>NC_071571.1:88876902-89192672 GCF_024509145.1 Vidua macroura
CACCTCTACAGGTACAAAAGAAGGACAGTGAAAGATCCCCACAGAGAGGCACAATGTCCCCGCATTGTCCCTTTGACTGCCTGACTCCTGCTCTCTGAGGCACCAGAGACACAGCTTGGGTCCCAGTCCTCCCTGTCTTGGTGCTGCCTTTCTCCATTCACTTGCTCAATTGTTCAGTGTAGTTCACAGCAGTTGATTCTTTCCTGGCCAGGAAGTAGCAAAGGAACTGGAAGAAAGATGTGAGGATGACAGTCATCACCTGCTGCGTGCTGTAAGGTGCAGAATGAAAGACAGTGTCCAGATGGACCCATACCTGTGAGACACTGTGTTTGCATGGACTTACATGATTGTCACCCCTCTGCTGAGTGCTGCCAGATGCCCAAAGCCTTGCTGTCCAGCTATCCAGCATGGAGAAAATAGTGACATGAAGTCTGAATGCATTTGAAGAGTTGGATACAGCAGGCAGAGCAATCCCTTCTATCCCCCTGCAGCATACTGTGGACACAGCACTTGCTTCCCTTCTTCACTGCAAGAAACTCTGCCTCAGCCACCTTATGCAAGTTATAGCCCATGGCAGAGGAGGGTCTGTGGCTGCGTGGTGGCAGCAAAACAGAGCAACTCCATCACAAAACTCCTGTTCATGTGCTAAGGAAAAGACATTTGGATGCAATGCTGTCACCTTATAATACCTGCCACTGCAGAACAGAAATTATTTGGTTTCCTACCTTTAATCTGTATAAACCTGTGGCTTTCCCTATACACAGAAAGAGGGGATTAGAAAGGATATTGTGCATTCAGTCCTTGGTATCACAGACTATCCTACCATCTGGATTTGTACTCCGTTTTAAGGTGGATCTTGGTAAATCAAAGTTGTTTTCTATCTGCAGAATAAAGAAAAAGGAGGTGGGAAGAGAATGTAAGAGGGGATTTCATCAATGTCTCTGATTATCTGAAGGAAGACTGTAATGGAGATGGATCCAGGCTCTTCTCAATGGTGCTGAGAAGAGGTAACAGGTAGAAACTGGAACAGAGGAAGTTCCACCCGAACATGAGAACCCTCTTTTGTGTGTGGGTGACCAAGCACTGGAACAGATTCTCCAGAGAGGCTGTAGAGTCTCTCTCACTGAAGATTTTGAAAAACCACCTGAACATTCCTCTGCTATGTGCTCTGTGATGACCCAGCTGGAGCAGGGAGGTTGGACCAGATGACCCACTGTGGTCCCTTCAACCTGACCCATTCTTTCACTCTCAGCAAGTGCTGCACACCAGTCTTCTTAGGAAGAGGCACTCTCAAAATGAATCCTGCCTGCCCAGACTCAAGCCCTGGAATGCTTATCTTTGAAGGTGTACACAATAACAATCTCCGGTGTGTACCTACAGATCCTGAGTTATTCAGGCAAGTCTGGCAGCACCACACCAGCCAGCTTAACTAAATAATCTACTTGTTCTTAGTGCTTTCCCTCATTACAGCATTTTACAAAACCTACCATAATTAAAGTTCACAGCAGTCCTGTGAGTTAGCAAAATGTCATTATCCCAATTTTACAGATGAAAAAATTGCAACAGAGAGGTGAAATGCTGTGCTTGAGGGCACAGAAGGAGGCAGTTCTAGGGGCAGGATTAGCCATTGGGAACTTTTGGCTTTGTGTAGCATAGCTAGCCTCCGAGAGCACTGAATGGGCTCTCAGAGATGCTGAAAACACTGCGTTCCCCCTAGGGCTCCTTTAGAATCTCTGTGTACTGTCCATAAGGCGATGAAGGAGACTGGTCTGGGATCTGGGTGCTGGCATTTGTTATCCCATACTTACCTTGCAGAGCTAGGCTGTGACAGGCATGTGCTAAGGAGAAGGAGAAAATCAGCAACATGACCTTTCTTGAGCTATTGTGCAGTCTCAGAGAGCGGCTGTGTGAACAAAGAGGGGCCACAAACAACTTAGAGCAGTCTGAGGCTGGGCCAAGCCACAGCGGGCACTGTACCACCTTTGACCGCTGCTGGATTCCAGAGGGCTCAGGACTTAATCCCCAAGCCATGCTGCCTTGCTGAGCCAAAAACCTAATGGTGACCACAAACATGTCAAGGACATCCACGAGCAAGCTGAGGCAAGCACGGATCCAAATGGTGTGACATTGGCAACCCATCTGGAGTGGTGCAGGGGGCAAACTTCTACTCTGAGTCATGCAGCAGAGATGTGAAGCTGGGTCTCCCACCTTTTGAGCCAGCACTCTGGCCAGAAGGCTCAGATGTGTGCAGCTGATACTCCTACACTTTCCATTTTCATGTAAATATTCAGAAGGGTTTATTTTTCCTTATAAGAAATGAAAGCCTGCATTCTACATGTTAAAAAAATGCTTCACTACAAAGCAGAATCATTACCTGCTACTCACGTTTGGGTCAAAAGGCACCTCAGGATGTCTCTAGTCCCACTTCCTGCTCAAAGCAGGGTCAGCTCTGAAATCAGACCAGGGTACTCATTGTTTTATCCAGTTGTGTCTTGAAAATCTCCAAGGATGGAGATTGCACAATGACCCTGGGAACCTGCTCTAATGCCTGATTTTCCTCCTGATGATTTGTTTTTCCTTATATCCAGTTGGAACCAGTTGGACTGGTGTCCTAGAAAGTAGTGTGTTGTTTCACCTGTGGCTACTTCCAGAATTTTTTTCTTTGTTTAAAGCTCTGCTTAAAAAAAAAAAAAAAAAAAATAAGAAAAAGAGACCATGGAAACTTTTCAGTATGGATTTTAGTACAGTAGCACTCTGTCAAGATCTCAAGCTGAAGGCTCATGATTACATGAGAAATATAATAAGAATATATATTTCTTTTTAATGTAACAGAATGCACCAACTTTTTAAAAACTCCAGTGTTATTTCATTTTCCCCCCACTGTTTTTACGAAACAGTGCTTTCATGTCCCTGTAATGGAACACAGATCAGAGGTCTCTAAAGCTCTCAAGTCTGCATCATGTCTTAATACCCTAAGGCATAGATAACATGATTGAGATTTACTGCTGAAATTCACCTATTATATTCTTGTTACATCAGTAATATTAGTCACCTGTTACTTTCTTGAAATTCTTTTATAGAAACACAATACTCAAATTTTCTTGTGAAGTTATTTCTATATTTACTTCCCTGACCTGGGGGAAGGGGGGACCAAATGCGTAGTGCAGGATCTAAACCTCCCTGAATCACTTCTCAGTAATTATGCATACACCAAAGCCAGGAATTGTGAGCACCATGCAAATGAAGGAGGTAACATGGATCTCATTGGGCTTTGTTGTGAAAAACTGCACCATAATCCTGTGTTGGAATAAGCCTTACATTTATCTGGTTGTGCCTGTAACTGTGTGTGGCATAGCTGTGAAATATTCTGCCATGTTTACTTTGTTCAGTGGGCTGGAGTTACTGCACCTACCTCCCAGACAGACTTACTTACTCCATGGATATGGAGTACTCCTTGGTCTGGCAACCAACAGAAATGTAGCATGGTGTCTCCTCCCAGAGATCGATGGACAAGAGAGTGAGGAGTTGGATGTAACTGATAAGGGGGTGTGCCAAAAGTGATGCCAGGTTATTCTGCCACTGGTATTTTCTGGTGGGAAGTTAATGAAAGGATCCTTCCCATGGAATGAAATACAGAGGGATACTATGCTAAAGCTGTAGTGGTTCAGCCTTCAGACAGTGCCATTTGCTCATGCATATTGAGGGCCATGCCTCCTACACCTCAGACTGCAAATGAGAGCGTAGTAATCAGTGGCCACATTTCCTGGTGAGCACTGAAACCCCACTGTGAGTCATCCAGGACCTTGCTCTGCTTAGCCCTCCCTCATGAGTTCCTAGATGCTGTCGCTGTCTTTCCGCTCCCTCTCAGGTTTCAGCTGATCTGCACTGCAGGAGCAGGAGGGCAGCACACGGGGCAGCCAGCTCTGCCATGCTTGAAGGGAGAAATGAAGCAGGAAAGGCTGATCGTACCGATGGACTGAGATCCCTGAGAAGCAGAGTCCTACTCCTGAACCGTGGCTCAATGGTTAATGCAGAGCAGCTGTCATGAACTGTTCTGGAGAATACTGACTGTTGTAACTTTCACTGTTCCTTTCCCCTACCCCCCTCTTTTTTTTTTTTTCCTGTTTTCACTGTTTCTACACTTGTTGGGGGTCAGAGAGACAAAGCCGTGAGCTGGCTTAGGCAGTGCTTAGACCACAGGTGCCACAGTGATGCTGCCAAAGGAGCAGCTTTGGCAGATTGGAGAGGTGAATTTGCACTGATCTCTGCTGCCAGGGCAGGCCTGGGACAGAGCTCAAGCCTAACTCAGGTTTACTCATGCGACCTGCGGTGGCTGCAGTGTTGACATATGGTCTGTTTTACTCGAGGCCAAAAGCGACAATTTTTTATAACTCAGTCTTAGCCATGGGACTGCAGTCTTTTATTTCTCACCAAGATGAGTAAGACACAATAAGAGGGTCTTATTCTCGTGCTCTTTTTTCTCTCCTCCCTCACCGACAGAAAGATTTTGATTGGTTTCTGCTATCCTTGTTTTGAACACACACGTGATTTCATCGTGAAAGTGTCTGATGTGAAAAATACCTGTCTATAATTTGACAGAAATTGACAAATAACTCAGTAGGATGAAGTTCTTGCACTTGTTAACACAACATCATTGTTTAGTGTTCAAAGTTCTGCAGGGAACCAGCCATATAACCGCTAATATTTCACTGAAATTCAATACAGAAATTCTTACCTGGTTTTGTGCACATACCCTCTTTGTACAAAAGGGTCAAGGGGCACCTGTGTCCTTTTAAAAGCAGGCCTTTGATGTTTAGGAATGACATCCTGGTAAATCCATTGTTACACTTCCAGAGTGAAGTGAAATTTTATTAACTACAGAGAAGAAAACCAATCAATAGAGTATTGTGGAGTTTCCCCTAAATTTAGCTGTGAGGATCTTATTTGTGCTAGAAGGTTCGTCCTGCTGTCCCTGGCATCTTGTTCCAGAGCCCAAACTGAATTGAAAGCACAGAAATTACTTCACTAAAGCTCATAAAAGGGCAGGGTGACACACTGATAGGAACCCCAAAGTCTGCAGCCCTGAGAGGTGGGAGCAGTAAACATAGTGACTTGTGAGAAATGCTGTGCCAGAGCTCTTGGTGAATCATGTAGCCTCAGAGGAAGAGTAGGTGAACTTTCTCTCTCCTGCATCAAGGATAGCAAGAAAGCAGCACCAAACACACTGATGGCTGTCACCTACTGAGGTGCACCCAAACAGAGCTCAAAATGAATTTTGATGAGTTAATATATGTTGTGCCTAAGGCCAGGTTTTGACTTCTGAGTGGGTCCTGCACTGTGAGCTGACTCCTTGAAGTCAGTGGGAGTCCATGCAGAGTAATGTGTAACCCACCACAAGTCAATGCATCATGTGTTTCAAATAATATTCAAGGGCCCAGATCCAAAAAGCACATCTCCAGCTGCTAGAAACTGCATCAGCAGAGAACTTTCCCTTATTTCAATAGAATCACCTGCAAGTTTAAAATTGACCACATGCATAAATTGGATCAGGACCTTGAAGCAGATTTCTGCTGGAGACAAACCTGAGTACCTCCATTTTTGTGAGCATAACTGAATATTCTGCATGTGCTGAAATAACATTTCTTGAATCTGGAAGAAGGCCCACATGCCTGCTTTCATGCCCTGCCCTATTTTCACAGACCAAATACTGCTGTAGGAAAAATATGCAAAAGAAACAGGAAAACCCCTATACCTTCTGCTTGGGGTAAGGCTAGAAATGTTTCAGTTCCCAGAAGTTTGTTCCATAACCAGTAATGAAGTGAACTCTTAGTCCGTAAGATGTATATTAAAAGAAAGCAGATTATACAGTGGCATATCTTAATTGTCTCTCCACAAAAACTGAGGCATTTTTTAATGTTATAGGCGAACACAGAATGGTTTGGATCACACTGGTATTTTATTAAAATTATTATTTTGATTATACATTATTTTCATATCTGTGGTGAAATGTTTTTAGTTAGGAAAGAAGACTTATGTAAAAAAGTGCTTATACCTGTAACTCCAGAGTTCTGGAGCATGTAGGTCATTGAAGTTATGGATTCTCTTCCTCAGTGTGGAAAAAGTGCATTGGGAGTCAGTTATCAATAGAAGTATCTATCACAAAACAATCTCTGTGACACTATAATAGTGCCCAGTCCACTGTAATAGGTTCCAAAAGATGAAGTCTGAGAAAGGTGATTTCTGTCTCCTCCCTTTCCATGTCCCAAAATTGCCATCTATTTCATCTCTATTTGAAGGTGACAGGTATTATCTGCCTTTGATCTTTAACAGGAAAACTGAGTGACAAATGACATGGTATAAAGGAAGTTTATAATAGATACTTAATATTACCCCAAACAGGCGCAGCATGAAGAAGCAGAGGTCAACAATGAACACGTGGTCTAGAAACTCTGTCTTCCGAGAGCAGTGCATCATTTGCATTAATTATGTCTCTAGCCATTATATCTGACACCAACCTAGGCTTCTCTAAGCAAATGAGATGACAAATTTGTATCAAAAGTATTGCTTTGTCTGCCAGTGAATTGGACTTTCTGTCTTTGAGCAGAGAGCTTTTTGATCAGGTGTTCAATAGACATGTTTTTTCACAGCAGAGTTTCTCTGTTTAAAGCCTTTAGCAGTGCATGAGAGCATTCTGCAACCTGGAGGTGATTATATGTTTCATGGTATTCAAACGATGTTTGAAATGCTGAGGTGCATTTTTGTATGTAAGAATTGCAAGTTGTGGTTTGTTATACATACCAAAAATAGCTTTTTAAGAATGTTTTAAGAATGTTCAAAGCCAAATGGTTTGCTTTTATACAAGAATATACACAGACACGAAACCAAGAAAATTTTAGATTTAGTCAGGAAGCTATTGCTTAAATATCAATCAAAATTTTCATATAATTGCAATGTGAACTGAACAAGAAATCTTGAAGGGATTTTTCTCTGAGGCAGTTTTCTTGGTTCTTTGAAATGTTTCCTTTTCCTCATGAATAACTGTGAAGTCCTGCAAGACAGCTGCCTTGTTATTCTGGCAACTGTACTGCAACACATCTGCAGTAGCCCAAAACAGAACTGCTTGGGACTCTCTGACCTGAGACAAAAACTTGCTTCACTGCAAGTTTTGTCAGAAAAATACGAACTATTATATGCATGTAAAATGTTTTATCTAATTAAACATACTGTCTATAATATTGAGAGTAAATGCTAGATTCTGTATAAAATAAAATATATAAATAGACAATTGAATCCACTTTCTGCTGACCTTCTTAAATGGGAGACTGTTGTGATACACAGAAACTTCAGGAATCCTCTATTCTTTAGGAATCTATTTTCTAAATAGATTTTATTTAAGCAACTATTTCCACAGAGGTTCTCAGGCTAAAAGTGACTAAAATGTAGCCATTTTTACTACTACCCGGAATAGCATAATTATTCCCCATCAATTTCATATACTCATGAATATGCATGCACTACTACTTTCTTCACAAAATGGGAGAAATGTGAGAAAACTAACTTATGGCTTCAGAATATGTTAAATATTTCACTTACAAGAATCCATGAAGACTGATTTTTTTCCCTCCTGGATTCTACTGACAACAGAAATTGATTTGCTGCACTCTCCTCAGAGAAAAGGTGCTTGGCTGCAAAGCTACCAGAAGCTGCAAAAAGGGTCTGCCTAATATTCTTGCCTACACAGATAATGCATATGTGAGTGTACACACATGCTAAAGCACCATTGCTTGGAAAAGCTACTTGAGGCATATTCAGCATTTAGCTTGGACCAAGCTGACCTAGTGCTGAGAATAGCTGCTGGAGATGTGAGGAAGTGAAAAAGAGTCCCACTGAGAATAGCAAAACCACCAGCAGCAGCATCTACCAATTAGTACCCCTTGCTTATGCATACTGAAGATAATCCTACACACCATTGTATCAGTGAGCATCAAAGTGCAAGCTGATTCTTTGAAGTCAGAGAATTGTAGCATCATAGAATTATAGAATAGTTTGGGTTGGAACAGACTTTCAAAAGTCCCCTAGTCCAATTCCCCTTCAATGAGTAAGGACACTTTCAAATCAGGCTGCTCAGAGCCTGATACAACCTGGACTTAAATGTTTCCAGGGATGGGCTATCTACCACCTCTCTGGGCAACCTGTTCCAGTGTTTCACCACCATCATTTTAAAAAACGTCCTCCTTATATAAGAATATATTCTTACGTCTTTCTATCCACCAGGTTTCTACTCAGCTCCCCACCCCCAGGAGACGTCTGCTAGTGAGAGAGAGACTGGTGCCACCACTGAGAGAACTGAGAAACAGGCTATTGCCAGTCCCAGCAGGACCAGCCTACTAACCAGCAGGGACAGGCAGCCCATTTTCAGTGCTGCTGCTGACACTGGGACAGGCAGAAAGGTTTCTGTGAAGCACTGTCAGTGCTGACTGCCTCACTTGTTTAAAAATGAGCCTGCAAAATTTATTAGATGGAGCCATCTGCTTCTCAGTCATTCTCCTACACTACTTCTGACAGTGACTGACAGGAGAGAAACAATGAATTTACAGCAGTGGGTGAGAATCAATTGCATTTCTGATCCCTCTTCCAGAGCTGCTTGGAGCCCTTACAGTTCAACCTGGAGTACCTGGTAACACATCTCTTGAACTTTTAGGATGCAGGGTTAGTGAGAAATTCTTGGCCATTTTTGCTTTGCTCCTTGCAAGACCCAATGAAGAAGAGTATGCAAAGGAGTTGAGTTTGCATTCTTTATTGTTAATCAAGCTAGGAAAGGGGGAACTTCACTGTTACAGCCCCAATTTTTCTTTTGCTTTTAAAAGGGAGCCATTCAAAGGTCATTTGGATCTTATTGACATATAACTTCTGATTTCAATAGTCCAATAGATTTTAATAGCTCTATAGGCCTTAATATGGTTATGAGTGTATGAGTGCATGTTCTTTGAACAAGGAGTGAACAATGAATTTTTTCATTAATGGATTCCAGTCTAGAACATTCACTTTTTCTGTCACAAGTATAATCGTCATTGCAAAATGAGTTGTAGTTGCGTATGTTTCTTTTAACTATGTTTATTCCATTTCTAAGGAAAACTGAAAGCATTGTGGGTTGGTTTTTTTCTGATATTTATTTGGTGTGAAAATCAGGTGCAAAAAATAATGAAGGTTTGTCAAAACAAGAGAAGAAACTGCTTTGATTCACTTGTATTGCAAAGAAATGTATTAGTTCTGCTCCTTCCACTCCAGACCTAAAAAAGAAACCATATGTCCCAAACTTTGGCTACTTTTCAAATTGTACTGGTTGATCTAACTAGCAATATTACTTTTGCCTGCAAACCTGAGATGACAAAAACATGGACTCTTTTGAAGTTAATCAGTGACTTAAGGCAGCAGCATAGCTGGTTTGTTTCAGCTACTCAAGCAGATAAAAGAAACAAGTGAAAGATGTTGCTGCCATTTCTAAAAGCTGATTCACATGTCCTCAGGAATTAGTTTTTGTTACCTGCTGCATAAGCTATGTATGTTCTTGGTAGGGTTTGTGAAGGAAGACATGCATGAGCGAAGAGGAGCACCAGCAGCAGCTCAGCAGAGAGGAGCCCTCAGGTCAGCTGCCACATTAGGCAGCACACAGGTGCCTGATCTTGCAGTGCACGCTCAGTGGCAGACACTAGACCTGCTGGATCTGCTTCTCATTAGCCTGCACACCTTTGCCAAGGGCAGGTCTTCACCCCAGGCTGGCTGCATGCTTGGGCTTCCCGAAGGCAGCACCCTCCTGGCTTCTTGCTGGCCAAGCAGCCACCACTGACTGGCTGCCTACGGTGAAAAGTCCTGAGACAGTGATGTCTCCTCCTTCAGCAGTATTGGGGCTCAGGGGCTCTTTCTGTGTAATGCCTTGCTGGTGCTGCTGGCAGCACCACCCACTCACAGCTGTGCTCACCACAGGCTGGAAAACAGGCAGCATCCTGTCTGTGCTGCCACCCCCATGGACTCAGGATCCATGACCAGTGCTCGTCACTGTGTGGTCAGCTGCTCTTCTGTACTTTAGGATCTTCTCTGAGTGGCAGCTGTGGTCCTTCACATTTAAAAAGGTCCAAGCTCCAGGCAGGGTAGTGGCCAGGTTGACTTGGTGACCTGTGGTGGAGCTGCAGGGTGTCAGAGGAGTCAGCAAGCCAACATGGGAGCTTGTAGGCTGTCCCTTAAGCATGTCTATCTCAGGGCAGAGTACCAGGAGCCACTTCTCTCTAAAAAATGTGCAAGTCTTTACTGTCACCTGGAGACTGATGCTTAAAATTCTTGTGTTTTCCTCACGTTGGTATTTTTGAAGTATTTTGGTGTTATATGTCAGTAGCCAGCTCACCATACAGGTGACAAAAGGCTGCTCCCTGCTCAAGGCAACTTAGGCCAATGTCCCTCACCTCCACAGGCTGTAACACATGGAGAGATGGAACTTGGGGCACTCATGCTTCTCCTGGAGGAGCTGTCCATCTTTCCATAGTATTGCTAAGCACCAGCTGGAAGACGGAAGAGATCACAGGTAGCCCAAGGCCACTTTGGTCTCAGCATTTCCCTGGGGAGAGGGGATGGTCTGTGCTCCATGCCCTTCCTCTTGAGCACATCTCAGGTCCTGCCTCTCCGTGTGCAAGCTCACCACCCGTAACCATGGCTGTACAGAGGCAAATTCAATCTTTTGCTCTTTCTTGGCTCAGTGAACATTTATTTATCCCATGCAAAGGGGAACAGCATAAATAGGGCCCTGTGCCTTCCTGGAGAACAGCAGTTGCAGACATCCAGCTCTTGTGGCACATTCCTGGGCTGGAGTTTGACATTGCCCTTGGATCAGGCTCTGCTGGTGGGACAGGCAGAGGACCACCTGGCCTGTGACTCCCCAGGGGAGGGAGATGTGTGATAAGGGACTGGCCCTTTTGCTGCTCAGCATCATCAAGGCAGGAGCTTGTCAGGGCATTTTGAGAAGCAGAATGTGAAAACCCCAAAAAATGCAAGTTTGGGAAATACTGATGCATTCAAAATGAAGTTGCTGTGTCAATTTTGGGGGAAAGGAAAGCTACAGAAATAGTTCATCTATTGTTTGTGAGCAATTTGTGATATCAGCAAATACAAAGTAGATACAGTGATACCAAGAAGTGTTTGAACATTATTGGATTAGATGTAAGAAACATAATGTGGTACTGAGCCATGTGACTGGGTAATGATTATATTCCTAAACCTACAAGACACAAATGAGAGCTTTATAAAAGAAAGGGGAGAAAGGTGTCATGCAAAAGGGGAGAAAAATGTCATGTTATCTGTTGGAATTGCTGCAACGTGATGAAAGTGATTTGCAGAAATATGCACAGCTCACCAAGAAATACTGCCTGTGTCTCATCCCATCCGTAGGAGAAGAAAGTTGGCATGTGTAGAGCTTCTTGATGAAAGTACTGAGCACATCCTCCTCCTTCTCCTGCCTTGCCTGGTGGCATAGCAAAGCACGTTTAGCTTTCAGTGAAATCAAGAGCTGAGGTCATTTAACATCTACCTTAAACATTTTGCATCTTGCAAAATAAGGTACTGTGAGGCTTTAGGGTTTTTTTTTTTTTTGGCCCCCTTGCTGTGCAAGGTACCTGCTAAGAGCAAGTGCTAGAAAGCTAGAAAGCAGAGGCAGAGGTATTTTCTGGTATTCTCTGGAGAGGTTGAGCTTTAGCTCCAGCAATCTGTGTTTTCTTTTTATAACAGCACCTCTCACTGTGGTATCTTAGCACTTGCTAAAAGGTAATTTCAGAGAGTAAATACATGTCCACTCCTCTGAGTTGCCTAGATTGGAATTTGTCCTTTAATTCCATGTTCCGGTGGGATTGCTTATGTAACAGTTTTTGGTTTTTTTCTTCCTTAAACTAAGGTTATAATTCCATGGTACATAGAATTAGGCAAACATTTCATATCATAAAACTACAGCCTGTGGGTGTGATGGGCTTTGGGCCAGCATCTATGAACAGACAAATGCTTTTTGTCATTTTGAGGAGTTAGGAAATCAGACAGATCACACAGAGATGAGAAATAGTAAATGTGTTTAATTAAAAATTATTTTCTCAAGATGGTTTCAACAAAAATATTGAACATTGGGAATGTCGTAACACCTTCTTCAGCATTGCAAATGTAGGCCAGCAGGCCTGCTTTAAAGGAGTAAGGGGGAGGAATAGAAACAAAAGTGGATAAGAAGTTCCCAAAAATCCCAAATGTGTCTTTATTTCTTAGGGAAGCAATGAGTTTAACACACGTTAATGGAGAGGGTGATACACTTTCTGTTCACAAAAAGGACTTGGCAGGCAGAGTTTGAATGGCTGCATGTGTGAGGGACACATGCATAGTGTCTGTCATTTTGGTGTCTTGTGTTAGGGTGACTTTCGAAGGAGCAGTGGAAACCATCCATAAGCAAGCTGGAGAGCTGCCCTCTGATTCTTCACAGAAATGCTTGTTAGACCAACTGGAAAGGTTGATACAGGCTGTGTCCTCTTTAGAGCTGGGCAGCATCTGTGGAGTCTGACTGAAAGCAGCTCACCCTTTAAAGAGTGACACCCCACCAAACCCTGGCAGGGTAGTTCCTTCTAGTACCTCTATTCTGTTTTCTTCCACCTTGTGCATGAGGGATGAAATTCGCTTAAACCAGTCGATTCCACTTGCAGAAAAACTGCTCTGGTCAGCCTCACCACTAGAAAAGTCAAATCTTTGGCTCAGGGTGGAGGGGCTCTGTGTCTTTCATCTCCTTGATGGCTCCAAGATCAGCTAGCCCATTCCCCTGGGATGAGCTATGACTAAGGCTGATGGAGCAGTTGGCATAGCATGCCAGCACCACCTCCCAGAAATAGCCCAGCCAAAGGGACACATGGGCAGATTTTCAGTGGTGTGAAGGAGGGCCAACACTGCCTTTCAAAGATGAGAGGGGTGATTAATTAGCTGCCCAGGAAGCATTGCTTTCCTCTGTTAAGCAGTCTCTCCTTTGGAGCTGGGAGACACACTGCTTATGCTGCTTAATCACTCATTTGGGACACCAAGGTGTCACAGGCTCACCACAGCCTTGGGAGGAGTTAGGGCTTGGGAGGGTAATGCCAGATTCCCATACTGTTATCCCAGCTCTGGGCAGGTTTTCTGTGGGGCCATAAACTGGTCATTTCTGTCTTTCTACCTTCATTTGCCCACCTGAATGAATTAAAAAGTGGGCTTTGTTGATTAGTTGTCTAATAAATTATACTGTGCTTTGCATATGCATTATGATTTAAGCATCCCCGTGGCAATTCATGAACAGCCCTAGAGCAGTTGTATAACAACAGGTAAGAAAATTAGTTTTGGCAGCCCCAGTTTTGCAGATGCATGTGGTTACAAACAGAATTTAATGTGACTTCAAATAAACCATGTGAAAACAAGCTCTTCCATTTGTCTGGATTAGCATAAGCTCTTCCTCCCCTCATCTCATTTCCTGCATGTTTGAACTACAAATACAGCTGAATTTGAATGTAATCCTCATGTCTTTACCAACTCATCTTCACTGACAAAAGCACATCATTAAGAAATAGTAATGTAAGAAGTGGGGGGGGGGGAGGGGAAGGACTAGCCTTCTGTTTTTAAATGTGGTAAAAGCAAACCCATCCAAATCTGTGTTAGTGAGTAAAAAATTATCCTATAAGCATAATAAAATTGGTATCATAGAGCATACAGGCACAAAAAAACAAAACAAAACAAAACAAAACAAAACAACACCAACCCCCCCCCCCCCCCAAAAAAAAAAAAAAAATCCAGCTTCAGGATTACCAAAGCATTTCTGTAAATTTGGAATGCTTTTCTCAGTTCATAAACACTTATTACATGAAAGCAGACCCAGTGCCTGGAGAAAATGTGCTGTTTAACCTATTATTGATTACTTTTACAATCTTCAGAAGCAGCCAGATTGTATTTCAGGGCAGAAATGAAGAAGCTGAATGTGCAGTGCATACTGTGGAGAGCTGCCAATTCTACCTGTAAAGTAACAGGGGGTTGAGCCAAGCCCAGTGGACCTGGGAGAGGCAAGTGGTCATAACCTGATACCCTGATCAGGGTAGCAGTGTGCAGTCAAACAGTGTATGCTTGTTTTGGGGATGGGGGCTTTTGGGGCTGGTACAAGATGAGCTGCTGCAAGAGACATTTCTTTAAGACAAGGATGAGTGTCTAGGACCTGAAGCAACTCATCACCTGGAAGTTGTAGAGAGATCTCTGAAGACTGATCCAGCTGGATCAGAAAACCCCTCTTCCCCAGTTTAGATACTTCTCTCTGTTATTGCCTGTCCTGCCCTGGAGAAGATAGTGACTGAAAGAGATGGTTACTGAAGGCACAGAGATGTGTAGCTTGATCATGTATCCACTGCCACAATAAATGCAGAGAGAAGTGAAACATCAGGTTGGCCTGGTGCAGCACTTGTGCTGTGGCAAGAGGAAATACACAAGGAAACCTGTGGCACATACACATCATCAGAGACATCAGAGTGGCCATACTGAGTCAGACTATTTGCCAATTTGACCCAGTATTGAGTCTCTGACCACAGTCATAATGGACATGCAAGCAAGAGTGCAAGAACAGCTTAGGTCTGTTTTCCCAGAATAATCTCACAGCCTTTGAAAATTTGCAGCTCCTGGTCCAGAAGAGTTATTCTGGTATTTAGAAGCTGTAGTGGATGTTTGTGAATTCACTCAGTTGTTTTTGGTCCAATGTGGATATTTTACCCTGTCTCCATGAAGAACTGTTTCCTTTTGCCAGTTCTGCCCTAGCCACTCTCTGGTGTCACTGCATCCTGGTGGGACATCAAACTCACATGGTACAGCTGACAGTCACTCCCTACCCATCCTTCCATGATGCTTGGTGGACCTCAAACACTTCAGGCCCTGGTCATGTCCTTTCCTGGCCTGGAGAGTTCTGGTCTCTGTGGCTGCTCCTGGTATAAAAGCCATTCCACACTTCTGAATATCCTGGTTAACCCATCTCTGAATCTTTTCCCATCCTCTTATTTTTGGGATGAGGACATATGTGCCCTTTGTGGAGCAATGCTACATTTATGAGGTACCAGCACTACCTCTGTTGCTGAGACCAGTCTTTTATCCAATACTAGTCACTCTTCTGAAGATGCCCACCACCTCTGCAGCTGAGAACCAGAGCACAGCTGGGTTACAGGGCACTCACCAGCCCCCAGCAGTGATTTTGGCAGGGTGGGAGAGTTGTGCCACCCCTTCTCTTCCTGGTTCAGAGTTGATTGCAGGAGCAGATCCCTGCAAAACTGGCCAAGCTGGGGACAGGGAGAGAATTCAGAGAGGGAGGTTCTCGAAGGATAAACACTTCTGAGACCACCAGCCTTTTTGTCACACGTTTAATACTTGATGGCATAACAGTAATCTTTTTTCGCCCAGCACACCAGTCCTGTGAAATGAATGTCATCCTTTTCATGTTGCCCAGACTCACAACAATCAGCTTTGTTTTTACGGGCTGCCCTGCCTAATTGCTGTGCCATGCTGAGAGCTTACAGCCAGTTTCATGGCTTTGCTGCACATCATCTCACCCAGCACTTTTCCAGCATTGCTACTTTATAAGCACCTCCAGCCCTATCAAACAGCTACATGTGTTTCTTCATTTCTTCTGGGTGTATTAGCTGGTGTTATTCAGGTTGGATTTTGTTACTATATCCTCCAGATAAGGCTGCTGCCTCTATGATAGAGTTTTTGCCACCTACTATGAGATTAGCTGCAAATTTAATTTGAGAGCTATTCATCTCTTCTTGATACCTACTATTAACAACAATAAAAGTAGAAATTACAACTGAGATTCCCAGAACCCTTTGGGTATCTGGCCTTATTTCAGTTTACAGTAGTTGATTGTTCAGTTTTATCTATTTACAGTCCTTCAAGTAGTGTTTGGTATACAGAGCAGCTCTCTGACATCCTATTAATCACCTTCTTTGAAATGACTGTAGAAAAGATATTGGGCCAGGAGCCAGCAGTTTTGGGATGATGTTAACTGTTTGCTGTCATATTTCAATCACTTGCATTGTGCAAAATAACCCAAGATGTCCCTCCTTCAGGGTATTAAGTAAAGATTGCAGCCCCTGTGATAAGGGAAGATTGTGAAAAGCATTAATCTGAAGGGAGCAGTTCAGGGGGAAATACAAGGCAAGAGCTTTGCCAAATGGCCTGTTCCTGCACAGGGATTGCATTTTTTGAGTGCATGCACTTTTCAGGAGGAATCCTGTTTCCCCAGCATTCTGTCATTGCTACAAATATCGGGGTGCATTTGGGTGGTTTTCAACATCCAGAGCTTTCAGTTTATACAGACTTAGAAAATCCTTAATTAAACAACAGAAGGCATATTATCCTGTCTCCTTTCATCAGCTTGGTACCCATCAACTACAGCTGGCACAAACCAATTATCCCTGTGGCAAGCACAGCTTTTGACAGCTCTTGACACAGACCGTTTTCAATTTGTAGGCACCCCATGCTATTTTTATGCTTCTGCAGATGATGGATGCACTCTGCACCTTCTTCTCTTGGACTTGTGTGGACTTGTGCTGTGGCAGTCAGGAGGGGGCTTTGGTATTGCCTTTCACCAACAGCAGCAGCCAATGCTTCCAGGACAGTGGTTGCAGTGTAGCGCAGAATTTGGCCATCCTCATCCTTGGGAAGCAGGGTGTTTCCCTCAGGCTGAAGATGATGCTCCACCTTTCTCACAGTGGCTGTCATTCCCTGCAGCCCAGCACTGCCAAGGTCAGTGACTGTAACCTGAGATAAGCCTGTGTGATGGAACTGCCATCCTGTGACGCTCATCCCACTGTGCAGGCTCTGGGATATTGTCTCAGACTGCCTACAAAGCGCTGCAATCACCTGTTGGCTGTGGAGCAATATGCAGCGTGATGGAGACCTGTTGCAATATTTGAGAGGAAGGGAAAAAAAACAAACTGTGAGGTCTTTCAAGTCAGCAACGTCATTTCACAGCTAATTAGAGGGCAGGAGTCTGTGGGCTAGTGACCAGACTGGCTCTGCTTCATGTCTGCCGTGCAGCTGACAGCAAGCCATAGATGACTGGGAGCTCATGCTTTGGGCTGGGTGTCACCACCCCACTCAATGGCAAAGCCAGCCAACAGTTCAGCAGTCACCTCCCGTGCAAAGATTGTCTCCTGGCTCAAAGGGAGATTCAACATTTTTCTTAGTTTGATCCATTTATCTTTCTCCAAGAGCCCAAGCCAAAAGCTATCGACTTAAATGGGCTTTGCATTGTGTTTCCAATTTGTTGCAATGAGACACATATGAAATTGTCCCAGATTTTCTCATTTATAAGAGTCTTACTTAAGTTCCCTCTGTGCTTAGTTCCATGATCCAACAGAAATCCGAAGCATGTAGTAGGAGATAGTTACTGCCTTAAGGACAAAAAACTGTAATTTTCTCTGCAACATCTCCCCAGGGATTTTTAGTCCAAATCTCTTCTCATGGGAATCAATGAGCATTTTAGAAGTGCAATCAAGGAAGATCCAGAGCAGAATCCCTCAACACTTTTTGTTTACCTCAGCTGGCCTGCAAATCTGGGTTACTTTTCTCTCTTCTTTTAACAGAACACCATGTTGGCACATTTTCTGGATAAACCTGCAATATACAGACTTCTAAGGAATCAATATAGAGATTGTCGAAGAGTCAAGAGCCGTGATTTCCCACACACACAGAGGATGGTTGGCTTGTTTTGGTTTTTTTTTTAATGAAAAGCAGAATACCAAGTAAGATTCTGAGGAGTAGGAGAACAATTGTATTACCAAATGCAGAACATTCTTAAATTGCTGGTGTTTACCTTTAAAAGGAAAACTCTAAGAGCTTGAAGTTGATATTTTATATGTAACATTCGTGGGTATTTTCTAAAAAACATTAAGAGAAACTTTTTCTTCAAGTATCTCCACAGGTAATTAAGTGGATTGACTTTTCAAAAATTGTGTTGTCAGTAGAAAGATAATACTTTGTAAAGTTCTATATTAAAATTGTATGGTTTTTTTGTGAAGTTGGATGACACCATCAAATGTTTGAATACCTCTTTAATATTCTGGTAATTTAGGCTCTATAATTTTAGCCACTGGAGGGCTCCCCAATTTTTTAATTAATTTAGTAGGACATATAGTATGAAAGAATGGAGGAAGAATACAAAGCAGGGTGGTCCTAGTCACTACAATCATCTCCACAAGTACTAAATTTAATGTGAATTCCAGGTATTCCTTGGTGCAATAACTCAACCAAAATACTAGGAGAAAATAGTTTTAATATTTTTAGTAGAATAAATAGTCTACTATGAGTTGGCCAACCAGCAAGACTGGGTGTAATTTTTTATCTAGATATGCAAAAAAAAAAAAAGTTTCAGATGTTGGTACCATTATACAATGAGGTAAATTCCCACAAAGCTTACTCTAATATATCAGTGCTTTAACATATCAGTTTTTCATGTGGATGTTTTAATTATCATTGCAGCTTCCCCATGCTCCCAGCCTACCAGCTCACTTCTATACTGATACCCTCACTTCATTGATACCCTTTCCAGAGGCAGCTGCTCAGAAAATATGCCCTTTTTAAAAAAAAATAATTATCTACACAGACATTTCTATACTGAACATGGCTGCTTATGGCCAGATCAGGTGGCAGCACAAACCAGATTTTTCACCTGCTTCCTGTTCTAGCTGTTGCACTCTGAGCACTGAGCTAACCATCTTCTGAGATCCTAGATCTGGTTGCAGACCTGGTGGTATTCTTGCCACAGCTGACTGCAGAAGGAGAGGCCAATAACCCAACCATGAAACATTTGCTGATGAGTACAGGAAGACAGGTCATGGGTAGGCCTGTCCCACTGGCAACCACTTCGTCAGTGGTTTGAGCAGATTTTGTAGACAGTGCTGCAACCTTCTCTGTCCTACTGACCTACTAGCTGACATCTTGATCAGACACAGATTCTGGGATCTGGCATGGTTTGGATGATGCAGCTACACAGTGGCTGGTATGTACTGCAGAAAGCAACGTAAGTGGGAAAAAAGCTGAACTCTGAGACTCAGGCTTGCAAATCAAGGCACAGAGAACGCAAACACTCATCAGTATGGATGTGTTTGGTGCACCCTTAGGAAAGAGAAATGAGTGGCACCAATTGTTCCCTCAACTCTTATCTTTCATACTGCCTTTGTGCAAGACAAAGGTACCAATACCTCAGCATGGTGAGCAGTAGTTGTAGACTCCTTAGCAGAAAGGCATATTTACTGCTAATAAAATATTAACCTGGATGAAGGGCTGGTAAAATATTTAAATATCCAACATTCCTCTACTCTACAGCTTCCCAGCTGGCACAAATCACTGCCATGATTTGGAATCTGATCAAACATGTTTCATTGGTACAAAGAGGCTAATTTATAAAGAAGGATTAAACCCTTTGCAAGACCAGGCTGGTTCGGAGTTTCTCTTTCCCCTTTTCATGCTGTAAGGCTCTTAAACATTTTTCCACATAGCGCTTTTCACTAACTTATCTTGCAGTCTTTTGAGGCCACATATTTTAAATCAGAAACCTGAGGGCTGAAAATTCCTATTTATCCACAAGACAAGTTCTATTTTGCCCTTAGCCCTATGAACAGCTTTGCAGTAACCCTTCAGCATACTTCGAGCTTGACCCATAGAAGGGCAGACAAGGTTAGAGCAACTCTTGGGACCAAAAGAGATGATGAGCAAAGGTGGAGAATCATGCCAAATGTAGTGCAGACACCTAGACGTGGTGCAAATGAAGTTTGCCTGGGACATGGCAAGGGAGCAGAAACAAGGGGAGCACACGACAACTTTGTCCTCAGGTGTCGCAGGTGCACATACCATGGTGATGAAGGCCACATTTCAATTAGAAGTGATGTGGAACAGCATTGCTTTTTGTGTTAAAGGTGGGCTGCCTTGTCATTTCAAGGGGTGCCCCTGAGCACTCTGAGAAATGGGACAGAGAGGGAAGTTCCTGTACTTGTCCTGTCATGGCTTTGCTGGTTGACCTCCCTCTCTTCTCTGCTTCAAGCTGACAGAAGCCAGCTTAGCTGGTACTGAAACACCTTAAACAAAAGCCATTGCTTCTTTGTCACAGGCAAATCTGAGTCTTCTGTGGCATTTTGAAGCAAGATGCCCCCCAAAGTCTGCCTCGGAAGAAGACCCAGTTGTGGTATTCACATGACCTCTGAACAGAGAGAGACTTGGCTTTCTCAGGATTTTTCCTGAGAGAAGCTGTGAGAGAAGCATAGAAAAGAGAATCAAAACAATTCTTATCTCATTTGCTGCTCCTGTGTTTGTGCCATGTGGAATGTGGTATGGAGATTGTTTACCCGAGGTGATTGCTTGATTGGATTCTGGTGACGGTGGTTTGGATTCATTGACCAATTGGATCCATGTATGTGTCAGGACTCTGGGACAGAGAGTCACGGGTTTTCCTAGTTAGTGATAGTTCTTGTCAGTGTAGTGTAGTGTAGTTATTGTAGTGTAATATAGTTATAGCATAACATAGTATAATAAAGTAATTAATTAGCTTTTTGAAATCATTGGAGTTCTGCACATCATTCTTTCCACCGGTCAGACACCATGTTTACTATACTCAGTTGGCAGCAAATAAATTATATTAAAGGAATGCTTGGCCTGAAAGGTGGATTTTTCCACCTTTCCATCTCATCCAGAACCAACTACCTATCCAGCTTACTCAGTGTCCTGGGACAAGATCCATGCCCCACTGCATTTCTTGTTCTACTCATCACAGTAGCAGAGCTGCAAACACACACACAGAGGTAAGCATCTTCCAGACATATGTGTTGATCATTTGCTAGGTAAATTAATTTAAACAACAACTTGGCATTAGAACTATCTTGGAACTTTAAAATCTTTAAGTGTTCAATTATTTCCTAGGAAAGCTTTGAAGTGGTGCAGTTAGATTCAGCTCTCCAGCTGCTATCTGTGAGCTGCAGAATATGGCATGTGCATACTCCTGGCTTGGATGCTGGCAGCTTTCCTGTCTGTTATTTCATTGGGTCTAGGTGCAGATTATGGTGATGATGTAAAGGTTTGTCAAAGTGTTTTTTATTATTTGGTTTTAAATTTACATTACAAACACCGTTTAAAAAAAGATCCAGTTAATCTCAGCTTGGCCTGTTGCCTGGGAAATTTTCTGTGTGGTGTTTAATATTAAATATTACTCTTGAAGATTTCTTTATTTTCTGAAGTGTTTATAATTATTTCTGTTTTCATCACAGTTTGAAATTGGTTATTTCATGAGTACACAGGTAAGAATGAGACTCTTCCTATGCTTCCTGCAAAAATCACCATTACTTTGTTAATCACTGAAAAGATGTTGCTAATACAATAGCCTGCAGAAAATGAGAAAGGGAGAACTGAAAGATTTCTGTAAGAATGCCTGAAGAAATGGCAGAAACATGATACAGCTTTCAAACACAGACAAGGCTTCATTCTTTCTGTCTTGTTTGATAAAAAATGAACCACATAGTGAATACTGTAGCTTTATGTTACTCCTGTCAAATCTTTAGTAAGTGGGTGTCCAGGGAATTAGATCATAAGCAGAGGGAATATTCCCCTCATTTAAAAGGTTTCTCATTGTGTTTATTAATTTAACCGTTAAGAAGGCAAAATATGCTATTTTCAAAGGGATTCAATGAAGTGAGATCTGCCTGACCCCTTTACAGGCTATTCTGAGAGACACTTATCCTATGTATCAATGGAAATACCCAGAGAGAATACATGTAATATAATTATTCATAAAAGAGAGCTAAATCACTGAGCAGTAACACATCACTTAGGCTGAAAATATCTTCAATTAAGGTAGGAATGAAGTAATATCACATTTTATGCAAGTTCCCATCAATAAGCCTGACACATGTCAGCTCTCATTTAATAACATATTTTACTTCTAATAATTTTCCTTTTTTTCCAGGTTCAAAAAATATCAAAGAAGGCTCAACTGTTCACAGAAATGAAATGTGGTTGTAGGAGGAATTAAGGTTTCATGTTTCAGGGCACAAAATAATCCCCTTCTGAGGAGGCTAAGATGCATTTTCCTGTTTGGAAAGGAGCACCAGCATCACTGGGCTGCCACATCACTGGACTCAGGAAATGGCAGAAGTGGGAGCAGAGGTTATAACCAGCTTGACAAGTTCTGTGGTTCATACACCTCCAATTCTGTCCCCAAAATGTTTGGGAGGTCCTTTCTGCCTGAGCCAGTGCTAATTACCTCATGTAAGTAAACAGAAAAGGCCACATCGTTCTGGCACACAAATGTTTCCAAAGCATTAGGCTTTCTCAAATTAAGTGAACAAAATGCAGCTTCATCCTGAGCTTCAAATGGGAAGAGAGACAAATGAAAAAAAGCAAGATGTTGCAGATGGGTCAGGACTGGGTAGTCATCCTGAGTGGTGGGCTCTGGGCAACCAGAACATTTCCTGCCCAGGCAACGCTGCAGCTGGTGAGCTGGAGGGATGAGGCTCTTTGCCCCCATTTAACATCCTGAGTCCTGCTCTGCATAGATTGCAGGCATGCACTGCACATAATTCCACCCCTCAGCACCTGGATCTCAGTGTCTGCAGCATGGAGAGAAACCAGGCTGGGAAAGGAACCAAGAACACATAGAAGCCATTCCCACAGGGAGCTTCACTTAATCCAACCCCACACAAACATGCTCAGTCAGGAAACAGAAGGGCTGCAGCTCCTGGCAGGCAGCTCTAACAGCAGTGTAATCAGAGGGAAAAAGCGAATCCATCCTCCAGCAGCTCTTAAAAAGAAGCTACCAGGCTGCAAGAGTAGCAATGTAGGCAGCAGCAGTTAGAAACATGTATTTCCATGTCAGCATCTCAGGCTTCTCTCCCTCCGTTATTTCCCTAAGTGACAGGGTTGCAAAGTGGGATTCAGGTCTTTAGGCGTGCAGTGCCATTTTGGGCACCCTCAGGTTGCAGAGGAGTTTGCACAGCACTGGCAGGTCCCTGGGCCAGCCACTGGAGGCCAGGTAGGAGAGCACAGAACATCTCAAACAGCATCCCAGCCCCATGTTAGGCAACTAACTCAAGGTAAACTCAGGGAAAACCCAACAGATACATGGATCTAAAATTAAAGGGATGAAAGGCAAAAATGCAATGAATTATTGTCAAATCTCTAAATTTAGTTTCTATAAATACAGACATAAAAATATATTTGTATAAAGTAATAAAAATAAAATGAATTTTTGTAATGTACTACTATCCATTGTGAGACACTTTAAATCAATTGAATGGGAAATACAGTGAATTCTGCATAGCAAACACATTTGCTGAGATGTTTTATGATGCACCTCACTAGTGCTGCCCTTCGAGCAGAGACCCAAATTTTGTAAGCTGTGTGATAGGAATGATTTTCTTGGTCTTTTTCACCATTTTTTATGTATTGGGATATGCCAGCCCTATGTACAGCCTGGCCTCCAACTCACAGAAGTTACTAAAAACTAACTTTTAGTCCCAGTGATAGTGCTGTCAAATTTCTTATGATTTTAAGGTATGGGAAGAGTGGGAGTAGAACTTGAGCTTTTTTTGCTGTCTTGCTTAAACCTATCCATATTTATATACTTACCAGTAGCTTACTGGTATTTCATAACAGACCAGCTCTCCTCATGCTCATTAAAGAGGAAATATGGAAGCAAGAGGGACCAAGGAAGCTGCAAATTAATGCTGATGAATATGAGGAGGACAGAGGGTATTCCAATAAGGCTTTCCTATCTCTCCCAAGGTGTGCTCCAACAGAGAAATAATCTGACCCTCCAAACTGCAATCTAACAAGTGCAGGATTCCTTCCTGACTATAAACTACAGAGAAAGCCCCAAGTGTAACTCTTGCTATACAGCCTTTGGGAATGTGATGATTTCTTAAGTAGACACTGTTTGCAACAAGTCACAATGTCGAGGCAGATGAGATTCTCACTGAATGATTTATAGGAATTTACATTACATTTCACATGGCATAATGGCATAACTGTAAGTGAAGCTAACCACAAATGTAAAGAGAAATGTCTTTTTCATGTTGAAATAAATTGCTTACACAGGACTCATGAGAAAATTATTAAGTACCAAGTCAATATTTCCCAGAAATTCTGGGTAATGCAAAATTTGAATTTTCTTGTATCTTGGTTCCAGTTTAGAAAAACGTTCCCCTTGTATAAAATGGCAGGATTGTCCTTGTAAAAGACATTCAGGTTCCCAGCAAACTCTGCTGTTGCTTTGTTCACCTCCAGTTCTGGTCTCCTGAGCTAAACAATTATTGTTGTGTGTATTAACTCTGCTCTCATTGGCATGAGCTGGTTTACTTCCCCTGTTCAGAAGCCACTTAGAAAGCGTGAGTTGTCTCTGAGCAAAGGCAGTGGCTTTCTTCTGTCATTCATTACACCATATCTTCACAGCAGGCAGAAGCATCGATTTCAGTGTTATCCTTCTAACATTAGAAAACTTTATGGTCTGCAATCACGAACTCATCTCTGTGCAGCCTCTGGATACAGCTATAATGAATATACCTGTATTTATTGACCTGTAAACTGGCTTTAAGATACACCTGGATAAGCCCTCGCAGCTGTCCTCCATTGCTGTTCTCAGTTATATCCGCCTGGTTAGGAACAAATGATCCTGATTTCTCTGGAGCTTTGGGATCTGGTAAATGAAATGTGAATGTGATTTCGCACTAAATGAGTCTATAAAAGTAATGATTTAATGCATGACATTTGTTTATACCTTAAAAACATCATAACCCTTTGCATGGATAATACGGCCAAGGCCCACAGGGTTTGAGGCAAATCCAGGGAGCAAAGGCACAGAAATGGGGCTGTTGTAAGGCCAGCAGGGAATTCTTGGGGAGAAGCATGAGGGTACACATTGCATTCCAAATGCCCCAGAGCTGCTGCCAGCATTCCTGTGAGGTGATTGGCACAGGCAGAGGGTGCCTGCCCAGCACTTCTGCACCTCTGCAGGCAGGGCACAGCAGCAGCTGCCTGCCCCTCCAGAGTGGGCTGAGCTTTTGGTATTTCTAAAAAATACAGGAATGGCAGGGTGTCAGCTACAACCCTGGACAGAGGAAGGAGACACCGACATGGAAATCAGGTTCCCAAGGAAAGCTCCTGGTTGGAGATTACTTGCACACCTCTCCTGGTTTCCTAACTGCAGCTGAAAGATCTAAGGTTTATTTCTGTGGAAAATAATGATGTTCTTCTTGGGAGCTCCCCATCCACAGTGGATGCCTTGGCTCCAGCAAAAACCTTGGCAGTTCAGCACCAAGGGAGTCAGCGCTCAGGTTTACAGGTGGTGGTTTCTCTGATCTGGGGCTCAAATGGCCAAAAGCTAAAAAAATGGGGAACATGTGACTCAGAGTTTAAAACTGCTGTGGTTCTGTGGGATAAACCTTACTGTTAATGTAGAGGGTATATTTTCATGGGCAGTGCACATTTGAAGAAGTTCCCAGATGAGTTCCTTTACCACAAGTCATTACTTTGTTCTGCTGAAACATACTATACAAACACAGCATATACAAAATCTATAGTGAGAGAGGGCAATCCTGTAACTAGCTTTACAATAAAGGAAAGAAGTAATAGGAACACCAAAACAACTCTCTAAAAGTCTCATAAAGCAAACCAGATTGAAAATCGTTAGTGATAATACCAATGTAATTCCAGTTTAACTCCATTACACTGAGAAATCACCAATAAATGACAAAGAAGTGCTTGCTGCAAGCCAAAAAACCCAGACAACAACAGATTTTGTCAGCTTTTCTCACATTATCTATATACAATACTGCTCAGCTTCTTAATGGAAACAAGGTTTGAAGCTGATTTTGCTTTGTTCCAAACAATGGTGTCTCCCGTTGGCGTGGCATGATTACTAGGTATTTTTTTCCTGAATTCAAACAGTCAGTTCCTTCTACCTTTACATTTAAAGGTGCTATTCATAAAGACAATGTCCCATAAAATTGTATTGTACAATCTGTGACTACATTTGAGTTCACACATTCCCTGGATAACAGTGCAATATATTTGTTTGAGGTTCAGTAGTCACCAACATTTTTCACTCATTACCTGTTGGCAGATTTGTTTGCAGTGTACCATAGACTGTGCATGAATTCCTGTTTTAGATTTTCTGAGAGGCTGTGTATTTATCTTAGCACACCTGTATACACTGTCAAGCACCTAGATTCAGCTGCAAATTTCTTTCACATCAATGGGTTTTTCTGTTTCCTTTTTTCTCTAATACTTCAGAAAAATCCACAAGAGCACAGCAGTATAAAATGGGCATACATAAGCACATGTATCTAGTCAAGATTAGAAAGCAAGCTCCCAAAAGCATTCAGAAGCAAACCAAGAGAAAAGGCTACCCTTGAATCAAACTGCAACTCCTTTCAGCAGTGTTAGCAAATACTTTTCTGAAATATGAATATTTTCCCCTTTTCCAGGACCAGTTAAAAATGTTTAGTTCCGCTCTGAAAATTGCCTGATACTGCATCTAATTTATCCAAATCTAATCTCCCTATCACAGATGTCACGTGTTTGCTCCAGTAAAAACAAAAAAATAAATAAATGCAAGCTGTGCATAGCAGAACTCTGAACTCAGAAAGGCTGCTCTTGTGTGTGTGTGTGCAGGTCTGCACGTGTAGTAGGCAAGGGGACATGGCCAGGAAGGCAGCCGGATAATCAAGCAGCTGGGGAAATAGGTCTAAATAGGTCTTAGTCAGAGCTTTGCCATTTCCACTGCCACCACAGCCTCTGGGGACTCATCAGAGCAGTTCCCCCACATTGCTGGGAGCAAAGCTTATCTACCACAGACTGCCAGGAAAACTTGCCTCCAGGCTGGGGAATGTCAGGACCTGTGACAGGAAGCCCGCAGTGAGCCTCGTAACTCAGACCAAGGGTTCAAGCCAGGATGTAAACAGAAACTGCTTATGAAATCCAAGTCTGAATTTTTGGTGGTTGGTGTGAGTGCCATAACCTAACGCTGGTCAAAAACTGGTCCTTGGAAACTGAGTGCCTTTTAGGGGTGCTAATAACACCAAGATCGTGGGTTTGATCCCTGTACTGGCCATTCACTTAAGCATTGGAATCTATGATCCTTGTTGGTCCCTTCCTACTCAGACTATTCTGTGATTCTGTGACAAGCACAGAAGCTGACTTCGAAGGATAGACTCAGCTGTCATCACTCAGGATGCATCCTGGTGTGGTGCAGCAGATGGGCACAAAGCTGGATAGGTTTTTGCTGGAAAGGTTCAGTTCAGGAGGGTAGGAGTGCAGTGACCCAGCACCAGATGCCTGTAGCCACAATCATCCTCAGGGAGCAAAGATCTGTCTGACACAATCAGAGGATGACTAGGCAGTGACTCTTCTCAGAATGGGGTTAATCCTCTTTAAGCTTCTGGTTTTGGCCCAAAGCTTTCCTGATGGCATCACTGGCACCATATCAATTTCCATCCACTGGGCTAAACAGGGAGGGAAATGTAGTACCTCAAACAGCTGCCTCATGTTGGAGACCATTTCAAATATCCAGATCTTGGTACTGCCCTAATTGCTTCCCTAGATGCTGGAGAATGGGGGAGCAGAGAGCAGTGGCTGGTAGCTGCTCAGAGAGTTTGTGTGACCTGGTCTAACCTTCAGTATAGATGTCATCCATAGGTGGGCTGTGATAGATCATGTGTAAGGAAGGCATTTGAAGCAATCTTCATGTTAAATGAAGATTTTTTTTTTTTCCCTCTGTAATTACCAATTATCATAACAAAGAAACTGAAGGGGCTGATCAGATTTGTATTGAGAACCGTTTTGTTTCCACCTCTTTTCTCTTGTCTTGGGAATAAAACATGCAAAGTACCACGGAAGAAACTTTTTTATAAATTGTTGAATTATAACTAAGCATTTCAGAGGTTACTTATATATCTTATATATTACTTATATATATCTTATACATATATATCTTATATATGCATATATATATATATATATATATATATATATGTAAGAAAGCAAGGTATCAAGTTGACAGACATAATTTGTCTTACCTTATGACTAATGTGTATTTTTCCCTTCCTGTATTTTGCCATCATAATTTCTAATTTCTCTTACACTCTACTGCCTACCCCTGCAAGCCAAGTTAACAAGTCAAAATCTTGAGTTCCTCAAAGAATCCTAATTACTGTGCCCCACCACTTGGGGCAGACAGTGAGACATATGCACTCTGTGATGTTTTTGGGTTTTACCCCAATTATTATATAAGGAAGTTGGTGGGCTGCAAATACAGATGAGATAATACCTACTTCCTCCTTTTCTTCTGCTTTACTTGTGATCAAAGCAATCCCATTTCCCACCTTGACTACTTAGGACCTAATACAGCACATATTCCGTGGAGCTGCTGCTTGCTGGGCTCCAGTTCTGGTTTTCTGGAAGTGTAGCATCAGCTGCACTGGTGCACAGTAGCCAAGCAAGTCACTGGTGGGTTTATGTGACAAGGTTTTGATAGCAAGGGTGCAAATATCAGCTTCTTATGTGGTGCCACCAATGGGGCTCTCAGCAATGTAAGAAATCTGGAGGACCCTGGCACCTTTGGCCAAGCCAGGTGGAGTCTAGAAATGTTGAACTGTGAAGTAGTAACAGCCCTCCCCATTTAGATTTTTTAGAAAGAAGAAAAAAAAAATATATACCCAAAGAAACATGGGTGAACATGCATTTTTGGAACCTGCAGCCTTTTCTACTGACTTCCCTTATTATCCCTCAGATATTTGAGCTACATTAAGGATTTATTTCCTTTCTTATCACTAATTTTTCCATTTCGCTTTGTGGGTAATTTTAGGCCCACAAACTAGTTTTCCTTTCTCTGTCTAACATTCAGTATAACTTCAGAGCATCCAATTAACTTTCTGTGCTTCTCTACCTTGCCAGTTCACCATGTTTGTTCTGGGTTTTTCTGACTTTTCAAGGATGTCCTGCTCTTCTCTGCCATTTCTTACATTGGCAGTTAAAATTCATTCCTGTCATGTACCTTGCCTTTTTTCCCTTCTTTTCTCTTTCTGATTCTTGCAAATCCACTTGCCTTAGGGTGTATTCCTGTAACAGGAGCTGTCCCTCTTCTGTGACCCTCAGCATTATATCTCATAGGCCTCCTTTGATCAAAGTGTCTCCAGGGGAAATGGCTTCTCTCGACTGCTCTGCGAACTTTAATCAGTAAAGCTCCAATCCTCACCTGCTTGAAGAAATTTAAGTAATTCATATATAAGCAGCAAGAGCACTCTAAAGACAATTTTTTTCCATAGAAATGTAGACTAGTGAATACAAGGTTAGAAGGTAGCTCTGCACTTGCATTGTTGGGAAAATCTGCATAAAGGGACATACAGCTCTGTAATGGACTCTAGCTACCATAGGATTTGCTGATTTTCCTGCACTAATGTACCCTCTCTGAGGGGCTGAGAATGAAAGCTTGACTGGGTGTGGGTGCATTTATACCAAACTTTGTCTTCTTGTTTTTCTGCAGATAGTCATTCTCAGACAATTAACTTCTCTAAAATAAGTTATGGAATTTGGAAAACATCAGTTTATTTGGCACAAAGGATTAAACCCAAGGAAATTAGGCATTTTTTACAATCTTTGTCAATTTAGCTCTGTTTTCATTTGAAGATTCTTATGAAATAGTAACGCATTTGAAATGTAGTCTAATTAAGAACGATTCATGAAAGAGAAGGGGAGAGAGAAAGCTTTGACATGGTTGGTAATTGTTAATAGTTTTTCTACAAGCACATTCTAATTCTGCATCATTTGCCACAGCTGGAGAGTTGAAATATCTGAGCCTTGACTTCTATGTAAAAAGTAATCCCAACTTCTATTTTTGCATAGGTGGTGAACTGTCTATTTTTTTTTTTTTTTTGGTGCCTGACCAGCAGTCCCTCCACTTGGCTGAGTGGCTGTTCCTTATTTACTACATTCCCTTCAGATGCATCCATTTTATACATCAATAAATGCCTTCCTTCTGGTCCTGAGATCTGAGACCAAGAGCAGCAAAGATATTGTGAAATACTGTCTTCAAGCACTTTATCTGCTTTAGACAAAGATGATTTTAGAGCTTGCTCCAAAGCCTACATCTCTATATTTCTGCAGTTTTTTATTACTTTTGCTATTCTTCCAGGGCTACTTGCACTTCGACTGCTCAAAAAGTTTTACTATTTTCCACAGTTATTTTCCTTTCTTCTTTCCCATGTCTCTTATAACCTGCACCTACCAGCTATTATCCCCATTATACCCAAGTCTCTTCTTTTAGATTGTGGAGTCGCCTCCTGGGCACCACAATTAAAAACATAAATAGAAGGGAAAACTTTGCATTTGTGGTGGCATGTGGAAATAATCTTTTTGGGCATCCTACATATTATTGATGAATGCCACCTCAAGATCACCATCACATTTATGTTGGTCTTATTTTTGTTTGTGTGTTAGAAAGCATCCAGTGTGGTGTTTGGTTGATGTAACAAAACCACCCTAAAACAGAGCTCATAATACAGCAGGGTCACCTATGACAGTGATGACACTGTCTTTTCCTGCTTGCCATTTTCCAATTCCATGCCAAGTCAGGTGCACTCATCAGGACACTTTATAGTTATTTTAAGAGATTTTGTGATATTTCAGGCTGGGTTTCTTTAGTAGATGGTCTTTCTCTTGTAGGGACAAAATTTCAGTGTTTTCTAGGCTTTGATGCTCATCTGAATTCAGCAGCAGCTCAGAGTTGGAAAAAACAAATCTCTCTAGAGGAGAAATATAGCAAAAATAATTTCTCAGCCACCCCATGTGTATAGCATCTATGCAAAATCAGAAAAAGCAATTGGAAAAATAATACTGTGGTCTGCCCAAATATCTCTACTAAAATAGGCTGCTAAAGTAGATGGCATTTTCATGCACAATATATGAAGTGATACTGATATGGAGCTATTTTGTCTTTCCTAAGAGAAAATGTTGGTAAGGTGAAACAGAACTTTTCCATGAAAAGGTTCAATTAACTTGGTATATTGATCCAGAAGGCTTACTAAGCCCAGGATTGATTCTGGGAGGTGAAAGTGACTGAGATTCACACCAACCAGTACTTAATGATTAAAGCATTCTCCTGAGATGCATGAGGCACAAACCAAAATTCTTACCTCTCATTTTAGGCTGGTAATTATTTGGTTAAATATATAAAACATGATAGCTTGATTTGGGAGGTAAAGCTATTTCTTCATAAATGTGTCTGTCCAAGAAGCTGCTTGAATCATGGTAAACACAGGCAGACTTACTCCTGTGACCACCACATTCAGCCTATTTCTGTCCACACAGTAATTTCCAGGTTACTGTGTGGACTTTCTTGTCTATGTTCTCTTTTCTAAGCAAGGTGGTTTTCTTCACACTCTGTTCAGAATGGAAATTTCAGACTCACAATTTTTTAAACAAAAAGCAAACCTCCTCAGTTTTCTGCCCCGAGCCAAGTTAGATCTGTGTAAATGGCTAAAGCCACAAGAATACCACATTCTGCTGATGTACCCCTGTATAAGGCTGGACCTATCAAACCTAAATAGTGTAACTATCTTTTATACATGTGCTTGAAATGGGATTTCTGTCTCTTCCATAATACTTCAGTTATGTCACTTTTTGCTGCCTCTCATTACTCACTGCAATTTTGTGTACTGCTCTGCATTTATCATCTGGCCAGGATGAAAGCTGCTGACAATGAGAATCAGGGCTCTGTAATCCTTTCCCACCTGTGATGCTTCCAGTATCACATTCCCAGTCAAAGTGAAAGTGCACAGTCACAGGGATGCCCAGGTGTTGGCAGCACATGTGTGGGAATGCATTTAAAAACAAAATGAGTAAACACATTAATGGAAAGAACCTGCAGTAGTGGGGAAAAACACCTTCCAGGAGTTAATGATCCCTTGTCTCACGTGGCAGTGATGCATTTGGTTGATGTGCTCCTGCTTGTCTTAGCTAAGCCCTCTGAACTTATGAACTGGACCTTTGTTTTCAGTGTTAGCATTACCAGACTTAGGTATGGCATGAGTTGCTGACATGTTCAGACACCGATCTATTATTGAAAAATGTGCCTCTCCCTAAGCCTGACTGGTAGTCATCATGCACTTCAGAGGTAAATAGCACCTGTGGTGAACACTGAATCCAGCCAGCAGTGTTCATTAAATCAGCATTTGTGTTGAGGTGGTTGCAGCAAAACCAGATAAATGAGTTCCGTTGTCCTGTGTGGTGCTTCTCTCAAGATCCTTTCTTCAATATGCTTCTAAAGCCCTGAATTATTATAATGACACACATGATCTGTTGAATTGGAAAATTAATATTTAACTGCATTGACTTGTTGGTAGTTGCATCTCAGAGAGATCCTGCATCCCATCTTGACAATGGGAATGAAAACAACAACAAAAAAGAATGGCTTAGATCTGCTTTATAAGACTGTCTTCTGAATCGGTATTTGTGTTTGCATTTTTACAATAGGGGAAAAAACCTTGCTATACTGCAGTGGAAGTCTCTATCCTCCACTGTAGAGATCTAGGATGAAAGATGCTAAAGCAAGAGCATGTACATTGTCTGTGAACATAAATCCTACCCCGTATTGTAGCAAAAATCAGCTCCATGCCTGACCAGATAGCAGGTGGTGGAAGTTGTCTACGTGTACTAACATGGAACTAAAGTCTAAGGAAATACATGTCATGTCTACTTGTACATGCATAAATAGAGAAGTTAGTTTCTGATTTCTAAACGCTGTATTTAAAATAAGTAAATAGGACTATAGCATGACTACTGAGTGACTTAATGAACAGCATATCAGAAAAACAGGATATCACAGTTCTTGTTAAAGTTCTCATTTATCATAGCAGACTTCAGTTATTTTCATCAAATAACTTCATCCTGCTGTGCCTCATATTCTTCTCTAAAATATCAGGATAGATAGATCTCTTATAGAGTGAGGCAAAGATTTGCTGTCAATCTGTACATCACTTCATTATAAAATACTGTTTTTTTAAAAAATGTGCATTCAAAACATGTAAAAACTGTAATTTCCATCAAGAAACCTAAATAGTTTTTTTCAGAAATATTTGAGACTCCTACAGTGCTTGAGTTGTTGTAAGGAGAGGGCTAGAGGTACTTTACAGGACCCAGATATTGTGCTGTGCAGGACAAGTTACAGAAATTTCCATATTTCTACATGGCTTTGTTTTGAAGCTAAAGAGGATAGTGGTAGTGGTAATTGAATGTCAGAGAAGGACGTGCTCAGGGATGAACACTGTGGCTATCTCAGGGTACTCAGAGATCAAATAGCATGGCTGATGGCCTTCACCAGTCTGACATCTCCAGTGAGAGCCCACCTGTGACCTAAAGATCAGCAGCTGAACAAGTTGTCATTATGGAGAAGAAATTTGTAGAAGAATTGTCATTTGGAGAAGAAATGGTGTTTTTTTTTCATAGTGCTGCTGCTGCCCTCTAACTCCCATGTTGCTGCCCCTGGGGCTCTGTGAACCCTTCTGGTTACCTAAAATCATGCAGAAGAGGCTCAGAGCGATGTTGAGCATGTAAATGTGATGACTGGGGAAGGTAAGCATGGGCACAAACAGCTGGGGACAGGTCACAGTGAAGTAAGTTATGGAATGGCAGGGAGAAGATAAAAGGGGAACAGGAGAGCTGTGCAAGGAAAGAGCTCAGGTGGTTGTTCCCTTAATTAGGACAGGAGCTCACTGCCACAAGAACTCAGTGAGTCATTCGTAAGATAATTGAGCTGTTGTAGGTGGCAGATTCTGGAAGAGATACAAAACCTGTTTCAGACCACAAGCCAATTTTGGACTACTGAGGGCCTACACCTAACATGGATGCTGTACACTTCAGGTTTACATTGCTTTAGCACAACCAAACCACACTCCCTCATTTACGACAAGACCCTAAACTGGAAAGGTAGGTGGAGCAATCCAGCCAGATCACCATATAGCAAAAGCATTTTAGGGAATGAAGATAAAACTCATGTGAGTAACAGAACCAGCTTTTGTCATTACTTGCAATGAAACCCAGGTGACTCATCTACCCTCAAAAATTTATTTCCATGGTACTCTCAGTGTCATTTTTGACTGCAAAAGGTTCAAGTGAATAATTTATGAACATATTCCGGCAACTCAGCCAAGGGATATTCTTCCAAGCCTGGTTTCTTGATGAGACAAAAATGGAAAATGAAAACCTGCAACTGATCAAACTAGAGCTTTTTTCAAAAGTTCACCTCAGCCTAGGAAAACTGAGTTCAAAAATCTTCTCTGGTCTAGGGCCAATTCAGACTTAACGTCTCTGCCTGTCAGAAGGGATAACATATAATTACCTACCTCACCAGGGCATTGCAAAAATTAGTTATTATTTCCATAGAGTGGTTGAGTAATTTAAATATCTTCATCTCAGCTCTCATGAAAGATTGTCTTGCTAAGTTAAAATAAACTCTTAGTAATTTCAAATTGGTAGAAGGCAGGTCTCCAGATCACAACTTGTGTAATTCAGTGATACCCAAAAGAAACAGGCAGAGAATAGATGGGATGTGAAGGACCAGACAGCTTGCTTCTGTAGCAGACCTCCTCCTGTAGGATTTGGGACCACCTGTCTGTCCTTCAGATGGAAGACAGAAGCAGTAATTAAAGAAAACATCAGGAAGTTGCTTAGTTTTTTGTTTGTTTCCAGTCCAACTGCACTGTACTTTTATCACAGCTTTCCCTTATTTCTTGATTAACCACACCTAATGGCACCCCTTTGCCCCCTCAGGTCTCAAAGGGTGCCTGTGCCTCAAGTGCAGTGAGAAAATGTACATCCTCTGCTCACATCCCAGGATTTTGTGCTGCTTTCACCTCACACAGCAGAAGTACCATGACATGGAAGCTGTAATTTGGTTTTGGTATTTAGATTGCACTTATCAAAACAGGTCATTTGCATTTACAGTCTCACCCTTGATGACACCTGACATTTGAAGTCCATTATATTTGAAAATGTCTTGTCTGTCACTTGCAAGATATAAGAAACAAGATGCTGTGTTCCCAAAAATTCCACAGCAAAAATCTCTTCTGTCCACTTGCTTCCTCATTTCAGCATTAGTTCTTGTTTCCATCCACTGTAATGGGGGTGGCACATCAGGAGTAGAGCTATGCAGAAGCTCCATGCACCACTCTCGCAGGCCAAGGACACTGGGTCTGCATCAGGGTTTTTAGGGTAGGGACTTTCCAGGTAGAGTGTATCCTGGCTACACAGTGTCAAGAAAGCCTGAGTGGATTTCTTTCTTGGATTGTCTGATTCAAAAGGAATTACTCAGAATTCAAATTGTTGCACACTTCTACTATGATTTATCTAAAATTCTGGTATCCAGGTTTCCTCCATCCTTAAGACAAGTGGCACTTCATTCACACAGGGTGCCACCATGTTTTTTAACTAACCAGGCAAGATATATTACACAAGGCTGCAGATATGGTGCCCTGGATAGGTTTGCAATAAGAAAGAACTGTAACAATCTTAGTGTAGAAAGCTTTTACAGTTATATTTTATTGTCTGAGTGTTCATAAGCTACTTAAAAACCCTTAAATCCCTACATAAAGGGTGGAGGAAGGAAGGAGATCAGGATGGGATTACCATGAAGACAGGGTGTTGAAGAGTCTCCCTGAGGTATGGTAACATTAATTTGATCTCCTAGGCTTGTGCTGTCTACTCCAATATTAACTTTTGTAATTCCACCTTCAGAGTCACTTGGGTCTGTAAAAGTGAAAAAAACAGTAAATACAGGCATTTCATTTTTCCTTTTCAAGGAACACTCACAGATATGGTTGGGTTTGATCATTCACACATTTGTTTGTATCAAAACAACTTTCTGGATAGGAGTTTCCTGACTGAGTTAGGTGTGTATCATCCCATACCATGGCATAATGAAGTATTCCTATAGGAGCACAGGGTTTGCCTTGTGCTTTGTTCCTCTATCCAGGATCACTGGAAGAAATAAGAAGATAGATAAAATAGAGAGGCAAAAAGGGACATACGGAGGAGAAAAAAATGAGCTGTATGTTCACCCTCCTAACCACCGAGGAATATTCTTTCCTAATTGCATAAGCATTAGTTTTATTATCTCATTGCTTCTCCCCCTCTCTCTACCCTTAGCTTTGTTTGGAGTTGGGATTAATTAGCATAAGATGTTAGAGCATATGAATTGCAGCAAACTTCTGCTTTATTCCACAGCTGGGGTGGCCAAGGCACTTAAAAGCAAATTCTCATTGATGTTTCTGGGAAGAGATTCAGAAAGGATTTTAACCTACATAGTTTTGACGTGTAACAGGAACTAAAGGAAAAAGGATTACATTACAAGAAAAAGATAAACTTCTCTACTCACCCAATCTTTCAACAGTTCATTTCACTTATTTATATAACGAAAAACAATAGTTCCAGCAGAGAGGGCAATGGACTATGAATTTTCCACTTCTGTGTATCTACCCCCTGTGGTAAAGTTCATACCAATGACAAAGAAGCTACTCAAAAAGAACAACTTTTGGTTTTTTGTTTTGCATTCACAATACCATTTATAATGAAAATCCCTCTGAAACTTATTAAGAAATTCAAGCAAAGATTTTTGCTTCAGTTTCTCACTTATATCAGCCCAAAGGCATAAATTAGAAGCTTATGCTTACATGCATACCTTATGCATGTAAATGTCCTTGGGCATCTGCATTCACATGAGAGCCCTAGGTCTGCAGGAATATTACCAAAAGATGATACAGTTGTGAAAATATCTGTAAGAGTGCCTTTTGAAAAGCAACAGTCCCTGAATGTGTTCTCACTAATAAGTATTTGAAACTAGATTTCAAGACTGGAAGCGCTTTTCTTGTGAAACGGGGTTGGCTACACAGAGATCTGTGTGGCTGGTGGAAAAGGACATGGAAGGTCCAAATGCACCATTCCATGAAAGACCCCCTTATTGTCTTCCTATTCTGATAGAAGATGTTTCTTTTTTTCTTTTTCCCAAAGCTATTTCCTTCCCCTTCCTTCTACCTACGAGTGAAAAGTGCACTCATTAAGTGCCATGAGATCTACTTTTCTTCATTAAAAGTATATTAAAAAACACAAACCATAATTAGAGCTGCATAATGCAGTCCCCATCACATGATAAAGTACCACCAACAAGAAATATTGTTATCAACACTGTCTTACATTCATTAAGCAAACGCTGCTTGAGATGGTGCTCAGATTTCCTTCATTTTTCTACTACATGATCCATTGGACTTTATTTTCTTGTGATTATGGAAACAACTGAACATTACACCTATAAGTTCTAGTTGCTTGCTCCATCATTTTCTTTTAATAGGTTTCAACAGCAAAGAGAAAATTAAACCAGGGAAATCTTGTAACAGAAAATGAAGAATACCTGATTATGTGCATTCAGCAATTACTGAGGAGGAGGGGGTGGTGTAGCTCTTTTTAAGCTATGCCTACAGGGCACTTCCACTGCTGTGGTACAAAGGCATGCAGTTTGCCACTCACTCATATTTTGTGAAGACATTTCACATAAAATTTCAACTACTTGCAAGACAGTGCAAGTAAAATAGAGAAGCAAATACCTGCTTATCCAAAATGGAACAGGGACTGGGTTTGAAGTTCATTCAATGGAACTGGGTTTGCAGTTTATCCAACAAATGAAAATGGACTTAGGCTTCAGCAAAATTCCAGCAACAGCTAAAAGGATATCTCTCACAGCTTGGCTGTCACTGCCTTGAAGGTTCCTAGGTCCACTGTGTCTGACTGAAAACCTGCACATGCATTGGGCATCATCCCATGCCATACGGTGCTACTCTCACAGCTGGCCTAAATGATCGTGCACTTTGTTTCTACTAAAACTCAGTACAGTTCAGGAGATGAGGATGCTTCTATCTATAGAAAGTGGTGAGCTGCCTCCAGTAATCATTGTCTGAGCCTTTTGGACTGATAGAACAAAATCCAGCTCTTGACGTTCGGAACAGTGATGGCAACTGTTGTCATCTCAGTTTCCATGTCCCTAGACCCTTCCGAGATGCAGTGTTTTCTTAGCAGTGGGACAACTGCTCTTGGGGAGTCAGTTTCCAACAAGAAATCAGCAGGCTGCATCTCCCTGTGGAAACTGTGCCACCTTGATGGAAAAGAGTTTAATCAGAACAGGGAGGATGCAAATACCTGTGTCAATACAGTGTCAATGGAGCATCCAGCTGAGATTTGAGTCTTTGATTCATGAGGACTCTCAAGACTGCCACTGGATTTTATGCAGAAGCTGCAAAAATAAACAAACACACCAAACCAAACAAAACCCTACCAGTAAGAAACTCCTACTCTGCTCTGGGCCTTTTTTTAACAAGACATGGATATAATGTGCTACCTTCCCCCATGATAATGTTCTAGATGGCAGATGGAGCTTCTGCCCTGTAGCCCTTGATAAGTGCCTAAGGCATCGCCTGACTCGACTGCTGCAGCAGGATGCAAATTTGGCTGATTGCAGGTGACTTGCAGCTCCCCAGTCAGGATAATACCTAGTGCTAGTAACTCAACAGGATAGGAAGAATAGGCATGCAAGTGTCTCCTCAGAGGCAGAGAAGTTCTCATAAATTAGGTGCTGCAAAGGTCACATTTAGCTTTTGGTCCTGTTGCTACCTGTCTCTGGGGCCTCTCTGGCAGCTCAACACTACCCAGAAAGTGAAATTTAAGTTCTCTGCAAGCAATTTGCAGCAATACAAAGAAACCTGACTCTAAAGGAGAGTCAGGCATATGTAGGAGATATACGCCTGTAAAGCTCCGCAGGTTATGAAAGGACTCTTTGTTTCCAACACAGCAGCTGGAGATGAACTATCACCAATCTGTTGCTTCCAGGGCAAAGACAGCCTGGTTAAGCTGAGCTGCCCTCCATCCTCTTCCCTAATGGAGGTATCATGCTGCAAGAAATTTTTATGTTCTGTGGAGGTGAAAATAATTTAGCTAGAGATTTGCCTGTCTTCATAATAGCAATTGTATGCTGATTTTTACCTCTAAAATTGTCCTTGTTTAAGGTCTACCTAGAATCATTAAATGAAAATCATTTGGGCTTGTAGCTGGAAGAAACATGGTCCTACCTTCTTCATGCATAGGGAGCACTTGGCTGTTTGTTGCTGGAAAATGTGTCACACAAGAGAAGGACTCAACGTCAAAGTTACAAAGCTAAAGGTAATCCTTGGCTCAGAAAAATATACCACGAACTAACTCCACTCAACTCTTCTCTTCAAAGACAGAAAAGAGGAATTTGTGCTAAAGCACCTTGCTACAATACATATCAGATTGTTAATCTCACTTTGAAGCTGAATGCAGAAGCAGCATTTCAGTGCTTCTGACTAAGAGATAGAACAGCTCCACAGATACACAGCCTCACGCTGAGAATATTTGTGATCACCCCACTGGTCTGAAGGGTCTGAAGCACTGGGGCCACAGTGCGTGTTTTGTGAGGTTTCCCATCCTATCCTCAGATACTGCAAGAATTCCCTCTCTCAGGTGTAAGGAGTTGTTCAAGGACCATCTATGAAGACACTATTCTTATAGAACTGCCATGCTTTGCAGTTTGGGAGAGTTTGCTCTTTTGTTTTCCCAAACAGGGAGCTATTAATATGTGTTACTGTAAGAAAAAGAAACAGTCAGTTGAGAGCATGCATACACCATTTCCTCTGCTGCTGGTATTCATGAATGCACAAACTACTGCTTCTTTTAATCTCACATGACCACAAGTTGTTTCCCAAATGCTGGCTTTAAAATCAGCTTGTGATTTTGGAGAAATATAGGGCAAGCAGCACAGCCAGATTTGCTGTGAGTGTTGTGACTGCCTAGAGCACCTAACGGTGAAGAAACCAAGACTTCAGCACATCCTTTCTCTTCTGCCTCCCCAGTCTGGTGCAGCTGTAGCAGTATCCTGCTCTGTTGCTGTGCCAGCCTCAGTCAGAGGTTATCTGTGTGGCAATACACAGCTGCTTACAGACAGCCGAGCTGTTTAATAGCAAAATACAGAATAAATTAATAAAATGAACATAAGTTGCTGGAGGACTGCAGGACACTTTCAGGAGCAGCATAGCACTTGCCACTCAGCTAGATAACCTGTGTTTGCTTACTTTCCCTGGGCATAGGATTGCTGTCCAGAGTTCATTGGCAAAGTCAGCACATCCACATAGCATTCAAAGAGAATGTATGTGTGTGCCAGTGTGTTCCTGCCCTGGGGGGTTTGGTTTCCAACCTAATTACAATACTTTGGGATGTTAATCTCATACCCTGACCCCCAAGATGGTCACTCCTAATGATCTCTGTGGGTCTCAGGCCAGTGCCTGTGTTGTATAACACATGAGAATTAAGATTCTACCTTCTGGTCATTGTGATTTAATGCTGATTTAATGTGATTTAATGTATTGGTATCTATGCTGGTACCTCCACCAGACACTACTGTCCCAGTGACAGAGGCAGTGCAACTTTTCCAGAACTCCAGCAGCTCAAAACCCCAAACCACTGCTGATTTCAGCTTGTTCACATATTTTTAGCAAAAAACTGCTGTGAAAGAGGAGCAGAGGCGCTCACTGTTCTGCTACCTTAGTAGCAGTAGCTCCTGGGAGGTGTCTGGGCATCATTCCATCTTAAATTTCCCTCCAGCATGAATCCTGGTGCAGTGGAATAATAGAATTGTTGAGTTTGGAAGAGATTTCTAAGGTCATCAAGTCCAACCATTAACCCAGTTCTGCCAAGTCCATGTCACTAAACCACGTTCCTCAGTGCCACATCTACATGTCTTTTAAACACCTCCAGGGATGGTGACTCAACCTCTTCCTTGGGCAGCCTGTGCCAATGCTTGACAAACCCTTCTGTGAAGAATTTTTCCCTAATATTTAACCTAAACCTCCTCTGCCACAACCTGAAGCCACTTCCTCTCATCCTGTCACTTGAGATATGGAAGAAAAGACTGACCCTCCCACGTGGCCACTACCCTCTTTTAGGTAGGTACAGAGCAATAAGGTCCTTATAGGTAGTTAAAGAGCAATAAGAAGAGCTTCCTCTTCTCCAGGCTGAACAACACCAGCTCCCTCAGCCATCCCTCATCAGACTTGTGCTCCAGACCCTTCAGCATCCTTGTTGCCTTTCCCTGGACATGCCCCAGCACCATAGTGTCTTTCTTGTAGGGAAGGGCCCAAAATTGAATACAGGATTTGAGTGCTGAGTACAGGGGAAGAATCACTTCCCTGGTCCTGCTGGCCACGCTACTTCCGATACAGACCAGGACACCGTTGGCCAAGAAAAAAAGCAGGTGCCCAGAAAAATCATGTTAGCTTGTTTCTTTAATTGGCAAAGTTACATTTTAATGGGAAGAACAGAAGCATCTAGTGCCTGATTTTTAACCCCACAGCTTTCAGTGTGACCCAGAGACACGCACTGGCTCAGGCCACACAGGTGGCAAGATGTTCTCTAACAAACTCTGTAAGACCAGCAGATTCCTAGAAATTGCTGCTGTACATGTATTATTTCTCTGTGCCCCACTGTTCTTTCTCTTTTGCTTTTGCATGTCTGTTTGCATTCCTTTATCCTGAATCTTTTCTGCAGTTTCTTATACATGCTGGTGCCCGGTACAGCATAATACAGCTTGATTGGCTCACAATCAACACTTCGTAACAAAAATCATGTACTATTGTCTGATATGTTAAAAGTAAGACATAGTGGAGAATAATTTAATATTTTTCTCTCTCTCATACCAAGAAATTTGAGGACACTTTGGTAATTCTGCTATAATGCTGTGTGTCACTTTGGAGACCTTCAGAGGCCACTGCTTTGCAAATAGCTATCAATTTGTGAGACTTGAGCAAGCTTTATGTAGCAGTTTTTGCAAGTAGCATAACTGCAATAAGCACCAATTTTGCCTATAAACAGGTACTACTTCCCATTCTTTAGGGATTTCTTTGGTAGGAGGAATTATATTAAAAATAGACACTTTTAGTTTTGCAATTATCTCAGAAATCAAGTTTAAAATGCAGTTTTAAGGGTAACCCTTTAGTGACAATGGATTTTGCATTAAATTTTCTCCTCTGTTCTGTGCAGACTATTTTTAAGCAGTACAGTATGGTATCACTCTATGAGGTCAGCCGAGATTTTGGAATTAAAGTCCTTCACTGTGTAACTTTCCAAATCTTACTCTCCATTTCCTTGTCCTTCCTACAGTACAGGCTGCCTTTTTCATCAGGTTTTTATCTTCAGCAATCAGATAATACACTTCAGTGCCACGAAGCCTCAGCACCACAAAATTCAGATATAGTTTTAATGACGTGAAGATGTGTCAAACTCTTTCCTTAAAAGAAAGTTAAACTTTACACTGCAAAAAACATACTTACATTGGAAATTTGTACTAAAATAAGAGAAACAAACTTCTGCCTCCCTTGAGAGGTCTGTATTACTTAAAAGCTGCCATTTCCTAGGCAGGCAGAGGAGTAACTTACCCATATTGCACAAAGACTGCAAAGACATCTCACTGTGAGATGCTCGGTCTCTAACACTTTTGAATGGGGTATCAGTAGACCCTTACCCACCAGTTCCCTCTTGAGTGGCACTCCTGTAGCTTCTAGGAAAGATACTGAGCTGATATCAGACTTTAAATAGTTTAGAAATATTTTAGCCCCAGCTGACAACTAAGAACCAGGGATCTGCTATCTCACTCCCCACCCCCACCATTCCCCTGGTTGGATGGGGAAGAGAATTTGAAAAAAAAAGGATAAAACATGTGAGTTAAGAACACAATTTAATAAATGAAAAAAAAAACATCCTCCTCCTCCTCATCATCATCATATAATGAAAAGGGAGGTAACAAAATGAGAGAGAATAAAACCCAAGAAACACAGTTGGTGCACGATACAGTTGCTCACCACATGCTGACTGATGCCAGACCCTGTTCCTGAGCACTGATCAACCCCTCCCAGTAACCCCCCCAGTTTATATACTGGGCATGACATTGTGTGGTATGGAACATCCCTTTGGACAGTTTGGGTCAGCTGTCCCAGCTCTGCTACCTCCCAGCACCTCCTCACTGGCAGACCACAGGATGCTGAAAGTCCTTGACTTGGGGTAAACATTGCTGAGCAACCACCAAATCATCAGTGTGCTACCAACATTATTCTCATGCTAAACCCAGAACACAGCTCTGTACCAGCTGCTAGTAAGAAAATTAACTCTATCCCAGCTGAAACCAGGACACCTGGCCAAGTGTAATGCAGTAAGGTGAAGTAAGAAGGAAACTTTTCTTCTGGACATTTAGTCAGCAAAAGCAAGACTGTAAGAGGAAAAAGCCAGACACCAGTCATTATGGCTTAGTATTAATCAAAGAGCAAAGCAAAACTGGAGAGTTGGCCAAGAAGTGAAGTCATGCTGAACAGCACAAAGTCACCTTATAGATGAAAGCCTTATGTGACACCATTGCTAGTATGTCCCATCCAGGTGGGGTGCTTCTCCACATCAGCATCTTATCAAACGTGGTTTTTCTCTAGTCCTGTGCAGGTTAGGCATTAAAAAGCCCCTCACACGCTGTGAACAGGACTAAGCTAGTCCACAAGCACTAGCATGATGGAGATTTTTAGAGAAAGTTTCCAAAATTTCTGTCTTGCTTTTGGAAACGGCCAACTTGTGTCAGCTAAGATTGGGTCCCTTCTTTCTTCAAGCTAATAAATACAAACAAGTTAGTCTGAGGCATCCCTGCAGCATGAAAAACATCTCATCCTTATATTTACTGTCAGACAAGGCTAAAATTTTTAGATCAGAGTGAGGACCTGACTGGTAGGAGGAGCCTTTGATGACAAATGATAAATTAAAAGTCTAACAAGCAAGAAAGGCCTATAGACTTGTCTCCCCTGCAATTAGGGTGAACATGCAATGTAGAAGTGCCTTGTACCCCATTTTTTTCTCAGTTTCTGCTGTGCTTAGGCCAATTTGTAGTTTAGGTTGAGAGCAGTGCAGTCCCAGTGTTAGAGGCACACTATCTAAAGCTGTCCCTTTAACTCAGGCAATACTATCTACCTCTGCTGTTCATCTCCCTTAATGATTTCTGGCTTTGGCTGGTGGCTGAGCAGAAAGGGCCTCACCGAATTAGCTGATGCAGGCAGGATCCTGCTAGATCTGACACTCACTAAGAGAGTCAGCCCAGTGCTACCTTCAACTTCAGAGTCATCCTGGATCCTTGGCAAAGACCAAAATCAGGAGAAATCCAGGATTTTATTCCCCATTACAATTAGTTAAGCTACTCAACTGGGTGACATGTACTTGGAGTAGTGCAAAGCCTTTGACATTGGTGACACTGGAACAGGTTGCCCAGAGAAGCTGTGGATGTCCCATCCCTGGCAGCATTCAAGGCCAGGTGGAATGAGGCTTTGAGCACCCTGCTCCAGTGGGACATGTTTATGCCAGAGGGTTGGAACTAGAACATCTTTGAGGTCCTTCCCGCCCAAACCATTCTATGATTCTGCAGACTTTTCTGACAACTTCACTGCATAACAAGCAAGAAATCTTTCAGAAGAAGATCCTTTCAGTACCTGTCTTGCTCAATGCTCACCAGCTGTAAGAGGCAAAGGAATCTGTATCTCTGTAGCTTCAGGCCACATGGCTTGGCTCAGCAGTCAGTGTTCCAAGCCACATTTATAAGGGTTGCTAACTAACTGCTCTTTGCTATTATCTGTCACTAGACATTAATTTTGGGGTAGTGACTGTACATTGGAGTTTTTAGGAGAATGCTAATGATGTAATGGTAGGGGAGGGGAACCTTTTGATGCCACAGTAACTGAAGAGAGAGAAATGAAGCCAAAATACTGCAAGCCAGTAATGAATTTAACAAACCAATACAATCAAGTGGAGCAAAAATCACTTTAAGTGGCTTTGTATTTGCATTCACCATCAAGGTCTCATTTATGCAATTATTGTAATATTGATCCTTTTGCAAAGGAAAAAAATTAGTGATTTTTTTTTTAAAATATAAGAATATTAAAAAAAAAATGCTCTTGTAAACAGGGATGGGCTGGAAGATTTCAAAAACATTTCATTATCCTGAAGTCTGGAGCTCAATTATTTACCAGCAGTGGTTCAAATTCTAACTCTCACTGTGCTCATCCAAATCACTTATGAGAAGGACTTGGTTTACAGTAAATTCCTTTCCCTTGGAGCTGTGTCCTGCATTGTATAGGCATTTGCAGATATGAGAAGTGGGCAAGATTTCTGGAAGCACTGGGTTCCTAAAGAAAATGACTATGCATTTAGGAGGGTTTACTGAAATATCTAAATAGAATGTAATTTATTTCTGTAGGTTTAAGCTCACTGTGACACCTCTGCAGACCTCACCAGGTATGTATTTGAATCACAAATGTCTTAGAAAATACATAAAAGATACTGCAACCTCCTCTCACAATTTGTGTTACTGAGCATTTCATAATTTATCTGCATTTTGGAAATCTTTCGCACACATTTTAAGTAAATATATTTCCGTAAAACACTCTCCAGGGATGAGATAAGTGCATTTCTGAGAAACTGTAAGAGAACCTGGGCAGATCTCTCTCAAGTATACTGTTGCCTTGTAATGAGGGAAGATGGTACCTGTTTCAGTTTCAAGGATGGTGCATCTCCTGAGGTACAAGGAGTTTGTGTCCAACCAGTATGTAGTGCTTGCCACTGATTCCACGAGGTCAGCACCTATTTTACAGTTTTAAAATAGGTAAACTAAGCCTAGATCGAGCAGTTATGCTATTGCAGCAAGTTGTAACGCAAGTCAGTCTGTCAGTCATGCCCCCACACAGATCTATTATTCCACTTGATTGCCAGATACAAGCAATTTGAAAACAAATGCTCCTAAAATGGTTTGATTGCTCTTGTAAGTAATCTATTAGTCCTTAATTGATGAACAAATAAATGATTTTATGATGTCTCTTGTATTGTCTCCCTCTTTGTTTTGTCCATGTGCTCAAAATATATACTTGCCCTATGAAAATAGATATCTGCCCTTCTCCTTGCAAGCAGCACAAAGTGATCCTCAGCCAGCAGCTGGGATTGCTTCCAGAACAGAGTAATCTAGTCCAGCAGTGGCCTTTGATAGCCAGCTCTGATCAGGGCAGGCCTAACAATCCCTCTGAGCATGGGAATTGTTGAATTTCAGGTGGGGCTGGGATGAACTCTATTCATATCAACCTGCTCGGCAGCACCTGAGAGTAACAGGGACTGCAGTGCTATGGGGGCAGTCAAATACTGGGTACTTTGGTTAGGCATGAGCAGAACATACTTGATGAAAGACAGCTGGTGAATCAGTCAGAAACCAGCTTGTTACCACTTTCCACTAATGGAAAGATAAAAAACTGAATTTCATGTAGTTAGGATGTGACCTCCCCTGGAAAAAAGGCCAGACTTCAATGGACCAATTCTGCTAAGTGTCTGAGAATAACCTTGTATAGCTCTGGAGAGTGCCATTTCTATGTAAGTTCAATCTGATCTAGGACTGCATTGCTGCTGAAATTGATGTCCTGTTCCCTCGTCTGACTTGTGGTTTCAGGCCCCTCTGCCTGACTTGTAGTAATGCAAGTAAAAGGGCAGGAAAACATGAGGAGGGGGAGGGACCCCTCTGACTGGGGCTTGCTTGGTGCAGAGCAATAGCCAGGCTGCCAGGTGAAAAGACAGCCCCTGCTGTCTGGTCAAATACACAGAGAAGAATCACACTGAAAGCTTTCAAATTGCTAATAGCACAAAGTAGGTGATGCACTGCAGGAGTAGCACAAATCTCCTTTCTGCAGTGAGCATTCCTGCATTGTCTAGAGGGACTCTGCTGCAAAGGCAGAAGTTGTCATGGCAGAGCAACAAAAGTGTAACAGCAGCACATTAGCACTGAATTCAACTTTCAGTAAATGGGAGTTGGTTCAGCTTTATGTCTCAAAATCAGCTGTCTTATGGTTTTGCCTTTGAAATTTTCAGTGTGGGAAAAAACAATAGGTAAACTCCCAGCTACACTTAGGAAATGTGATGTTAAATTATTGTGTTTAAAAGAAATTAAGCCATCTCCTTCCCAAGTGCTGATCCACAAGCACATTCAATTTCTGCCCTTCTGCTGCACAACTTCAGAGCCATGTCTTTCCAATTCCTCAGTGTGCTGCTTTCTGACTTCCTTGTGTTGCATCTCTGCCCAGAATTTCACCCCCCAGGGTGAAGGACTTGTGAGAGGGAGTTTAGTCCTGGCAAAGGCTCACTCAGAACAAGCACAGGGGCCATGACCTACCCCTCACAAGGATCCAAGTTAACATGTGTAAACACCCCGATAAGAACAGCCTCCAGCACCTTTCTCTTCATCTGGAGCACATCTGGGTAAGGTAATTTAGTAGCTGAACTGCCTTTCTGTCAGCTGAGGACAAATGCCAGCACAGAGGAGTTTCATGGGATGGAGTAGTTCAGTGGGGTGAAGGCTGCCTGGGCTACCTAAGATTTCATACAACTGCAGGAACAGTCTCTATCTCCCTTAGACTTGCTTTGGAACAACTGAAAGCACATCCAAGCCTTAACAGAACATGGCCTCTTTAGCCCTCTCCTCATGGAAAAATTGGGTGTTTAGGACATCACAACAGAATTTAGACACTTCCTTAACAGCAGCAACAACAACAACAGCAACAACAACAACAATAATTAAAATTTTTTTTAAAAAGCATTTACCCATATTCCAGAAGGATTTCACTAGGGGAGAAGTCTGAAATCAGCATCTCAGATACTCTTTGTGCATCAACATGTGGAGCTATTGTAGAAGTTGTTAAGCTTTCTGTTACCTGTCCTGCTCTTCTGCTGTCACTTCAGCTTCATGAGCTTGCCAAGCTTTGCTGTAATACATCTTCTACCAGAAACAAGGAGAAACAGGAAAGCTGCGGCAGTTGAATAAAAAGGTTGAAAGCCATAACAGCAATTCAGAATCTCTGATGCTGGTTCTCAATCCAAGGCATTCATTATCTTGCTCTGTACAACAACATTTTTCCTATTCCTACCTGCTGCTGCAACCATAGCCTTGTTTACCATTCATTTAGTGCACAGTCTTTAGGAAAGGATGTTTATGAGATAATTCGTCTCTCTTCACATGCATAATAAAGAATAAATTAATAACTACATTAATAAAGCAGCTATATTATTATAAGTTCTTTTCTTTATTGCTAATATAAATCATGAATGCCCCTCCACCCAAATTATAGCACAGAGCACAATTCTTACTCATAACTCAGAACTTTCAATTATTTTTTCAATTTATAGCAACTTACCTTCTCTACTTACTACTATGTCCCCAACAATTCAACTGCCTGCAGACACTAACTAGGAACAAAGCATGCATTACAGTTTATAGAAATCACATTGCTACTTCAAAAATTAAGCAAAGCATTAACAAAGTTATACATATCAAGAAGTGGGTTAGCACTACATATTTCTTCTCAAATGATTGCGTAGTTAGTTCTCATCAACCTCCAGACTTCCATACCAACAGCTGGAATTGCTTTCACTATTACTTCCTGGAACGTATTGTGAATGATGACTACAGAAATCCTGTGACATTCAGAACTTTGACATGATGAAAATTAATCTTCATTTTTGGAACATGGGAGCAAGCAAATGTGAATGTTAATGTAATTAAAGACTTGCCAGTTGGGGAATGTTGGGCACAAGGCTTGAACTTACGACTAACATCACTTTTTCATGGCTGTGATGCATTGTGTTTAAAGAGAAGTGCAATGCATTGAATTCTAAACCATTTAACATTTGCAAATAGATGTCATGCTCACTCTGTGTAGTTGGGTGCAATTCCAAATGAAGCCACCAAACCCACTTCCATCTTGTACCTGGGATATTTTACCTGCCTTCACTTCTATGTAGTGCAGGTTTGCTAGTCCCAGTGCTGGAGCTGATGGCAAACCATAAAATCTGGAAACATATTCTGTTTTCCACATTGTTCTCTATTTCAATCCTATAAGTCAGAAAATTATTTCCTCTTCCCAATTTTCTTTGCTTGTGGCCAGAAGGAGAACATATTGCAGCAAAAACAGACATTTCATACATATTAACCTAATCGCAAGCACAAGGAGTATATTTCTTCTGAAAAATCTCTTAATATAAGACCGTAATGACTGGTATTATGCAACTGGGCTAAAAAAATACAAAACCCAACATGATCCTTTCTATTTATCTACCAATATTTCTGATGTGGCACAAGAAGATGGTACCTGACTATGTCACAGGATGTGAGGTACTCAAACAATGAAATACTTGGAAACACATGATGTCTCGGAGCAAATTTTTCTCCGGAGTAAATGTTTCACAGGCAATTATTCCATACTCAACATACTGAACCCAGCCTTTAGACTGGCATCTGCCCAGAAAAACTGGGCATTACCTTCTTTTTATTTTATTTCAGGCAGAAATGCATTCATTAGCAGCTGAAGCTACCCAACATTCATTTCCCATCTAGGAGAGGCCTAGTTCAAAAGCAAAATATCTGCTGTTGTCTTTCAAGGTCAAAGGCATGCTGTCCCTGGGCTTGAATGTGTAACTATACCAAACACTTCTCTTCTTTCCCTCAACACAATCTTATAAGACTATGAGGAACAGGGTGGGTTAAAGCCCAAAGTGGAAATGCCACATCCAGTTGCACGGGAGGACCCCAGATATTCAGTAAGTTGTGAATGTAAATGATATTTCTCTGGTATACTTGCCTTATAGGCAGCACCTCTCTAGTCTTCCCTCCCAATCATAGCTCATCCCCTTGAGGTTAGGCAGAGAAAGAAAAGTGGATGAATCTTTGTCTTTGGGACTGAAAATGGGATGTGATTTCCCTCTGCCAGGAAAAAACGGGGATGTCTATGGACCTCAGGCCCAGTCTAATTTTTCTCTTCCTTTCTTTACCTCAGGGAGGATGACAGCAGTGGGGAAGTGCTTGCTGTCAGGTAGCCCAGGGCAAGAGTAGGGCACTCATATCCTGAAAGGACTTTTCTTCTCAAGGGTCTTCAGCCTTGGCTCTACCCCTCAAACCCTTGGCCCACTTCTGCAAGGAAAGGACTGTAAACATCACCTCTCCAGAGAAAAGGTGCAGGGGATAGGCAATAAGAAAGAGACTGTTCCCACCGCTCCTTGAGGCCAGCCTTGAGGACAGGAGAAAAAGGACCAAGGACAGCCTGGCCATCTGTTCAGTTCACTCGATAGGCATCAACATATAGCAGTGGGATGTGCTGAAATGAAAATACCCTTCATCTACTCTTCCAATGAAGTGTGTTGTGTGATCCCTCATTTCTCCTCCATTCTTCCTTTCCCAGGAAAATGCAGGAATGGACCTCATCTGCCATGAAAGGCAGTTTACCCCTTGCTTAATGAATTTACCTTACTTATAATGAGTTTCAGCATACTTTCATGGAAGGTTTATATGCTCCTCTTTCTTTCAGTTTATTAAGCTGATAATGAAAATAAAGCTCAAGTACTAGGACTGCTAGTGAGCTGATCATGGCTAAAGTGGAACAACCATTAAAGCCCGAACTAACTGCTTCAGGTAGACTTTCTAGTTATGAAACTATCAATTTAAGGATTTCAGCATCTTAACAAGTCCTGTTTCTTTCATGTACGTAATAAAAATTAATCTATTAATCTTCAATGTGCATATCTCCAGAAAGAAATGAGCAGGAACATTTTAATTTTCAATCAGCATTTCTGGTAGATGAACACAATTAAGTACTGTAATATAAAATATCTATGATAGCTTAAGGGTGTAGGATAAAACTACATGAATAAATAAAAGGGCCAGTGAATGAATCATAAAAACTTACATCTAAATCACTGAATTTTTCTTTAAGATAATAAATCAGGATTAACCTAAGCACATGAACATATTTGTGTGTACATACCTATGTGCTCAACCTGCATTTCAAATCCCTTCAAAAACGTCCACTTCTATTTTAACCAGTGAGCACACATACAGTTGTGTGGTGTTATTCCAAGCAGCAAGAAAATGCTGGTAATCAAAACTTTATGGTAAAATATTTATAAAAATTATATTTATAAATATAAATATATTTATAAAAATTTATAAATATACAAATTTTGCCCCATTTCCCATTACAAATTTTGCTCCATTTCCTGGTCCTGTTCCACAAGACCAATTGTAAAATCTTGCTTTCCATTATGTCCCACATGTCTGCTCCAGGCAAGTTCCAAGCTCTCCGTGCATCCTGGACAATCCTGGTGGAAAAAAAAAAAAAAGTGATTTAGGTTAAGATGGGACAAGTGATAGACTTGCAGAAGAAGTCAAGGCACAACAACTGAGGGGCTGCCTGGTCACAGAGGTGGAAGGAGAAGCTGAAACGGATGGGGCAGGAGCATCAGGAGCCACTGGGTAATGTTTTGACAAGCAGGAAGGATATAATGAGAAATAATCTGGAGGGATAAACTCCTAGGACAGAAACAATGACAGATGTAAGAAAGATATTTACTGTTGAACAGATGCAATAGAAAGTAGACAGGAGATGAGGACCGATGGCCCTGAACCAAGACAAGAGTGGGGTAGAGCATGGAAATCAGATGAAGATTGAATGGGATTCACTGAGCAAATATGTGGATAAAAAGCAAATAATGAGACTTGAAAAAGATTTCTATAGATAGGTCTGAAGGAAGAAGATGTGTTATAAAGTGGTGGTGGTAAAGCAAAAAAAGAGAGAAAACATATCTCTACATGCAAATTTATTTTGTTTTCCTTGCACATTTTCAGGAAGGGTGGGATTAATTTTTCATTTCTATTGAACGTTTGGATTGATTAACTTTTCTTTTTCTTTTTTTAAAGTATTTTGGTGCATAGAATTAATCCTTTGCACACTCCCACAAACACATGTACCTATGTCACAAAGAAATAAACTGCTGAAAGATAAAAAGTACTAGCTAAAAAAGTGTTAATTAATTCTTCAGGGCTTTAAGAAGTGATGAGTAACAACCACCAAAACAAATATACACACTGAAGAATATTTTTAAACTGACTTGTTCACAGAAGACTTTTCCCAGACATATTTATTATAAAATACTGTGAAGTGGTTTGTCTGGATTTTGAAGAATAATAGCCTGGAAGCTAAGTCATAACTGAGTCTGTAATAAAAAAAAAAAAAAAAAGATGAAAAATGTGCAAATAGACCAAATTAAAACTTGCTTATTATATTTCAGTATTCTCAAAATGTTGTTTACTGTATATTTTATCTTTCCTGATTGTAGATCCACATTTCATTTTTCCTATCTGTCAAAACTATTTTACTTACAGTATTTGTAGCTTAAACACTTTCTCAGTGGCAGCAATTGTATTTCTCTGTTGTCTCATCACCTGCTCCCATTCAGGTATAAGTTTTCACTGTGGCAATATAAAGCCAAATGTGCTTGAATATTGTTTCACATGATCTATGAAGGCTTTAGATTTCATTAAAAGTTTATTTGTTCTACTGAAGATATGTACTATTTCAGCAGTGTGAGAATTATTTCAGCAGTGTGAATATAAAATTCAAATAACCGAAAATCAGTATAAGGTCTGCTAACAGTATTTGGCTCATTAAGATTGGATTTGAAATGAGCTACTCAAAATTACTATTTACCTTCTTTTTAACAGTCACAGAATGCTTAAATTTTAAAGTCTATGGCTTTTATTGAATTAAGAGTTGGATGTCTATAAACAAAAAAGATACTTATTATTGAATTGAACAAATCAAAAGTTCTTGTTCAGGTTCTAGCAGTGCAGGAAATAGAAGCAAATATATTTTATGTTTTATGCCATATACAGCAGAAGAAGGAGATTTTTTTCCTACTTAAGAAGTGAATCTGCCTATTCTTGATTGAAACAGGCACACATACCTAAAATGTGCAAACATGGTAAACACCACAGTTTAATATTTAATAATCCTATGATCAAACTGGTTTTATCCTGCAAATGGAATCAATTTATCACTCATTACATTTTTATCTGATATCCAGAGCTGGGGGGTTATTTCAATACTAGTTGATGATGGGATGGTGTCTACCATTCTACTGCAGATTGGTAGACATAATTTGGGTCAACCTTTACTGGCTGACAGAGATCAGCAGTCTGATACTTGAGAGATTTTGATACTGAATAAGCAAAGTTCCACCAAACTCTCCTCAAGTGAGAAGGAAACTTTACCACTCTTATCTGGTCATCAACTCTCAGAACAAATCATCAACATGTGATGGAATAAGATTTGGAACAGAAAAACCAAACATGAAAACATCTTTTTTTTCCCTAGTTTTTAATGCTGGTTAGTCCTTTGCAAACTTATCTTCCATTAAGGCTTTATATGTGGGAGTGTCTTCCCCGGAGTAAGTCTGCTAAAGTGTTACCTACTCCAGTGGACCATCTGAGCAGGAAAAGGAGTGGAAATGAGGCATGCACTGTCAGCCCACAGCAAGATCAAGTATTTCTTGGATGAAGCATTCTTCTTGAAGGCCTGAAATTTTTCAAAGTGTTGCATTTTTTGACAAGAAAATATGAAATCTTGCCTTCTGTCAAAATCACGTGTGAAATTCTCCAGCTCTGATTCGCCCAACACTGGCTCCTTCAACTTTGCAGCAATATTCCCTGAAAATAGCTCCACAGAGCTCTTAAAGGCTTTGGAATACAGTGCATTGCTCCTCCACAAATATCATTAAAGCCAAAGGTGTTTGTGTCTCATCTCAGTAAATCTTCAAGAGCAGACCTTGTGGCTGAAGTATGGAAATTATCTAGAAAATAAGCTTTTTGTTTGGGCTCCTCTCCACCATTACTTCTTCACTGAGGGAGTTCTCTGTTGCACAGTTATCTTTGCTCTTTTTCACTAGCAGGCAAGTGTATGCAAAATCCAGTCCAAGCAAGATGTAATATTTGGACAGACAGAATATTTGCAAATGGACTGCAGAAGAAGCAGAAGAATTGCCCCACATTGCCCCTTCAGATGTGATGTTGCCCTGCAAGATGTGGCAAAATCACATCTGAAGCCACAATTACAGTACAGAAAACATTGAGTCCCTGATAAAGGGTACTTTGTGTTTCCAGGAAGCTGAGGACAAAACCTTAGATCCTGAGATGATGCACACTATTGCTGAGCACATACAACAGAGGGGGCATCAAGCAGAGAAGGGGATTATGTGGTGTGACACAGAGCTTGAACTGAACACAGGTGTCTGAAACAAATTGCTCTGGAGGACCCACATCCATCTCTACAGATAAAATTTGACAGAGAAATTGTATTCCCAGCAAGGATGGCAGATGGGGCAAAATATGGATGTACTTGTATAATTTTAAGAAGGATCTGACAATTATTAATAGTTAGTCTTTAGATAGTACTTTACATTTACAAATCTTAGTACAAGCTGTATTTAATTAATGATAAGTCCTTAAATACACTGGAGTTGAACTAATGCAGCTTAGAATGACTGATGCATGAAGACAGAAGAATCCTTAACCTTAATGAATAATGTTTGGGACAGTGGATAGAGTAAGTATTAGAAATAAACATGGACAGTGTGTGTCAGATTGGTAAGATAAAAAATTAGTCAGCCAACACTAGCTGTTTTGTAGTATTCCAGTGTCATGGTTTGACACTGGGGCAATGCCAGCACCCCCATGAAAATGCACCTTCCCCAAATAAATGCTGTGAGATGTTATCAGGAACAGAGCAGAGCAGGCCCAAGCTTAATAACAAAGGGAAAAAAAACTTTATTAAACTACTACTACTACAGAAAACACATGAACTAAATCCAGGATGAAGACCTTTTAAAACACCCCTCCTCCTCCCAATTCCTAAAACACCCACCATAAACATCACCCGGGATTCCTGATCAAATTACCACCCTTCAGATAATCAATACTCAATCTATCAAGGGAGAGAGAAGTCTCTCTTGCACCACAGACCCCCCAGGAAACACAGTTGCCACACCCTGTGTTTCCCTGTCACACATGGCAACCGCCCAGAGAAAATCTGCCAGTGTGACACTCTCCTTTCCATGTCACAGTGCTCTCACCACTGTACATGGACAGACTGCCCATAGGGCTCCTTTAAGGATGCTTTGCCATGGACCCAAAGATACAACAGTTCAGCTTCTCATCTTGGGACTACAGTCCCCCCCATTTTCCCCTGGGGCCAAGGGTCCAAGAACAGAGATCATCTTCTTTCCCGAAGACAGAGGGCATCACCATTCCCTCCTCAGCTTTCTTCTGTTCTTGCCATTCCTGTGCTGTTAGAAGCTGAAGCAGGTCTCCTTGGGTCACCACTGCATCCCCCTAAAATGCAGTCTCTATTGCAGGAGGTTTTGGTTCAGTCCATGGCCAACAAGAAAAGTCCAGCCAAAAGCTACTTCATCATCTCCTCCCACCTAAATATTTCTTCTTCTAACGTGTCAGGTCCCAGACTGTCTCTCTTCCTCTACAAATCAAGGAGGAGTAATATTTTACAAAGCCCTCATTTCCTGGAAAGGGTTAAAATTTCAGACTCCTTGGACGGCTGAAATCTCTGTCCAGCATCCCGTCTCCCACGCTGGGCACCATCCCTCCCCCTTTCTCCTTCTCCTCTGCCGGCAAATTTCCAGGTGCCGCCAGGCTCTCTGTCACTTTCCCTCTGGGGGGGAGGGGGACAAAGACATCTCCGTTTCTCTCCACCCTTCCATCCAGGAGCTGGCTCAGTTCCAGACCTTCAGCCCCTCGGCCTACCTGGACAAGGCCGTGTGGCTTCCCCTCCCCCACCCAGCCCATGGCTGGGCAGGGGAGAGCCTGCACTCTCTGACGACCGGAACCAAAGAGACAGTTCCCCTGGGAGTTCTTGCTTTTAACCCCCTGTGTTCTCAGAGGCATGTCCATACTTTCAGTGGTCACTCCAGGTGCCAATATCCAAACCTGATCACTGATTGGTTTGACCCAACTTCCTGGAAAAAAATTCACTTCCATGTCAAACCACGACATCCAGCTTCTGTCTGTTGTGCTGGTAGATTGATGGCCATGGGGTGAGTTGAGGTTGCAGTGGGCAGCGATATGAAGATGCACAATCCTTGCTCATCCTGCCACAGGCACTGGTTTCCTCTGCCTACTACCGGTACTGCCAGGGCACTTACTGACTCCTGAGGGTTTTAGCAGATGCAGAATCAAGTCTATGAGTAACCATTACATCACTGTTACTTTCAGGCTTTTGGAATGGGACATAATGGAGCACTACTAATTAATGTGTATAATTTTAACATCAGTAAATGTCAACATAGCAGAATCTAAATGAAAGGCATGAATGAAAACCATCACCTGTTTGAGCAGATAACCACAGTGATTGTGGTATGAAATTACTTGAGATGAAACAGCCTGCCTCAGTCAGGCTGAGAGTGATTCTCCTCTGGGTAGAACAGCACTTCAAAAGCTTTGACCATCCATTAGTTACAGGCACTGCATCCTCATAAAAACCCTGCAATTCACTGGCTCTGTGCCCCGTATTGCTTTTTGGAAATACCAGACACTATCTCAATCTAATATATTTACAATTGCATTTTGAATATATCTAGAATAACTGGCAGGCAGATCAATTTTTTTGATAAAAGTCACTTTTTTATATTAAAAAAAAAAATCTGTCTAAGCAGTATGCATTTAAGTTTTTCTATAATTTATTGCTGTTAAACTTTCTGTGTCTGCTTCAGTGTTTATAAGTAACACCATTATTCCATGACCAGATAAGCACCCTTCATTTTCCATTAAATTTTCTCATCCTTAGCCCCTTGAATTGAGGGAAGTAGCAGGCACATCTGATTCAGAGGTTGCTAGCAGAGGCTGCAGCTGAGTATCAAGTCACATGAGCACTGATTACCTACCCTTGCACCCACGGGTGCCTGAAGGGCTCCTCCCAGTCTTGCTGCTTAAGCTTCCTTATCTCTTCTGGGGCAAAAGCTGGTTTGACTAACATCTGTTACTGACTCCAGAATTCTTGCAACAGCATGAAACTCCTCAGGTTGTAGAAAAACCCTGTCCCAACAGCACAGCTGTTCTTTAACTGCACAAAAGTCCATGGCCTACACTAGGATGGCAATGTCCAGCTATAACCACACTGCTGTGGTTAGACATAGCAGTGGTTATATATACCACTGCTGTGGTATATATATTCCTGTTTCAAACTTAGCATATATTACTAACAATATCATAAAACATCTTGATATTATTCTCATTTCTTTAAGCGATCTACCACATTAAACAAATGTTTATTCTTTCAGTCATGTAAGATACAGAGGCTTTCCTCCTTTGTGCTCACACAGATTAACTCTCCCCTGAAGAAGCAAACAAGAAGAGGACACAGCTCTTGCTATAAGTATAGGTAGCCTGGTAGCTGTGGTAGCAAGACTTTGCTGGAGTGAGCCTTGTTTTGGAAATAACAGTGAATAGGTTACATGAAGTAAAATAAACACAGGTTTGTTTACTAGTAAGCTGCTGTGATAAATAGAAATGAAAAGGATTAGGCATCCCTTTGGGAAACGTGTCTCTTCTTCATATTAATTACACTGACAGTAACTTATTAATGCTGTGTCAGCTTTTGTTTACAGTTTTCACAGACAAAAAAGAGAATTGCTACAACAGAATGTGAATATAGACATTTATTTTTTTGCTCGGTAGATGTTTCAGTGATTATTTGAATAAACAAATGAAGATACCCTCACCATTATAATATAAAGCAGAAGAACTGAACTAAAATTATAAGAGAAAACTGTCAAAGCTTCACATTTGGGCTTGGGGAATGCATAATATATGTAGGATTTTCTTTGTGGAATCAGAAAGTCATCTTACTCAGTTCACCTTCAATCTCATTTTCCCAGGTGCAGTTTCAGCTTAAGTTTTTTGAGGGAACATGAAGAGCTCTAGGTCCTTGAGAAGCCACACTTCTTGTTCTTTTGCTCAGCCACAAAAATCATCATAATATGTTTATATTATAATGATACAGAAAGATCTGTATTGGTCCCCTATAAGATATTTGTGTTCCATAGCCCCAGGGAAACACACATAACCCCCTGTCCTAACAGAGCAGGAAAGGCCTGTACTAAGGTCATGCACTCCTGCCAAATTTAACAAGAAACACAGAGGAAATTGCCTGGGTTTTACAAATAAAACAGCAGCTACCTGTTTTGTCTAAGAGACTGAAATACCAAGAGGAAGGCTAAAGAAATGGGTGGTGTTTTAAATAAAATGAAACTTAATGCTTGATCAGATCTCTGTTCTAGGATATGTACAAAACTCTGGTCTTGCTTAATTTGGTGTGTAGCTGTATCAGCAGTTCCATCGGGACCCTGAGAGAATAGTGTAAAAAGTTGGCATGCAAGCGTGTTACATCATAAAAACCTCATTTCCAGTTGTTTTTCTGTTTAGTTGATTAATTCTTATCAAAGTTCCTCAACTTTTATTTTCTGTCTCAGGAGTTTGCTGCTTAGCTCGGTTGGTTAGAGCATGGTGCTAATAATGCTGGTGTTGTGGGTTTGATCCCCATATAGACCATTCACTCCAGAACTGGATTTGATGATCCTTGTGATTCTCTTCCAATGCAGAATAAATACTCTGTGATTCTGTTATCCTGCCTCAGTCCACATGGGAATACCAGGGATCTCAGTAGGTACTTCACTTACTAAATTGGGATCTTCAAACTGAAAATGTAGTAATTTTACAGTCTGCCCTGCCTGGGATGCATTGTTTGTGGGGGTTAGGCCTTGGTGCTTTGTCATGGAACAAACTCTAAAAATATAAGTGCCAGTAATAAACCACTCTGGCTGGCTGGGACGTGCTGCTGAGGTTTACTGTCGGAGGTACAAGGAGAAGCTGCTGGGTCCAAAATCCATCACCCTGAGCTGTCCCTGGCATGTTTCCCCCAATGCTCCCGGCATCACGGTGAGTCAGCCGCCGCTTCTCAATTGCCAAACCCACGTCAGCCGCCTGGGGTTAGTCAGAGAGGGACCAGGGGAGACGTCTGTCCCTCCCCACACAACCATCATTAAAAAGGCTGTGGCCCTGAATACAGAGTGCTGCTGCAGCGGAGAGGTGGCCAGGCCCTCAGGAGGCTCCAGGAGATGACGGTCCACAGCTTCACAGGGCATGCTCGTTCTTAATTGCCACCATCCTTTCTCCTGCCTGTGTCACAGGGTGTCCTGGTGACAGGACAGGGTCATAGATTTGGGTGTGCCATCGGGGGTGAAGAAGGTGTCATTCTTTGTCCAGGAACGGGCCGGTGTCCCAGGATGTGGGGTCCTGTGAAACCTTTGTGCTGTGCTGTCTGGCATGACAGGGTGCACCTCCACCCCAGCAGGGCAGAGCACATTGTGCCCACCACCTTTAATGACTCACAGGCTGGCACCTCTGCTACCCAGGAGATTCAGGATGATGCTTCAGAGACCAGGGGGATGCACACCCAAATCTCTGGAAATCGAATGGCACTAAGTTTTCTAAAGAAGTGGCCTTTCTCTAGAAACCCCCTTATCATACTGGTGAATACGCAGATACCTTTTAGAAAGGTTGTGAAAAGCAACAGAGGAGGGTGTGTGCTTGCACACATAAAATATAAAACAGATGTTCAAAATCCATTATTTTATCTCATGCAAACATTTATAATGTTCCCCTAGAAACAGGCAACCTTCTCTTCTTTGGCAATTAAATGCATGTTTGGCCACATTCCTATACATTGATAGAATCTATTTTTTGTCACATAAACAACTGAGTTAAAGAAATAAATGAAATTAAATAGGAAATTATTTCTCTCTCATGTTACTTGTCACATGCGGCAAGGAAACTTCCCAAAATCCTGTCTATGTTGCTGGTGTTGTATAATGTTTAGAGTTTTGAAAGCCTTGTTATTTTAAGCATATACAGACGTAAAATAGCAATATAGTGATATTGGATATTTACCATTACTGTAGATGGTTTTATTTATAGAAATCCAACTGCCTAATTTCTATTTTACTCATGTTTGGGTGTATGTTCTGTCATAGATAAAAAAAATGACCTGATCATACATCAAACAGATGGGTTCAGTTCTTCTAGGTCTGGATTGACATTTATTACTTATGGGAAATACAGCATGGATTGTCAACAGAAGTTTTCTTGCCTTAAGTTGCCACATGTATCCATAGCATATGGAAAAGGAGAAAGAAAGGGATAATTAAGTACCACACGCCAGAAAGTGAAAAAATATTAATCTAGCTAAAACCTCAGAAAAATCAAATCATTTCAAAGTATAAATCTTGACAAGTCAGATCCTTTCAATGCTACTACAACATCATCAATGACAACTGTGTCCTGAGTGGAGTCATAAAGGGGAAAGCCCATAGAAGAACACTTGTATTTTTTTTTTTTTTGACACAGAACAATATGGTCATCAGGCAATAATCAGCCTGACAGTAATCATTCTGGCTATATGAGAGGACTTTTCACAGTGCTGTATGAAAAAGGCTGCCTTTTGATACTCAGTATTTATCCTTGCCGTTGTCAGGGTGACTGGAAAAGAGCTGTGCATAGAGAGGGATAAAAGAGAAGAAAAATGATAAAACTTTTTCTGAAGAAAAAAAAATCACTTTTACAGAAGAAAATACTGGCTTCAAATCATACCAATCATGCAAAAAAAAATTACTAGAATTAAAATTTAGGGCAAAAGCTGAAGTCTGACATGACAAAATGTTTACAGAATGATTTTCTTTATTCCAGTCAAAATTAAATGAGAGAGAAAAGAAAATTACTTGAATGAAGGAAATGAGAGAAAATAACATTTAATGACATTTTTGAGTGACTTATCAGTGGGGCCACTCCTCAGATCTCATAGCTCTTAGTCTGTAGGATTTCACTCACTTCAGTGACCAGCATGGGCAGGCCCCGTGCAGCAAGTTTCACAGGCAACCAGCTGGGAATCAGGTGCTGCCATGCTGCTGCCTCACTGCTGCATGTCCTACCCTATTGCTGACCTCGTGCAAGATGACCCACTCGAAAAGCTGTAATGGCTCTACACCTTCCCAGAGAGGCATTTCCTTGGCTTCAGTAACTTAGACCAAAGGCATTGTGTTTAAGGCCCAGTGCTGTGGCACATGGATTTGAATGACTCATGTCTGTGAGTAGGACCTTGTTTTATCCCTCAGCAGTGGTGAGGGGGAAGAGAAACAGCCTCGCATTTTCCCATTCATATTTTGAAAACCTACAACATGATATAATAGACCCCCTAGAATTAGGATAGAACTAATCTGTACATTAAACAAAAAAAAAAAAAAAAAAAAAAAAAAAAAAAAGCTTTCAAAGTCAAAAGCCAAAGCTTATCTGTGCTAACACTGAAATCACCAAGGAAATTTAAAAGTATTCCACTTCCTTACCTCACTTCTATGTACCAGATTTCTGATTTGTCTCTATCACATCTCATGTGTTTTTCAAAGAATTCTGCTCCAGGATGGACCAGTCTGTGGATCTGTGCTGCTTTTAAAATACAACTGTGATAAAAAACTGTTTGTGGGAAACCTGCAAAGCAAGGCATGCAGCAGGGAGAACGGTCCCCTCTGTCCCAGCCCATCCCAAGGTCACAGTTCCTGAATGAAGTCTTCAAGGGCTGGTTTCTCTCCCTACCTCAGCTGAAGAAGACAAGCCAAGCTCTCTTTTAATGGCCATGAACTGTGGAGTCACTGCTGCCAAAGTGCATGCATCAGGATGGTCCCTCTCTGACTGAAGGAGCGTGGCAAATAAAAGTGTTTGTCAAGTACCGCATAAAGGCCCACAAAACAAAGAATAACTCATTTCATGTACAGCACTTGGTAAATCGCCCATTAAACAATAAAAGAACAACAAAAAATTATGTTTACCCATAAACTAGGTACTATCTGCTTTGTGTGCCAGACACAGTTTCCTGGGAATAAAACCGCGGTCATGTAACAAAAGGTTTTGTTATGTGCACAGGAGGATGACAGCCCTTCTCTTTCTACCATTGTAGTTCTCTACTTGGCGAGCACCATGGCCCTTAAGCACTGCCTGCCGTGTACAGTCACCTTATATATTGCTGTTTTCTGACTCAGCACAGGACATGCAGACAATGTGCCTCACTGAAGGAATAAATAATGTAAGAAGGTTTTTTTCACCAAGCTGAAAGAGAAATGGAAACAAGCACAGAGAAGCAGTGCAAATTCACAGGGAACTGCACGTGACCATGGTCTTGCCAGGTAGCTGTCAATTTTGTCCCCAGATAACCTGTGCTTAGTGGGGGCTGAAGCCACGTCCAGTTCCTTGGGAACTGAAATGATGTAAGGATGGCTAAGGAGAACAGGAAAAGAGAGTCAAGTTTACTCAAAACAAACTCAGGTTACTTAAAGCACATGACTGGTTTTCATTTTTTGGCTGTAACAACTCACTGAAAATGTGTTATGTGATGACAGAAAGAGGGAAATTGCCATCTGCTGGTATCCAATACAGCCAACAATATTTTCCTATCCAAGCACCAAAACTGCTTTTGTGCCATATAATCTTGAGCAGCTGGCAATCTTGTAGCAGAGCAACAAGCTGCTTCAGTGCTTTGACACATGGTTAAATGAAAACAAAAGGGGAAAAAAAAACAGTGAGAAGATACTGGAGAGTGGTTAGAAATTGGCACATCGTTAAGCACTAATCTGTGCCTAGACCTCAAATCCTTCATAGCTGTGGGTCAAGTGGATCTGTGGTTTGGTTCGCTTCTTTCAGAAATGCAAAATTCATCTTCCTTCCCATGCTGAAGGCATCCAGCTAATACACATTGGAATCACCTGCAACCCAACAGATTAAGCACATCTTTGTGTTTATGTGTGCTTATGCTCCCAAGTGACTGGTATGAGGAACTGCAGCAACTTGCTGCTTAGCCCTGAAGAACACAGCTGCAGGGCAGGAGAACATTGGCACTGTGACATGAGTTACTGTGAATGATCAGGAGGCACAGATACCTCTGCAGTGTCATCTCTGCGTCTCCATTGGTGTTGGTTTGAATGACATGCAGGAAGAAGGCAGATGGAGACCCTGGAGAAGCGGCCTTTGCAAAGCTGATGGATAATGGACCAGTAGATGACACCTAGTATGCCTTTCCTATTTCAGAAACTTTTTTAATTTTAGGGCAATCTTTATAAGACAAGCCTGTATGGCTTGCACTTTTTGATTAATGTTATAAATAGCAGGTCTGGTTTTGTTTTCTTTTTTAAACAATGCCTGTGGTTTTGCTAGAAAGTCTCTGAAGTTTCTTTCTGTTTGCTTCTGCTGCTGACATCTCATCTCGTCAGATCAGGAACCTCTGTCTGTGTCTGTGTACTGGTATAACCAAAGTACATATAAGCTTCAGGTGTGAACTTCCAGAGCTACTTCTTTTTCCAATTTTAGCTGTCTCATAACTCTTGTTTTCCTTTTATCCTTCCCTCAATTCCCCTAGTCACTAAATATGAGCTTCCCTTCTTTTTTGAAATCACAGTATCACAGAATTGGTAGGGTTTGAAGTGACCTCTGGAGATCATCCAATCCAACCCCCCTGCTAAGGCAGGGTCACCTAGAGCAGGTTACACAGGAATGTGTCCAGGTGACTTTTGAATGTCTTCAAAGAGGGAGACTAAATGACCTCCCTGTGCAGCCTGCTCCAGTGCTCTGCCACCCTAAACATAGAGCAGTTTTTCCTCATGTTGAGGTTGTGTTTTAGTTTATGGCCATTGCTCCTCATCCTGTCACTGGATACTGCCAAAAATGTCTGGTACCATCCTCTTGATACCCACCTTTGAGATAGTTATATGTATTAACGAGACCCCCTCTCAATCTTCTCTTGTCCAGAGTAAACATCTCCAGTCTCTCCTTGTAAGAGAGATACTCCAGACCCCAGATCATCTTTCTGGCCTCTGCTGGACCCTCTCCACGACCTCCTTGTCTTTCTTGTGCTGAGGAGCCCAGAACTGGACACAGCACTCCAGATGTGCCTCACTAGAGCCAAGTAGAGGGACAGGATCACCTCTCTTGACCTGCTGGCCACACACTTCCCAAAGCACCCCAGGATCTCACTGGCCCTACTGGCCACAAGGGCTCTGCTGGTCAATTTGTAATCCACCAAGACTCCCAGGTCCTTCTCTGCAGAGCTGCTCTCCAGTGGGTCACACTCCAGGCTGTGCTGGGACTTGGGGTTTTTCCTCCCCAGGCCTTGCACTGGCCTTTTTTGAACCTCATCAGGTTTCTCTTCACCCAATTCTCCAGCCTCTCAAGGTCCTGAATGGCAGCTCAGGCTTCATGTGTATCTGCCATTCGCCCCAGTTTTGTACCAGCAGCAAACATGCTCAGGGTGCATTCTATCCCTTTGTCCAGGTCATTGATAAACCACTTGAATAAGACTGGAGCCAGTACTGATCCCTGGAAAACACCACTGACTACACACCTCCAGCTGGATTCTGCTTTGCTCATCATGACCCTCTGAGGTCTGCCATTCAGGCAGAGCTTACCTATAAAATAATCTAAGCAAGTTTGGTCTCAGAAAAGACAAGCTACAGAAGGCAAAACCTGAAAAAAGAAACCACCACTTCTTTTTCTTGCATTTGCGAGAGGAAAACAGAGCCTATTTTCAATTTCCTCAAAGGATGATACCACCTGTTGCTTCTTTTATGCTTTTGCAGGTTTCAGAATATCTGGGGATTGACTATCACTGATCAAGAAGGACAGTGTTGCAAAGGGTGGTGGACGTATGTGCTTTCCCGTATTTTGTTGTTCACTGTATCACATTTTTAGCATTCTGCTGCAATCTGGCTTTTTCGGGATGGTGCACAGACACTGTTAAGTAGAGTTCCATTTCACAGCCTAAATTTCTTACTAAACGTGAATACAAAGTGCAGCTATATCTGGGATTTCAATTACTATTGTGGAGAAATCTCCTGTTGACACAGAAACTAAAGAGAAGCTCCCTGTGTTTAAAAAAAAAAAAAAAAAAAAAAAAAGGTTTGCATCTTCCTTGAAGAGCTGGAATAATAGAAGCTTTCAAAATGCTCCATGGCCTGTCATTTGTAAGCCTCATCTGGGTCTGTGTTTCAAACACAGTTGGTGTTTCTCCTCCTATTCTGCACTGCAGATTGCCAGAACAGCAGTTATTGGAAAAAAGGTAGCTTGCTGACAGAATATACAGCAGAGGCATTTCAATTGCTTAAACATGGGCTTCTATTGCCTTTTTAGATGGTACAGAGCATCTTGGATAGAAATGGGACTATCCATCTGTCAAGTACTAGCAGGACATGACTCAAGCCTCACAGGAGACCCCCACACACCTGAGGAAACAGCTGAGGACCAGGTAGTTTGTAATACCTGAAATGTTGCAGGATCTGTGTGGAGAATGGGACCAAACCTTGTAGTCTGCTCTGTACTCAGCTACTTGTTTCTTTCTTTCTAGAACTTATTTCCAACACAAGAATTAGGCTTTCTGTGTTACCCAAAGTATGTTTGTTTCTAGTAATTTTGTTTCAGAAGCCTGTCTGTCATTTTGGGCTTCCCACTTGGACTTACAGATATTTGAAACGTCAGTACCTAACCCTAAGTTACTTGCCCCGATCCCTATAGTCTATACATCCTCTTTGCACTCCACAAACACAGTCACCATCAGCTGCTTGAGACCAGAAGGAAGAATTGTTAACTGAAACTACCACCTACTGTAGGAGAGAGAATTTGGTTAGACTAGACACTCATTTCAGGAAGTTCAAAATTAAATTAGACATATCTTCCAGTTTGAGTAAGACAAATATTACAAATAAGCCCTTCTGTGCTGCACTTTTATCCTGAATCCTGGTGTTTCCACAAGTGGCAACAGGAGTCTCAGTCTTCAAAGGCAATCAATCCCTCTCCTTATACTTTGGGAAAGTCCAGAGTTCTTTGCCTTGCTGACTTCATTATAGCTACTAATAGCAAATTTAAATTCAACAATATAAAATATTCCAGCCCATTAGTTAAGGAAGATGCACTCACATCTATACAAACACAAATAACGTAATTCTGTCTCTGCAAGTGTTGATTAGACCTTGAATGAGGAAAAGAAAATGGATCTTGGATTTCTGGAATGATATGAAGTGCTTAATTTAAAAAACTCTTCCATAAACTGGAAGTTTACTTTTTATTTCTTGAGAAACAAATTACTTCTAGTGAGTAACAATGATGTCTGTTTATTTAAAATGGTCATTTATTTAAAATGTTTATTTTAAATAGCAAGCTTTTTATGATTTTAAGGTTTTCCAGACTATTAGAAGGTGACAAAGATACATGGAGGGTTGGGCAACTTTTAGGCTTCCATGTTTTTCTTTATTTACTAGTAGAGAAAGTGAAATTATGAGAAGATCCTGAACAACATGGGCTACTTTGAGAAGAGACATAGGGCTCATGTTCACAGTTAAACACTATTGAATTAATTAGTTTTGCATCTTTTTGTTGGAGGGCTGGGAGGCACGTCCAGCTGGGCAAAGTGGCTCAGCTCACACATAGGTGCCATCTGGATGAATATTTAAAGTCTCAGCCTCCCTGTATTGTGAGAAGCTGTGGGAATCAGCTGGATTCCTCATCAGCTCTCAAAGTGGTGCCTGGCATTCCAGTGTGGTGAGATGCTTTATGCTTTACCTTGATTGTTTAAGCATTTTACTTGAAGAAAAATTTGGATTTTTCACTTGTGAATAGATCTGGCCTACAAGGAACTCTTCTGCCACAAATTATGATCCTGACACAGAACTTCAATGCCTGTAGGAGCCTCAGAATGCTTTTCAGCCCATCTTTAAGCTGTGAGGAAAGATGATAGAGCACCACTGATAGTGCTCTTCTTAAAAACACTCCATACTTAAATGTGGATGGTTAGGAGCTGATTCTGGCAAGCAATTAGCACTCAAAGAGCGACTATCTACACAACTACAAACTTTCACAATAAATTACCTGGACACAGAATCTGGTTCTAGGATGTATGTCAAAGTAACTAAATGGGAGGAGATGCAAAGCAGTTAACAGCTTATACATGAAAACCTTTTTCTAAATTTCCAGCAATAAACTCTTTCCAAAAAGGTCCTGTCAAAAAAATTGATCTGCCATTTACTTAATATAATTATCCCAGAGTATGTCTTGATCTGCCATCTTGATAAATACTGTATGGTCAAAAGCACGTGAAGAACTAGCACACAGAAACATGATGCCTTACAGGAAGCTACTGCCATTTTCAGGGAAAAAAAGAATAGGTGTACCATGTGCAAATGCATTGTAATGTGGAATTGATGGAATAAACGTACCCAGGAATACCAAACATAAAAACTGGCTAAGTCTGTATTAAAGTAATGTGTTCTGTGTGATTTCTAAAAATAATTTTTGGTGATACCAATTATATTTGATAGCAATACCAAGCAGATAAGCAGCTGTGTCAAAATTATCCTCCTTCCCATGTATTTTTTAAACACATAAAGTCTTCCCTACTATAGTAAGTATTTACACACAAGATATGGCACTGTCCCAGTAAGACTTGACTGTACATCTGCTATGCTACCAAGTAAACAGGGATGTGGAATAGAAGCCACCTGATAGCAGCTACTTACCTTTGTGCCAGACACATAGAAAACATCTCCCCTAGCTGATGTGTGTACTTGTATCATTTTCTCTCCACCCCATTATGTTTCATGTGTCAGCTTTCGGCAGGTCCTTCCTAAATCCCACCCTTGCCACAGGCAGACCAGACTATTCCACCTCTCCATACAGTTCTGAGAAATCCAATTCCTCCTAGCTCAGAGGCAGCGGTGCTGAAAAGCTGGCAGTGAGACAAGAGCGGAACATGAAGTATGGACTAGGGAGGCAAACAGTGTCAGGTATAAGACTGGAATGAGAAGGGACCCAGTAAATAAACCACTTGGATATTCACTTACACTAACCTTGGCCAGCAGCCAGGCATCCAGCCAGCGACTCTCTTGTTCCTCCTTCTCAACAGGGTCAGGGGAGAAAAAATGATGAAAATGCTGGGAGGCTGAGGTAAAGAAAAGGAGATTGCTTGCCAGCTGCAGTCTCAGGCAGAGAAACCTGGGTATAATAAAGCTAATTTATTGCCAATTAAAGTAGATTTGGGTAGTGAGAAACATAGAAAAAAAAAATGAAAACAAGCCTTTCTCCCTACTCACACCCTGCTTTCTTCCTAGACTCAGCTTCACTCCTTCATACCTGGTTCCTCATCGCCCCACCCCAAGCAGTGCAAAGAGCTGAGCTGTCCATGATGCGCCCATCACCGGCTGGATGGGCTCAGCTCTGTGCGTGCCCAGTGCAGACATGGCTGTGTCCAGCACAGGGCAGTCACTGGCTGCTTCTTACTGTGTTTTCAAGAAGGTTCTCAACAGTTTATAGGTCTATCTGTGTGGGTAGCACCTTGCCACCTACACCCAATACATGCTGCCATTGGTTTTACTTACTGTTGCCAACTGTTGTTGAAATCCAGCTTAACAAAGTGGTAGGTGGAAAGAGGAAGGGCATTGTATTGCATGGCTCTAACACAGTATTCTCTCTTTATGGAGAATATCAGCTTATTCTCCCTTGCTGACCTTCACTGTCATTAACACCCACAATGCAAAACAGCCACTAAGTGGCCTCATACACACAATTCAGCTTAAAAAGAGTTTAGGAACTCGTCATCTGCATTTTGATTAACCTTACCATGCCTTTGCAATGAGACCTGTCATTACCATTACTGTTCCCTGGCACAGAACCCGAAGTGCCATTTGCAAAGATAGCTGTGTCTCAGTCAAGGCAGGATGAAGCCAGAAAACAACACAAAACAACATGTACAAAGTACTGAATTTGAGTTTATTATGTGCAACATATGCAGAATCCCCCTGAGTCCTGGAAGATGGAGTCCTCCTAAATCCCTTCTGATTTGGTGCCTCTGCCTCCAAGAGCAAATACAAATAACTATTACTTCTTAAATGAAGCAGATGAGAATTTCTTGGCTTTAGGGATCTTGAAAAACATACCCTAGCATTCCCAGTGGAATATCTGCACTGGTTTATTTTTTATTAAATGAGTACTAAAACAGTGATTTATATTTACAGCATCTGACTATGTAAATTTTTAAAATAAACACATATTGAGTAGGAAAGCAACACCTATCATTATGAATAGGTTTGCATTGTTGCTAAGCTTTCCCTCTATGGATTTCAAGCCTGTTTCATTTGCAGTCCCTATAGGTTATCCATGGGGATCTTCCCCCTGTGTAAACCTGAAGGAGGCTGGAGGCTTGGCTGGATTACCATTGAGACACATGGGCAAATGAAGTAAGGACTATGCCTGGCTGATTTTGATTTACAAAACTAGGTTGGAAATATTCATCTGTCTCTGGAGGAGTTAACAGCAGCTTGTCACTGCTTTTAACATCCCCCTTTCTGCGTAGGGGGTAAATACATTACATTGGATGTTGCAAGGTGAGCGTTTAGAGTGGGGAAATATATTTTGTTTCTTTATAACATGTACATATTCTTACTCTTGGGTGAGCTCCTGGGACAATGTTACTTAATGCTAGTGAAATATATTTTCAGGTTTTTTCCCTTCCATGTACATCCTTCTCCACATCTCATGTTCACAACTTCTCCTGGTTTGTAGACTTTAGAAGTCTGTGTACCCTATGCACTGTGAGTTTCCTCTGTCTTTCTGGTGCTACAGCTCTGAGTTGTAATCAAACCCTGCAACATGGGAGAGAGGATCTCACTTCCAGAGATGATAACTCCTGATTCAGGCTAAATCCACTCTGTGAAGGCAATGCAGAGAAAGCATCACCTCCAGCCTGACTGCAGATACCCTCTAGCTTTCAGGCAATGGTCCTTGCAGAAAGAGAAGACCATCTCCTGCCTTCAGAAAGGTACACTTTCTACCATTCACACTGTGCTACCTCTCCTATTCTTGCAATTCTCTCCAATGAAGATGGCTGTTAAAAAACCCACAGCTGCCCTTCTACTGAAACTTTACTAATTTGATGTCCTTCCTTGCTTTATTGCTGGTGGTTATAAAGACTCATTTGCCATATCACTGATATTAGAAATACCTTTTCCTGAAGAGAAGGAATTATTTGAGTCTTTTTAATTTTTCTGGCCTGCCTAAACCACCAAACTTGTTATAAAGCTTTATGTAGATTATTACCAACAACATTAGCATATTAATTATTCCTCTGTGAATTCCTAAAATGTTAATTTACCACATACTGCAAATTAAAGAGGGCACAGCTATGCAACTAGGCAGAGACTACAGTCCAATATCTAACAGAGTCTTCTGTTACTTGACAAATAAATCAGCTTTCACAACTTTTTTGATATTGAACTGAAAGGACTGACTGCCTCAACTCACCAACACAAATAGCTTGGCATCCTCAGGCTTGTTCCTAGTTTTGCCCAATAAATACAGACTCCTGGCTATCACTATATGCTCTTGTTTCACTCTTTCCAAAAATGGCTTGGTTTGGAATCAGAGAAGCAGGGATTATTATCCAGTTATACTGTTTGGACTCTGGATTGGACTATCAGCAATCATGGACAAGCAATTTGACTTGGATTTAACTTGTGTGTCATGTTGCATCCCAGTGCACTGGTCTCCAACTCAAGAGCCAGTTTCAGTTTAAAGTATGTTTGTGCTTTAGACTCCAATTTCATTTACAAATGCTTTATCAGTGGACTTGGGAGAAGAACCACTACTGCCCTGCCTTTACCCTTCCTGTTGAGGATGTGTCTCAATGTCCAGCAGAACCAAGCATAATTGCTGGTGGCCTACAGAGCCTTATACTTCAGAAAAGGCAAATTTCCACAGCTTGTAACTTGCATGTCCCTAAATAATGTTTCAAGATCCGTGCTGGTCAGAAGGGTAAAAATCACACCTGAGGAGAGGCCTAGGCTCAGGTCTGAGACTCAGAGGTGCACATATAGCACAGTGTTTAGAGATTTTTGATTAATGAGTTTTTAACTAATAGGTGCAGAAAACCCGCACCTGATTCTGATCTGATTCCCTTTTTTGGCTAATTATTATGATAGATTCATGTGAATACATCTCCTTAAGATTTGCTGGTTTACCCCCTATGTAACTAGCTAATCTATCAAACTAGCAAATTTTGTGAAGAAAACCCCAAACTGCTGTGAGTCTTTTCTGCAAGAGATTGCAGGAGATGGAAAGTTTGATTACCAGCTCCATGTAGCAGAAGCTTGCACTGCATAACTTCTCACTCAAAATCTCAAAGCCTGTTTAATTAGACTGCAGAGGCAGGTGCATGTTAGAAGCTCTCCAAAGCCTGCTTTATCTCAAAAGATGGACTGACTAGGTTGAAAAATACCATTAATGGAAGCAAAGAAAGAAGATAATGTACTCACAAGAAGAGAACATCCCTTTGTAGACTTGAGCGGCTCAAGTCTGCAGAATAGAACTGAACAAGCCTCTTGGCTTCCTGATCTGGGACAGATACAATTTTTCATAGAATCATATGATCACTTAGTTTGGAAACAACATTTAAAATCAGTTAGTTCAACCACAATTCAAGCACATGTCTCTAAACCATTTCTCTCAGTGCCATATCTACACGTCTTTTACATACCTCCAGGGATGTTGACTCAATCTTTTCCCTGGGCAGCCTGTGCCAAAGTTTTAAAACCCTTACAGTGTAGAAATTTTTCCCTAATATCCAATTTAAACTTCTCCTGGCACAATATAAGGCCATTTCCTCTCCTCCTGTCACTTGGTACCTGGGAGAAGAGACCAAACCCCATCTCCCTACAACCTCCTTTCATATATTTGTAGAGAGCCCTCCTGAGCTTCCTTTTCTCCAGATTAAACAATCCCAGCTCCTCAGGTGCTCCTCATTGGACTTGTGCTCCAGACCCTTCTCCAGCTTCATTGCCCTTCTCTGGACACACTAACCCAAAACTGATCACAGAATTCCAAATGCAGCCTCTGAGTACACTACTGAGTACAGGGGCATAAGTGCCCTGGTCCTGCTTGCCACACTGTCTTTGATAGAGGCCAGGATGCCACTGGCCTTCTTGGCCACCTGGGCCTTAAGACCTTAAGTCTGCAGGAAAATATGCTTAGCAAGATAGTAGAAGGTTTTAAGCTTAATAATGGAGTATTGTGTATTGTTAATAGAAGACAAGCAGGCATTGTGTGAAGCAGGTGTACATGTGCTTTTAGTTATTAGCTAGAACAATTATCTATAATCTTTAGCAATATGCTATTGGCTAGAAAGTTCTTAAAATGTTCTGTAACAAAGAAATCTTTGGCTTCTGCTGGCAGGACGTGAGCTTTGACATCTTCCTATTGTCTCAAACATGTAATGAGGCTGATGCTGCAATAAAAGCTCAAGGAACAAGCCCAGCAGTCCCGTTCTGTTCCTGAAAAACCACCAACACAGTGGGAAAGGGTGTCAAAGGCTTTAATAAAGTCCAGGTAAAAAGCATCCATAACCTTTCCCTCATTCACTAGGTAGGTCACCTTATCATAGGAGACCAGGTTGGTCAAGCAGGACCTGCCTTTCATAAATCGCTGTGAGCTAGACCTCATCCTCTGGCTGTCTTACATGTGTCACATGATGGCACCCAGGATTATCTGCTCCATGACCTTCCCCAGATGACAGGCTTGGAGTTCCCTGAATTCTGCTTTGAACCTTCTTGTGGAAGGCTGTCACATTTTCTCACATCCTGTCAACTGGGAGCTCACCTATTAGCCAGGACTGCTGGTAAATGATGGAAAATGACTCAGTGAGCACATCTACCAGATTCCTTCATACCATCAGGTGGATCCCATCTGACCCCACAGACTTGTGCATGTTTAAGTCTCATGACAAGTAACTGATCATTGGATTCATTCTACTCTCCATTTATCTCCCAGCTCAGGGGGCTGCATAGCCAGAGAACAATGGCCTTACTATTGGAGATGGAGGCAAAAAAGGCATAATGTACCTCAGCCTTTTCCTCAGCTGTTGTCACTTGTTTCCTCCCACATGCAAATTTTTCTTACTTTCCCTTTTTTTACTCAAGGTAATGTAAAGTTGTATTTAGACTTGCTGCTAAAGAACTCTGGGATCCTCCAATGAGGAGTGCTGTAAAAAGTTCAAGGCACTGTCAGACTGGGAATTATCTAAATCACAGGGAATTAACTAAAGAAGATAAACTTATTAAACATTCCATAACCCAGTTGTTTCAGAGAAATGCAGAGAGATAAGTATTAATGGGTTTTTTTAGGAGATAGAAGAATGAAGAAATGAAACAATGATAATATGTCTTTTGTCCCTTAAATAGGAAATATAGTGTGTCCAGAAAAAGTAGAATCCCTTTTTCTTAGAAATAAAATTACAACAATTACAGAAAAAAAATCCCACATGCATGTTTTTCTCTCAGAATTCCTAATAGAACATGAAAGCATGGTTTGAAATTCTGTATTTTTGGTAAAGATGCAATAGTCTTTGCAAATTCATGGCAATGTTACATGTATGATGGAAGGATCCCCAGATGCAGTATCATGAGTATAATGCTTTGGCATATGGCTTTGCTTTGCACGAGGAATATTGCTTCTACTGGTCAAACACAGATGGTTTGATGAGAGCAATGGAAAAAACAAGACATGCACACATAGCTCACATGAAATTTCAGTTGGTTGGCCTACACAACTCTACCGAAAGAACAGAGGACTCAGTGAGGAGAATGATGTCTGAGCTAATCTGTCAAACAACAATAAATCACAACAATACTGTAGGTCCCAACTCCCTTATAAGTATCTTTCCAGCAGAAAAAAACATGTAGAACAAATCAAGAAAGCAGAACTCTCATGGCTCCATTACTGCTGCACCTGCTAAAGCAAACACAGTCCTATTTTAAAAAGCATGTCTACGACAGTACTGGCTCACTTTGAATCAGTGTTCATATCCAGGTCTTCTTTTGGCTGCAGTCAGTATTTTACTGGCACCACAGAAATATACCTTTCCTACATAACCCTTACAGTTTGTAATGACGTAGAGAATCCTTATTAACACCTTACGGGCAAGATAATGGCAGTTCTTTGTTTAAGCCATTTATCTGAGTATCACATTCCACTTCTTATTGAGGGGATTTAGCCCCAAAGCTGCCTGAGTGCCTCTGTTTATCAATTTCAGTATGTTAAAAAAAAAAAATACAAAGACAAAGTAGTGAATACAATTGGTTTTAAGATCATAGCTGAAGGATATATTTTGAGTCAAAGCTGTGTGACGATCCCGCTGAAAGTCATAAACCTCCCTGGCTTTAATGGTTCTGCCAGAGTACCATTATGTAGCAGGATGAAAGCATAAGGCAAAGGCACTTATTGGGAAGCAAAGTTTGTGTCTGGCTCTGTTCAGCTGAAGTGAGCCCTTGGCTCAGCATGGCTCAACTGGTCTCTCTGCATGTCAGCCCCTCTCTGCCTGCTGGCACTGACATTGCTGTGCTCCTTAGTGCTGCTGCAGTTTCGCTGCTCATCCTTCCCCTCCTCCTCCTCTCCCTACAGCACACAGAAGGCAGGAACATAGAGACTGTAACAGAGGAGATGTACAACTGCAATTGCCTCTAATCCAGGTTGTAAAAGGCACAGAGCAAACAAAATCCAATGCAAGCATGACACAGAATACAGGTCCTGGAGCATTTTGGAGTTTGTTTCCTTCTCTCCATATGAAGTCTCAACAGGCAACCAATTCACAGTGGCATCAAGAGTAGCTTAGCCGGTAAACTGCCTGCTCAAGACAAAGGAGAAGCTGAACGAATTGTGGTCACATAGTTAACACTCTAATCACTAGCAGCTGTAATAGCCTGGCAGTACATTTAGGGCCCCAGATTACCCTCTGGAGGTACCATACCAGGCTGCCAACACCAAACTTGCACCTTGGCTTGGCCACAACCCCTGAGCAAGAAGACTGTGTATAAGGAACTGACTGTACCTCTGGGATGCAGGGTGTGGTCCTGACCCTTGTTTGTTCATATATGATGTAATCTGCTTTTTGGCCCTGCTCTCTCTGCTCCAGCTTGGGGGAAAAGCAGCTAGAAGAGTTTTTCTTCTTGCCTTCTGATGTCTGAATGCAAGGTCTAAAGGCAAGCCATTCCTACAAGGCAGGTTGGAGTGCTTCTTCCTGCAACCCTCTGTCCCAGAATGGGGATGTATCACTTTGAAAATAGTCCAGCCCTTGGAGCACATCTTTTCTGGAACTACATATGGAGGGAGAATAGCCTCAGCACTCGCAGAATGAGATTTTTTTAAATAATAAGTGAGAGTATTCTGGAATAGAGTTGTGGAATTTGATGATGAAGAGACAAAACTGACACAAATAGGTAGAAGCTACAGCTAATGTATTCATAATGCAAGACTTAGCTGTCTCTCCTTGGACAAAATGAAGATGAAACTACACAAAGCAAAAGAAAAGCCAATTTGCATAGTAAGAAGGGGAAGAGCTGTACAGTAGTGTGTCATATACTTTCAGGGCTCTGGTTGAAGAGTGGTGTACTGTTTCCATTGGAAGTTGCCAATTTCAAGTTCTCTATGAAAGGAAAGAGAAAAAGAGGTGCAAAAAAAAAAAAAGATAAATATATTCAGGGACAATTTTTTTTTTCCCATCTATAATTCTCAGCTTGCATATGAACTTCCTTCAGTGAGATGTGCTCATTCCAGGCCTCACTTTTGCTCCAGGCTGGGAGTAATTTGGCCACAAATCAAGCAATCAAGTGCACTTTCATCAATTCAGGGCTGAGCTGCTGTGCCATCATTCTAACCTTGTCCTCTGACACAGAGTAATTTCCCCCTCCCCACATGCCCTGGGTGGCACAAAGACCTGCTGCTTGGCACCAGGGAGGATTCATAAAATTAAGAGTCCATGTTCAATAAGCACAATGGAGTGAAAATGGCCTAAGTATATTAGTAACACTGCCAATATAGAACTCATGGAGAACAGGAGCTTTGACAACTTTGAAGCAAACAGACAAAGCTGCCATCAGTGGAAAGGTCAGCATGCTGTCTGCAGAGTGAGCAGTGTGACAAATCAAACAGTTTAGCATTTTGAGAATGGTGCCCAGGAGAAGACAATATGTCTGGCTTCCAAAAGTGTCATTGTCACTGCCTGTGGGCTTCTCACTGTGGTGCTGGCATTGCTGCTCCCCATTTTCCTAAGATGACACCACAAGGGAGGCTTGGAGAAGACAGTCAGTGACCAGGATAACACACCTGGGTGAGACATGTCCAAAATGAGCTTGAGAGCCAAGCACAGCACATGGCACAGCTAAGGGTATGTTACTGTGATACTCGGTAAGGACATCAGCAAGAGCTCACCTCAGTGTAGTGCCTTTGTATGTGGTATCAGGCCCTTATGCCCACAAGATACTATTTAGACCTACATTAGATCAGTTAATTGCAAATTTCAATTCCAGCTGGAGCTGCAAGCATGGAAATTGCTGCAAATGGGTAATGCAGAAAGCTTCTCCACAGGTCCATCTATCCCATGTGCTGATGGTAAGTCGAGGAGTCAGCAGTGCCCTGGCAGACAGGAAGGCCAAGCATGTCCTGGGGGGCATTAGGCACAGCCTCACCAGCTAGGCAAGGGAGGGGATTGTCCTACTCGGCTCTGCACTGGGGTGGCCTTGCCTTGAGTGCTGAGGGCAGTTTTGGGCACTGCAATAGAAGATATTATATTGTTGGAGAGCATCCAAAGGATACTGCAAAGGTGGTGAAGAGTCTTGAGGGGAAGTTGAATGAGAAGCAGCTGAGATCACTTGGTCTGTTTAGCCTAGAGAAAAGCAGTCTGAGGGGAGACCTCACCACAGTTACAAATTCCACAAAATGAGGAGAAGAGGAGGGGCAGACATTGATCTCTTCTCTGTGGTGACTAGTAACAGGGCCTGAGGAAATGACCTGAAGTTGTGTCAGGGGAGGTTTAGGTTGGATATCAGGGACAGGTTCTTCACCCAGAGGGTGTTCGGGCACTGGAACAGGCTCCAAAGGGAAGTGGTCACAGCACCAACCTGACAGATTTCAGAAAGTGTTGGACAATGCTCTTAGGCACATGGTGTCACTCTCGGAGTGGTCCTTTGCAAGGCCAGGAGCTGGACTCAATGATCCTGATGAGTCCCTTCCAACTAAGTATATTCTGTGATTCTGTAATCTCTTCCATGCATATAAAATGGATTTTTTTCTGATCTGCTAGGATTTTACACATTGTTTGTGTGAGTACTCAGGACTGCAGCAGAGATCAGAGCAAGACAAAGAAGAATCACAAGACAAAGAAGAGAAAAACTGTGATCCAGTTTTTCTCAGGTTGTTCTCATTCTCATCAAATAGACTTTAGAATTCTAATTTCTGTTCCATTTTAAGGAATAAAAATAAATACCTCATGGCACACAATACTCTGTGGCTCATTTTCCAACCACTTGCTGTAACAAAAATAGGGATTTGTTTTGGATAGGGTTTTTTTGTGATTGCTGAACCTGACACTTTTAAATAGTGGGTACACCAAAACATAAGTCCTAAAGTAACTGCTGTGATAATATCATTTGCAGTGTGTGGCAAGTATCTCCCAACTCTAACCCATCTCTCCTGCTTGGTCTGCATGATTACCCTCAGCACTGCCAGGATCACCTTTCTTCAGCATGTAGGGCATCAAAATACCCTGCCCTGTCACCATTTAGGTTTACTGATGAATTAGAAAAATGCAAAATACGTTATGGGGATCAATGAATGCATCTATTTCACACAGCCCATTTCTTCTCTCCTAGTCAGTCCCACATAGAATGTTCTCTCTGGAAATTATGCTGCTAGTGAGGGCCACTATGCAATGCGTCTGAAGTCCTGGTAGTGCACACTCTCATTAGGCAAATCCCAAGGATAACTCAGAAGCTAATGAGAATGATTACGGATGCGTTAACAAGGTCACTGATAAGAATATAGTCACAAATCACCTAATTAGGAGGAGGAAAAATCCAGGCAAGCTCTTTTATATTTCTGTTTTACAAGTGACTCTCTGCAGCCAGCTGCTAGATATTGCTTCTCTTTCCCCTACCTGTACAGATGGCTGCCAAAATACCTCTCCCCAGCCTTGAGGCCCGAGAAAAGAGGAATGAGCAAAAACTCCTGAACTGTAGCATTTTGATCCAGTCTGGAAAAACTAATTTGTGATTCTGAGTATCTCTTCATGTCTGCTTCTTTTGTACCCTGAAGTGTTGCTCACATCTCCCTACTGCCCTGCCAAGCCAGTCTCATTCTTCCCTCATTCCATGTCAAAGGACATTGATGGGGGTGTGGCACTCGCTACACTGAATGCAAACCCCACAGAAATTAAAAGAATTATTAATCTGTTTTTCATAAAATTGAACCTCAGTGTAAGAGAATTAAGGTCAATGAAAATTAATTCTGGCACCATTAGGAAATTTTGATTTCTCCAGGTTCTGTTTGCTTGGCTAGAGCCAGGACAGAAAACCAGACACACAGGTATTCCCACAGGACAGAATAAAATCACATTTAAATCTGATTAAATGAATAGGATGGAACCTAACACTGACATAATATTGTCATTATACAGGAAATATAAAGTTGACATAATCCATTCCAATTTAATCAAACACTCTATAGTTCTACAAGATCAAAATAAAACCCACATCAACTGCATGAAAACAAAATGTTTCAATTTAACCAAGGGTTTTTAATTTAGCTGAATCAGCAACTTTTGAAATGAGGGGAAAAAAAGTGTTTTTGTAAAAGTTTTGATGCTACAAAGAGATGCAAAATAACAAAATGTCCTGCATCTGCAGCTGTGTTCTAACTACTGCTTTACTGTTAATGGGCAGGAGATTTATTCTACTCCTAATAATGAGAATTTACCTGTTAAAATATAAACTACTACAGCCTGATTCTATTGTGGTTTTATAACACAAACATTTTGTAAAATTGTGATAATGTATTCTATATATAGTTACAATAATATGTATGTAACAAATATAGAATACTATAAATACTTATACACATATTTGTAATTGTTGTACAAGTCCTAGACCAAAATTCTTACATAAGTTATACTGGTTGTATTTATATAAAAGCAGAATATATATGCTGACTCTAGGAGAGGACAAAGCCTTGAAAGCAGAGATATTATACAACCACAACATGCCCTTAAGATAGAAATTTATTCCCCTCTCTATTAATTCACTAAATCCTACTCACTCTTGCTCAATACAGCAAATTTCCCTACCATTCCCCATCTAGTGAGGCAGCTTCATTCTCTGCCGGCACTTTCAAGGTTACTCTCTGCCTGAACAAATGATACCCATGCTGTCTTTTCCTGACTTCAACAGAAATCATCTTGTCCTTCATGACTGGTGTGCAAATGTGTGAGCACTAATAAATAACAGCACTGCTCATTCAGACAGCGTCCTTCACAGGAGCACTTTCCAATCCAGCAAAATTAACAACAACATCAAACAAAACATTTGCCAACTGGGATATAAAAGCTAAACCACACACTGCCCGAGTAAGAAAAGAAATCAAGGTAAGGAATAAATGTAGGGAATTTATTCATACATTTCTGAAAAAAAAATAAGTGGAGATCTGTAGTAGCCTGGCAGCAAAATGCATGGGGAGCCATGCTGGAGTATAATCTTTTTTTGGGTGCTCTGGGTCAGGTCCCCCTACCCGCATAGGCACAGGGCAACACTTGCAGACTCGTTGGTGGCAGGGAGTTTCCCTGAGGGAACAGAGGTTATTTCATCCTCTGGGTGGTGAGGGAAGCACAGATACTGTCCTGAAATATTAAGGTAAATCTTGCTCTCAGGCAGCTTTCAAGCCCTGCCTAGAAGGCAGGGAGGGGAAAGGAGCAGGGACAATGCCCAGAGCAGATGCACAAGGAGCCAGTTGCTGAGTCTGCTCAGGTCCTTAAGAGTGGACTGGCAAGACTTTCAACTCCTGCTGAAAAGTGACTGGGTGGGTGCTCAGCTTGGTATCGGTACCCCAGAGGCTTAAGCAGACAAGAGCCCTGAGGGTCTGTAAATGCACTCAGCAGCTCCTCTATATTTTCTGACCCTGCTGCTGGCTGCAGCAGAGCTTCAAAACAACAGGGAAAGGAAGTTTCAAGCTAGCAAGAAGTTACCAATTCGATGTTAGCACTACTTCAGAGCCAAAGTTCCAACTGAAATCAAAATAAATCTGTAGTCTAAGAAGAAATCTGGGTATTTTCCATTTTCAAAGATCTCTATGCCTCTTGGATGAACAGTACATTTAAACTACCAAGTACACTTGTTAGCTGGAAAAACTGTAGAATCAAAGATTACCTTCAGAAAAATGCCAAGTGCCACAGGTAGTGCTGCTCAGAGCTGTTCAGAGCTGCAGTCAGTGGAGTCTCAGCAGCCAGAAGTCTCCACTGCAGCAAACATTTTGGTGATAAATGAATAAACAAGACAGCCAGCACAAGACCCTGAGTGAAGCCCATCAAAAGGCAATACTCAAAGGGAAACACAAATGACCAGCAGCTTGAGAAAGCACAAAACATAAAATCACAAACCACAGACAATCCTGAGTGTATTTTGGTGGTAGTCTTGAATGTCCCTCTCTCCACTCACACCAACATCAAAAAATTATACAAGATTTAAAAGCTATTAAAAAAACACATATGGCCCAGCTTTTCCAGCCACTGCCCTAGCCTCAGCAGCAGCTGCTGGCCAAGGGCATGTACCCTTAGGGGCAGGGAGGGGAGGACAGGGGGATGGAGCAGGCAGCTGCAGGGCCCCTGCAATTTTCAGGGAATATATCAGCAGCAGCTTGCTTGGCAGACTCTGAGACGTCAGGCATATGCATACACAATTCTGCATATGATTATTTCTAGTTGAAATTAAAAGATGGAATAAAGTAGGAAGTTCATCAGTGCAGAATAAGACAAAGAGTGAGCAATCATGCCTGACAGCCATAGGTTTGTGGAAACTTCATGAACTGTTGCTCTGATCTACTTGTGGAGGTTTGCACCCACGTCCCTTCATCACTACCATGCAGCTCCCATCTGACTTAATTTCTGGATGCCCCATTTATGCTCTGCAGTTTTAAAGAAAACTGAAGCATATTTAGAGGGTGGGGTTCCTACTGATTTTTTTAAAAAGCTAAACAACATCTTTTGGTGTTTGGAAAAAAAAACATTGTATGTTGGAAAATTCAGACTCTGATCTCTGTTCTTTCTTCTCATTATGAAAGTCTGTGTATGTGCCTTGGTGCTTTCTATAATGGCTGCATAATCAAAGCCTTTTGCCTGGTTTTAGAATACAGATGTCTAAGCCAAGCAAAAAGTTTTCATGGTGCTTTTTTGTTGGTTTTGGGTTTTTTTTCTTTTTTAACATAGATGTTTTAAACAGTATTACCTGGAAGACTGAGATAAGTAAGACCTCTGTTTTGCATCTGGCATGCAATAGAAATTATATATTCCGATTTAATCTGTTTGTCCAACTTGCATGATTCTAGCTAATCAAGTAGAAATTACCCAATAATAATAAAAAAGCTGCAGCTAGAGCATCAGTCCTTCCAACTTACTATCTTCTCTCTTCCTAAACCCGTCACTTACTTATTCCAACATATACCTTACAGTTTGAAGGAAAATATATTAACTTCTCCTGGATCTGAAGGAAAATATATTGTACATTGACAAACCCTTTGCCAGCAGGGACAAGTTCAGACTGCATATTAACCCTAAGCCTGCAAAACACTATTTAAAAATGGGGATGTAATGTTCTTCATGTGTGAAAAACACCCTATTCTTCAAACTGAATCACATTTCTTTTCACAGACAGGTCAATATTTTATCTTGATTTGCCATATTTAGTGTTCCCAGAATGGAAGTGGGTAAAATAGAAAATCTCCTAATTGTCACAGGTTCTGTGAGAAACCACAATGGCTGTATGTCACCTTGAAAAGCAGCTTATCCAGTACAAGAGACCTGCGTTCACAAATTAATGTAAATTATGTGAAAGCACCAAGGAGTGGAACACAGGGCTATTATTCGCTGAAATGAGTGACTCACAGTATTGCTGCTGGAGTAGAGCTCAGAAAAAATTCCTACTCTTCAAAATCCCAGCTTTGGTTTCATTTTACAAAATACTGTAATTCCATTTTCTACTGAAAGTAGATTTGGCCTTTAATTCATTGTTCTCATCATATTAAAAATTGATCAAATACAATTTTAACTAATATTTTATTCTTTTTTTTTCCCATGGCCTTTATTTTCTCAAGGTAGCTGCACTCGGGTGTTGCTTGCAACAGGAGTGTCCTGCAGACACTAACCCATCCAGCTTGCAGGAGCACTGTGATGTGTTTGCAGAGCTCCTGCTGGCTGTGAGGGCCGTGGGAAGGGCCCCACACCCATTTTGTAAATCTGTGGCAGAACATGTGTGGGTTTGTCTGCGGCGGCTACCAGCTACGACCTCGAGCAGTCGAGAAGCGCCGGCTAGCGCTGCCTGTGCGAGGCCGGGTCCGCCACGTGTGTGGGCACTCCAGGGGATGGCGTCTGCCTCCCTGATGGTGCTGAGTGCTGCAGCGTGGGTAACGCAGCTTTGGTAGCTTCACACACTGAGAGGAGACGAAGGGACGAGAGAAGAACACTTTGTTTGTGAGCCCAAAGAGCTTTTATTCCCCCATGTGTGGTCAGAGCGAATTGCCCTTAGCATGATGCAAAGCAAATGCCAGAGAACAAAGAACTTGCAACAGATTAAGTAGGGGGTGGGTGGACAGGGGTGGAAACCTGGCTTACCCTATAGGGACAAACGACAGGGGAGTGACATAGATCACAGCAACCAATGGTAAAATACCAGAGGTGGGTACAACGTTCTGGGACAAATAGAAATGCTAAGGTGGGGTGATTGATGCAGAACTTTCATGAAGAAGCAGGGAGTGGTTACAAGATTGACACTTGTCAGGGAGTGAGCAAACCTTGACTGACAGAACCGTGTAAGGAGAAAACTGAGAGAGGCAAGAAGACCGACAGGTCTTAGTGGCAGGAACTCTCGTGGTAAACAACTTGGAGAAAGCCACTGTGAGGGAAAAATAGGGGAGTACAAGGAACCAACCTAACTAACATTAATAAAATCCCTGACTAAATCAACCCAACCTACAACATCTGTCCTGATGACATCTTGCCTGGTGGGTACAGTTTGCTGTGGGCTCCCCGCCCTGAGGAATGCACAGTTCCCAGCCCATGAGGCATCTTACAGGTTTTTGGGATAGCCTCCTTCACTCTAGTGCATGACAAAATGAGTGTCCAGATGAGCTCAGCCTGGAGCTTCCCAGCCTTGCACAAGACTTTGTCCACTGAGCACCAAGCTCAAAGCTTGTCCAACATAAGCTGCATATTGGAAAAGCTCTTCCCAGCACCAGGCCTCCAGCCAGTCAGGTGTGTCATCCAGGGAGCTACATGAACCAAGGCTTCTTGTGTCTAGCCCTATACTAATCCCACATGGTACATATTTTTTCCCCCAACAGATTAATTTTGTCTTTTTCCTTGAATTATAAACAGTGGGAAAATGCTCGGGTCACAGTAAAGCTATGCTTTGCAAATGTTCTGTTATTCGTGTTCCATGTCACTTATTAAAAGTGAAATGTGTCGGAGCTTCACAAATGTACGCAGCACTCAGAAGCTGCAGGCAGTTTTCTTCCCTATTCTGTTTAGAAATTCACTAACAGCTGGTTAAGTCCCACCTTGAGTACTGTGTTCTTTGGGCCCCTCACTGCAAAAAGGACATTCAGATGCTGGAGTGTGGCCAGAGAAGGGCAATGAAGCTGGAGTGTCTGGAGCACAAGTCCTCTGAGGGAGCTGGGGTTGTTTATCCTGGAGGAAAGGAGGCTCAGGGGAAACTGCATTGCCCTCTATAATTACCTGAAAGGAGGCTGTAAATGAGGTGGGGCTCAGGCTCTTCTGTCATGTCTCAAGTGGAAGGACGAGGGGAAATGGCCTTCAGTTGTGTCAGGAAAAGTTCAGATTAGATATTAAGAAAAAAATATTCACTGAAAGAGCAGTCAGGCATTGGAATAACTTGCCTGGGGAAATGGTGGAGTCACTGTCTCTGGAACAGAGGAGGCGTCTGGATGTGGCACTTGGAGATACGGTTTAGACACGATTGTGGTGGTGTTGTGTTGACAGGTGGACAAGATGGTCTCGAAGACTTCTTCCACCCTTGATGATTCTGTGAAAGACACACTATTTTCTTTCAAGTTGGAGACAGAATTTAACTGCAAATGAGACAGAGTTTATTAAGCATGATTTGTCATGCTCTTGTAAAAGACCTGAAGTTCTGTATCAGCAAAAATTTAAAGTCTATCCATACTTGTAGCTTCTGCCCTCAACAAAAAACACCTGCCTGTTGTTCTCTGTCTTAAATGCTTCTACCCTTATTTTAGGCTTCATATCCCAAGGCTATCCACAGCCTCTTCATGGAGTGGCTATAGATCAGACTGTGACTTTAGCTCCTTTTTTTTCCTCCAAAGCAGGCCTTGCCTCTGCTCTTGCACTTGGACATGCCAATTCTGGGTCAACAGGCTTTATTTTAGTTAACTCTTACCAAATGCACAGTGGTTTTGTGCCTCCCTAGATCTTCCATCTTGCCCCCCTTTTTAATTTCTGTGTTATCATATTTAATTTTAACTTTATATGATTCAGCCATGAAAAAGAATTTTACAGTATAATCTATAAGATAGATATTTCACAGAATAAAAAGCTGAAATGCATTTCTCAGGAAACAAAAAAAATGTTCAAAGATGGTATGGTCTCTATTTAAGTTATTTGCCATTTTTAAAATGCTTTTTCCTCTGCTGCAAAAACTTCACCCACTCTTGTATTCCAGCCCACAGCCACTGTGAATAGTTTGGAGCACCCACACACATGTTCAACTTCCACAGGTCTAATCACAGAGTCCTTTTCACAGTGATTTTCAGAACAACATAGATGGAAAAAAATAACAAAAATTTAAAAATCAAGGTCGATTCAAAGTCCTGAAAATTTCCAGGTAGTTCTGCAGAAGGTTTGACCATGACATAAGTACTGTCACAGGGATGTCATGCTGTACCTGCCTCCCTGCCAACAGCTGATGGGACTTTCCAGTCTTTGATATTTGTGCACAAATCCCTGTGATAGTGCTGCAAACAGCTGACATCCACGAATCAGGCTTGTTATTTCTTTTTTAAACCCTAAACTGTCTTATCTTTTTACCAGTGAATGCAATTTCAGACAAATCAACTTAAAAAGTAATGGCAGTCATTCTTTTGCACAGTGGGAGGCGAAATGGAAGATAAGATCGTTTTTCTCTTATCTGTCTTTATTATGACCATGAAAAAAGGCCTCTGAAATTAGCTGAATGGATCTTGGCACTTTTTTTTGGCTGAGATCATAATTTCATGGTTAATTATTCTGTATCTAAATTCTCTCTGGTTGCAGCTTCCATGAACTTTTATTACTTTAGCAATATTCCTGGTTATCAAAAGTCTCAGTTTCTGTTTACCAAGGCAGCAATGCTCACACTCAGGACAATGTCTTGTCTTGACTTTTGACTGTCTAAGTTCAGGGTTTCTTTTAAGCAAACAAGACAGCAAGTGGAGTTACATATCTTTTCTAGTCGTATCGTAGTTACTGAGCAGCATTAGTGCAGGAACCAATGAATTTTTGTTTCTCTTAAGGGTACAGTAACTTAAAATCTGAGGAACAAGTTTGGGAAGCACTTGTCTCTTCTCTTTGTCTGTCACACTGCCAGCTGGGCTTTGCCATTCCTAAAACACCTTTTTCTCCTCTATTGACAGGAGATGCAGATTCAAAATTTCATGCAAAACAGAATTAAGTACTCAATCTAGGAAAGTGAAAGTGTGGGCTTTTCCTTTTGATGTATTTAAGATATGTACTATTTCAGTAATATTTTTTTTAAATAAAAAGTGCCTAGTGGACCTGTGATTTTAAGCTGTATGTCTCTAAAACATTGCAAGGAGAAACTTATATTTTCATGTGAGTACTAATGAATAGATGTCAAAACCCACTTTGTACAACAGCTAACAATACAAATGCTCCCCACCCCAGACAGATTTTGCTTTTGAATTCCAGTTCAATGGACAAGAAATGAAATTTTGAAGTCCAGTAATTTTATCCTTGCTTCATTCAGAAGTGCTTTTTCTCCTTGGCATTTCTGTTGACTACGTTGTTTCAATGGGGAAAAAATAGTTGTCAGTGTGGAGACAATAATACTGAGTAGCTGGGACAGGATCTTGCTCTTGAGTGTTGCTCAGCGAGCACTCTTATAGTTTCAGGTGGATTCAGCTCATGGCTGAATGTGGATCTGGCTGAAGGTCAGCGTGGCCACAGGCACTCCTTGACCTTCAGGTGGCTTTCCCACAGCTGCTGTCCTACAGCTTTTTTTGCATTTACAAGGAGCACAGATAAGTGGTCACAGACTGGTGTCCCCCCAGCAGAGGCAGCTGCCATTTATCCTTGACTTTGGAGGAAGCTGAGGGCATTCCATGCACTGTAGGTTCAGGGAGTTTATCAGCTTTCTGCATGGTTTCCAAGAGAATATGTTGATCAGCACTTGACGCTGTCCCTACCGCGCACACTCCTGCAAGCGTTTGTGTGAGAGCTCCTTGGTCGCTCATCAGGTGCCAGCAGAGATTGTTTTGACAACACAGCTATTCATGATGATTCCCCCAAATGGAAACATTTCACAGCAAAGTTATTCACGCTCTGGGTGAGATTTCTGAGCACAAGCAGCGCACCCACTGGCTGCTACTGGAACAACTAAGAAGCTGTTCACTGACTGACAATAAATGAGTAACTTGGGTCTAAGTGTGGCACTGCAGCAGGGTGGAGTAGAGAATTGAAGCTGGGCATTTCCCTCTTTGATGAGTTTTCTAACCACTGGGGAGACGGCTAAGAAATATTTTCACTTTTTGGAGCTAAATTTGCAAGTTTCTCGATAGGTAGAACAGGAAGTATCTTGAAACTAATATAACTTTTTGTCATGGGATGAGGTAGCCTTTTTTTGTCCAGTTGCCACATCAGAAAACCGCTTTTCAGGTGATAAGGAAACATACTCCATTGCTAATATGACTGTGACCAACACAGCCCAAGACTGATATACTAGCCTAGGAACACAAGTATTAGAGTGCCCAGTAGACCAAACAAACTCATGCTGGCATGCGCAGATGTGCTGCCTGAGGATGCACCTTCTTCACTCTCTGAAGAAGCTTCTTCTTTTTTCTCTCTATGTGAAAATAGTAGCTTTCTAAAGGTAATATGGTAGACAATTTGGCACTTTATAATCAGTCATCTTCAGAGTGCAAATAGACATCAACAGCTCTGTGCTCCACGCCAAAAAGTAAACAGACTCCAAGAGGAAAGAGCCACTTAAAAATATTTATAATAACAGTAAAGTAGCCATAAATGAACATTATGGAAAGGAAAGGTTTCTAACTATTAAAATGGCAAAATTCTGGAGAAGCTCTGCAGAGCTACTCAGACTAGAGAAAAACTAAGTAAATGACCAAAAAAAAAAGCCCAGCTAAACAAATGTTAGGCTACCAAACTTCATAAAGTTAACAAACCATAGCCCTCAGTACCAGAGCTCACCCTTTTGTTGGGTATATTGACCTGTTTTGACCAACCTGCTTTACTGTCCTTGGAAACAAGCAAAATCCTAGTTATTTCTCAATATTATTGCTTATCACTCCTTTTCTTCTTTTTACTATAGGCAATAAAAATGGATAAATAAGTGTTGACGCCATCAGGTACAGGGATAGTGTTAAAAGTCAAATTAATACAGAGGATGAACAATTTAAAAGAGCTGTCAAGAAAAATCATTCTTAGGAAAGGGAAGATGAATATTCAAAAATAAAACTAAAACTTTTCTTTTTGACAAAGTTATATTGAAAACTGTTTTTTTTTTTTCTTACTTTCTTCTCCTTGAAGATCTGTATGTTGGGGGCCCTACTGAAAATTAACTATTGGAGAAGACTCACCTAGGCTGTTTTGATATGGAGTGAAATGTTCCCAATGTAGGAAGGCACTTCCCCAAGGAATGGCCATGCAGGAGACCTTGTCAAGGCAAATGCAATTGAGCAGTTTAGGGGTTTGCAATGTTTCCCTAACCAGAGAGTAACTTGAGGAATACCTACAGAGCAAGGCAGACAGATACAAAAAAATCCTTGCCATTGGTACCATTCATGACCCTTGGGAGACAGAAAGTATTATGTAGCAGGGAATGGCATGCAATCCATAAATTTTCTGGTGTATAGGGTCCCTGTGTGCAGTGTTTAAGCAGCACTAAGCTGGATGGTGGGAACAGAGCTGGAGAAGAGGTTGTTTTCAGTGCTGCAGAGTATCTGAGAGAATGCTGGCTTGCTGAGTTGCTCAGCTAGTTCTTACAAACAGGAATTTTCCCATGTGTGCAGATTTCGGGCTCTTCTTTCCTCATGAACACACAGATGTACACATCATCATTGAAAGGCAACCAAGGAACGTGAGGTGAGAAAAATACAGCTGATAACTTTTGGGTCTCTTCCCTTATTCTGTCAAAGGAAAAACTCACTCAGCCAAGAAAGGGAACTGATAAACCTTTGAGACAGCCTAATTCATTCAGCTCATCAAAAAGCGAAGAGATACACACACAGCCCCATTCATCCTGGTGCCCTTGCTGTACATTAATAAGAGATGCATTCACCCTTTCAGGGGCTCTCAGTACATCCTTTCATTTTGGACAGTGCCTCATTCACCTTCTCCTGAAGTGCTTCTTTCCAGTAACATCAATCTAGGAGGCCATCAGCCCTGCATACTTGATAATTTTCAATTAAAACAGTAACAACTGCATTGTATAGGAGGAAAAAATGCTGGGAGACTAAGGAGGACAATTTCTAAGTTTAGCTATCAGAGGTGAATGTAACCTAATTTAAATGTGATGAAATTAGACCATTTGCCCTAATTTTCATGCATTTAGCATTATCTCAAGAATACTGATGAGGATAGAATGAACACCTGAGAGCAGCTGGCAGGCAGCATGGTCACTGTGCTGCATCACAGGTTTGATTTCAGATATTGGAAAGATGGAGTTATAAAAATGAGGGATAGAGGTAGGCTATCTGGCTCTCCAGCTTGTTTGGGAACAGGAGAAAGCCAATATCCTCTCTTCAAAATCACATTGATTTCTTCTTTTACTTCTGCTAGCCTGCTCTGCCTGTGTATTGAAATAAACTCAATATTGTTGTTTTAGGGAAGAGGGTTGCTTTTTTTTCTTGGTGGGAAAATTTGGATTTGGGGGATTGTTTGCTTGCATTTTACTTTTTAACTAAATGGAGGTAGGAAGAGGAAAGCAATGCTCCTAGAGTCAGTCCAAAAGTAGCAAAGACACTACTACTTCCATCTATTGGTAGAAAAGTAAAAATTATTTTACTTACTTTCCAAAGACAGGAATTACAAGACTTTCTAGTGCCATCTATGAGTGAACACAGAGAATTGCCAGTATTCCTATGCCATATTTTACACACACACACATGCACACACACACAGATATATAAAATACAGAAATGCACATTGCTCATCTTGCCATACCTAAGTACCCACAAGATCTTTGTGAATAAAATCCTCTTGCAGCTATTTAATATACACACTTTAATAAATCCAGTTGGAGTTAGCAAAACTTTAAAACTTGTCCCCATAGTCCAAAGTACCATCCAAACCAGTTGACACAATATGCCATCACGATGCAAAGTTCTTAAAGGAAAGCCTAAAGGAGATATCTGAGCTCGAGTCTCTAAACTTCCTAAATGGCAGCAATCCAGGGTCAAATCTGTATTTGACCCATACCACACTGAAGAGAAACATTTTCCCACCACCCCCGTTGCAGTTCAGGTTTTTTTAAATACATCCTAATTCAAAACCAGCTGAAAACAGCAAGATTCAAAATCCAGTTGTTGTCCTTCACTCACCCCTGAAAAGACAAGAACAATCCACCTGGAATTCCCCCTTGGATCTTACTGGCAAGCAATTTAAAACCTCAGAATGATAATTATCTTTTTCTGATACTCTATAGGTTGAATTTAAAATGCTTTTGAATACTCATTATTAGAGACTGTCAGAAGCAGGGATGTGGGAAATCACATACTGTAATATTTCCTTTTTGGATGTTCCCAAATGTATCGATTTCAAAAAGTGCAACTTATGCCTGGGAGAGACTTTCTATTTTATTTCTCCTCACCCATATCTCAGTCTGTTTCCTGAGTTGTTTTTGGTTGTTTTTTTTTTTTTCTCCAAAGAGGACAATAGCAAAGAGAATTGGCAATCCAGAAAATAAAGAGTGGTTATATCGGATTCCATGAGAGAAAAACATGGAGAAAAGGACTACAACATATCTTTAAAAACACATTACTTTCCCCTGGGGAAAAATTTAAGAGCTCACATTAAGGCAATGTTCATTTGCAGAACCTTCTTAACACAAATTTGCAACATAAAATATTATAAAGGCTGTCACAAAAAGTGAAACACTAAGTAAATACTTCCTGGTATTTTTTCTATTATTGTTAAAAAAAACAGAGCAGAGCCCTTCACCAAGTAGAGTGTGTGAGATTAGCTCAGCGCCAGCATTGCCTCTCAGCTCTCTGCAGGGACATTCCTTGTGCAGCAGCACAGGCAATGTGGACATTTCCATTGCAAGTCCTCACATCCACATTGCCCTAGGTCGAGTGATGCTCTGGGTTTTCATAGGGAAATAGATAGCATCTCATTAGGCTGTGGAGAGATGTACACAGAAGTAAAAATTGCAATGTCCATTCTGGTTATGTGAAGTTATTTTTAGTTTTAAGGGAATGTTCTAAGAAAAATCATGTGGAGTATGGCACAATGTCTATGTTAAACAGTAAAGAAAGTGTATTATTTGATTTGTACTTCCTTCAGTTTCTCTCAAAAGCGGAGGTCAAAGGAGACTTTCATTAGCTGGGGACTTGCATTTTCTTGGTATCAGGTTCATGGTAAAAATACAGCTAAATATGGATTACCAAAGAAGCATTTAAGCCAAAGAATGTCCCCCAGAAACAGAATCCCAGCAAGAAATATACATAATAGTGCATTTCTCATCACTGGGAGGCATCAATGGAAAATGTGAGGGGAATAGAAGGGGATGTTACATCCATTGTATTTTCATCTAAGTATTTTCCTCTGAATAAGAACATTTTATGTTAGTTTAAAAATTACATCTGATTTACAGTAGACCTGACTGAACTAGGGACCATTTTCCAGAATCAAGCACAAAGGCGAGTTAAAAATGGAACTCCAGAATTTTTAAATTAATACATTTTAGTTCAGAGAATGAATGTACAAAACCATAAAACGATATAAATTTGGTTTTCAGTAACCAAATGTCAGCAAATTACTAAGAAGGGCATGCTACAGCAGAGTCCTTGACTGACAACCTTGTTTCAAAGCAGGTGTAATTTCGTGAGTAAGTTTGTAAGGGTTCTACATGGGATTCTGGCACGACACTATGAAACACACTCTGATGTGTTCTGTTCTTTCCCTTCTCCTTATAATGCCTCAAATTCTGTGATGTATGTATGTTTCCAGAGTGTATGTACCTAGATTTTGCCTTTATTCCATCACATGGAAGATCAGTTGGGAAAATATGCAAGCACTCCTGTCATTGGGCTTTCCACCCACACCCTAAGGCATAAAGTTCTTCTAACAAATCCATGTGTGTCAGTAATTAAAATATAACTGCAGATAAGTATCTTCCCTAACAGAGACACTTTTGCATGCCTCATCTTTCTCTAAGTTATTTATTAGGGTAAAGAAAGCAAAAAAATTAATTTCTTTAGCCAGGATTTATGTGTTTTCACACCTCAAGAGTCTGTGTAGATACACAGTGAGAAGCAATGGCACAACTGCTTGTAAATTTATCACAGGACATGTTACTGCAGTTTCAGCACATTTCCAAGCAATAATGATAAGTAGGTTTTTAACAAAGGTCCTTTATCTGATCTGGTTGCCTTTGGGAACAAGGTCTTCCTCTAGCTGAAGAGAACAAGAAGAGCTTCAATTTTTTAGTGCGCATTACTAGGCTAACGTTTTTTTTCTAAATGTTGATAAGCCTTCATTGGGGTTTGGTTTTTTGGGGGTTTTTTTGTGGGGTTTGGTTTGGATTTTTGTTTTATTTTCTCTTTGTGTCGGGATTTTTTGGCCAGGCTTAGGAGAAGAACAAAGGATACACTTACTTTGGTACATTAAGAGAGATTTGGCTGTGTGGTAATTTCACGTTATAGTTTACATATAGCTCTTTGTGTGCATGTTAAACTGCATAAGTAAAACAACTGAGAAAACAATTGATTAAAAACAAAACAAAACAAAACAAAGCAAAACAAAATAAAACAAAATAAAACAAAACAAACATATTTGAAAAAAGCCAGGAGAGACCTTCAGAAGATACATTTGCAGGCAGTGGGCAGTGACAAACTTGCACACTTCTTCACTGGAACTGAGCTCAGAAAATGCCCTTTGGTTTTGCCCTTGAATGTAGTGCATCAAGGGGAGAAAATTTCAATTAACTAGAAAGCAGAAAGACAAGTTTTTAGAAAATTCTTCTGAGAGTTACGAAAATAGATCCTTATTTTTCGCTTCTTTATTACGACACACTGCCTGCATTGATGTAGACTTATAACAAATTTGACCAGAAACACAAATCTCTATTAAAAGAAACCAGAAACACAGAGTAAATCAAATTAGCACCTTTTGCCAAAAACAAAGACATTAGGGGGCCAGTTTGTTTTGGCTTTCTCAATAAAAATATAATAGTCCTTTCATATTATCACCTGGGCATAAAATTTTTAAACATAAATTGTGAAAATGCATCCAAAAAGTAATGAAATAACCCCCAAACTTCACAGAGCAGGTTTCATACAAAAGGCCTTCTTAGGAGTCAAATTGGTGAGCTTTTTTCCCTCCTTCATTTTAAAGTAAAAAACCCCAACCAAACAAAAAGAAAATGCAAGAGAATTGTTTCTCCCTCCATTTTTTATTTTAGATATAAATTTCATCCCCCTTCCCACTCAAATTCCTTGCTCAGCTCTACTTTTGACCTTTTTTTTTTCTTTAAACAAAGGGGGAAATAAGAAAAGAACTTGAAAATTCATGCAAAATAAGGCTACCTAATTTACTAATGCAAACATTCATATTTAGAATTCTGGAAGTGACCAGCATATCAATTTGTTCCTGACATTGAAGTTAAAATGTGAAAGAAGGGTACCTCTCCCACTTGCTTGAGATTCAAATGTGTCATACCTCTGCACACATCCTTCCCCTGCTCAGGCTGAAAAGGATGAGCAAGAGTAGTCCTATGAGTCAGTGTCTTCCCTGGAGAGCCTTCAACCATGGCATTATACAGGTAGTAGTTTTGTTAATTCAATCACATGAGTGTTTGCCTTCAGCCACTAATGATGGCAGAACGAGTCATTCCTTTCACATTTTAGGAAATCCGCTTTTGGCATCTTCAGTGGAGTCAGGTTTGGGGGGAAGTTTGACCAATCTGTACCAGTTTCTCCCCAGTTTCATATCCTTGACTGCGCAGCGGGTTTGGCTCAGTCTCCTCCCACAGCGGAGAGAACTTCAGCTAGCTCCTGTTCTTGGCATGGGGTAATAACCCCATGGTAAATCACTGGTGCCTGGGCAAAGAACCTGCTGGTTCTGCTGTGGTATTTCCATGGCCCAAAGCAGTTTGTGTGGCAAGGGCTGGAATACAGCAGTGGGGTATTCATACAAGTACAGCTTGCTGACATGCTTGTGCCATGAAAATCCCTAAAAGTTAAGGTCCCGACACTCATCTACTAATGGACTCATGACAGAAATGGATGAATTAAAAGCCTGCTGGTATAAATCAGAATGATCTTGTAATTTTCACCAATATAGAGTTAACAATCATTTGCACTATTTGCAAAACTGGCCTCTCAGGTATAATGGATGACACGACACAGCTGCTGGGGAAGAAGAATAGATATGTCCTCCCACTTCTTTATGAAGAAGCTCCATTCTTTAAAATGCTCAACAGATAGAGGTGACTCCTAAGAAGTCAACATGCATCATGTTCAAAGATCTCAGATATTCCTCTGGTAGGTGATCATTTTATTTTATCTTCAGCTGTCAGTGTCTGTCAATTGTAATGCTAAGTCCGGTTGCTTCACTTGCTTTCCTCGGGTGCAAGGAATGAGATGTTTTGCTCAGGTCTGCACAAATTTTTGCTACAGGCTCTCCAGTAATTCTCAAGGTACACTTTGAATTTAAGAAGCTTTTCTACATCTAAGGACTAGGAGTACATTCCTCTTTGAAACAGACTTGATTTATTCCCATGGCTGGTGCAGCTGAAAGAACAGAACCAGCAGCAAATAGCTACATCCAGCTCAATTTGTTGTATATTAAATGTTTGCTAGTTGTTTTCTCCCTGCAAACATATTCCAAACAGACAAAACTTTTCAGGAAATAAGCCTCTCTACTGCTAGTAAAACACATAGAAGTTGGAGTTGGATCTGTCTGCCATGAATATCATCTCCAAGGGCTATGAAGCTGATTTTAAGACATGTCTGGCACTCCTGCAACAGAAACTAATGCTGGGATGATTTCTTGGAGTCACCACCCTCAAATCTTTCCTTTCCACAACCCTTTACTGTGACAAAAAAGACAGCAAAGTCTTTCATTTCAGCAACTTTTGGCTTCAGCACTGCTATCTCAGCAGGATGTGAAGACAAGATAAAAAAGCCAGCAGTGACTTTGCCTGTAGATGGGTCAGAGAAAATTTTCAGGAAAACAACTTCCATTTCATCTGTAAGATGAAGTTCAATGGCTGCAGCACAGTCAGGTCCCAGGCTATTACACGTATAAGTAAACAGCTCAGATATTAATATACAGCAGAGATAATCCATGGGGGTTTTTTTTCCTTTTGTGGCTTTTTTGTTTCTTTAGGGTTTTTTGTTTTGTTTGTTTCTGGGTGGTTTTGTTTTGGTTTTGGTTTTGTTTTGGTTTTGTTTTGTTTGTTTATTTGTTTTTTGGTTTTGTGTTATTTGGGTTTGGGTTTGGTTTTGGTTTTTATGCTGCTGTTGTTTAGTTTTTTCCCTTTAGTTTACTTTACACTTGGGATTTAGCTGAAAAAGGATTTGTGAGTGTGTCTTTGCAGACACATGACACTGGTTGGGCACCTGCTCCAAGTACAATACATTTTTCCTATGATTTAATCCTCAGGAGGGGCAGCAAAATAATATTTAATATTTAGACTTTATAACATCTGCCACCATCTTTTCCTGGCCCATCCAGAAAAATTGGGGTACAACAACCAGCACTGCACTGAAGTAACACAGAGCAACACAGGACTGGCCCAGTCTTTCCCAAAGCATCACAATGTAGATCAAAGAATTTAACAGAAAAGCCATGTTTCAACAGAGGTAAGTTTCATAAAACAAGCCTCAGATTAGATAAGCAAATGCCGGGCTCTCGATAGATGAAGGTGAAAAAATCAGAGGCTCAGGGGCTGAGCCCTTGCTGAAATCATGGTGCAGCTGTGCCCTGGTTTCTGTGATGGAAACCAGCCGAGGAGACAGCCAGCACTGGTGGGTGTCAGAGCTGCCCCTGAGCAGCCCTGTTGAACAGCCCAAGGACAGCAGGGTTTTTTATGGGTGGAATGATGGTGGTGCAGAGGGGTGAGCAATGTCTGCCTCCTGCCAACCTCTGGCAGGCAGCTTGCAGTTATCCCCCAAACCCCAGCGCAACTGCAATAATCCAGAGGGCACCTGTTGGGGGTTTCTTCAGGGCATCTGCAGTGTTAAGTGCCCTGTGCCCAGGATCTCATGTTCAAGGCATGGAATGGGCAGGCTGCCCACTGTTTTCTGCCTGTCTTGAGCCCTCTGAGGATCAGAAGGGGACACAGATCATTTCCACCAGGCCAACCATGAGCAACTATGCATGTTTGGAAAGGGATTTCACATATGATGCTGCAGCAGGGATGACCTTACCTGCTGTGCTATCCAACATGTAGGAGCAAGTTCTGAAGAGCCCATCTGTAAAAGTGGCAGCTTGTGTCAACCTCCTCACTCCTCCATGCCACAGCAGAACCATTGTGAGGACAGCCATTAGCTCAGGACAACATGCATTCATTGAGCATGCACGTACATTTGGCTTCAGTCAGGAAGGGTATTTGCTTTCTACCAAACAGCTTTGTAACAATAATTTGTACAGGACCAACCTACCTGCAGTGAAAGGGATCTAGGAACGTGGAAATAAAACTGAAATGTCTCTTCTCAAAGACACAATATCTGAAGAATAACAAAAGTATATTTCTGGATCAGTGGAGTGGAGGTGTTTTCCATCTGCAAAGACTTCTTTGCCCACCAAAGAGGAGCCTTTTTATACCTGTATCCAAACACAAACAACAGAGTTAGGGAATTTTGACCTGAATGGATAGACATGATGCCAGTATCTTCCCTACATTATTAAATGGCCAAGAAAATTGTTCCCTATCCATTTCTAAATGTAGATAGAAAGCATGGTTCTGTCAGTGAACTCATTACCAAAAAAATCATTCCTTGTATTCCGTGACTATCTTGCACATATCTCTGCTACAGTCCTTTGCCATGTTTGATTAAGCATTCATAGCTAGTTCAAAAACTGTAGTAAGCTGCACAGTTACTAATTAATCAATAAACAAACTGCTGTATCTTGAGTCCCTTAAGAGGAATGGAGGAAAAGAGATAGCAGCTATTTTTGCATCACAGTGACTCAGGGGTACTGCTCTACGTGCTGAGCAGTTTGTATTTTCCAGAGAACATCCACACCTTTTCAATTCAACAGTAAACTCCAGAGAAGTGCTCCTTCAGTTAAGCACACACTCTACAAATTTCTCACATAAACCTGAGAGAAGATATTTAAGAGTCATATACCTAAAATGTGCCTTGAATACTTGAAAAGGAGAGGTTTTGATGTGTGTCAAAATAAGAACTATTCAGCCAGGAATTGTCAAAGTGAGAGCTTAAATCTTAGAAGTTTAGCATTTCTACCTGGAAAAAGAAACACTAAAAGAAACTTGAAGACCACCAGTAATGTGGGAAAAAAAGTCCTCTAAGCCAGTGTGGACAAACTGCAGTGGCACAAGGAAAAGAGACAAAACCTTATTTGAAGAAAAGACTTCATGTGTGAGGAAGAGAATAAATTTGGACAGTAGAGGGACAACAACACTTTGCTGCTGTGACTTCCAAAATCTGAGGAAATTACACAGGGGAGGCAAGCAGCAGGGGGCAAGGCAAGGGACATACCTGTGTGGTGGATCTCTTTGCTGAGGAGGACCCTGGAGGGACTGCAACCCATAAAGAGCCCACAACAGGATGAGGAGCAGTGGGTGGCATGGATCAGCAGAAAAAAACCCTGCTATGCACCAGCCCAACCCCATGGGTCACCTGTCACCTCACTCAAAGGGACACAGAGGGATTGAGAGTAACATGCAGGGAAGTGGGCTCCAGGAAAGGTGGAGGAGAACTGTTGGATCAGTATGGGGAAAGGGGAAGAAAGACATTTCCCTCAGGGTTTGTTTTATTGATCAGCCCCTTATTTTTCCCCTCAATAGCCAAAGTAGATATTAAAAGTTTCTGTTGATCGAAAATGAATTGAATTAAATTAAAATTAAATTAAAATCCCTGGGTCAAGACTGCTTTGCTTCTGGTCTTAATTTACTTGAATTTACTTGGCATTTTCACACAGGTCTGGGCTGCTTTTTTCCTTTTTTTTTTTTTTTTTTTGCTATCGCCACAATGTGCTGATAGGGGGATATTTCTTCTTTAGGCTAGGGATGCTCAACATGCAACACGTGGTGCCTATGGAAGGGGACTGCAGGGCAATGAAAACGTTGGCACTTCCTGGCTATCACTTCTGAGCACGTGCTGCTCTTTCCCTGCCACAGTCCAGACCGACCTGGGGACAAGTGGCAAAAGCTGCGGTGCTCCAGCCTGTTCCTGAAAACGGAGTGTGAAAGGAGGCTACCACCCTTGTTACTTCATAGAGTCTTGCACCTGGCTGGGAACAAACAGGGACTTACCTGTGCAGAAACACCAGCTTTTCTGGCTGCAGCACCCGCACCTAGTGCGTGTGTACAGCAGTGAGACCCACTGCAGCCCACGAGGAGTAGCACTGCTGTGAAGTGCTGCAAGTGACAAACCCACTCATCATCCACATGATAAGGCCCCAGGGAACTTCTGCCTCCTAACAGAAACTCTGCCGCTTTTCACACACAAAACACTCTCCTCTCCTGTCCATAAATCATCGTAGCTATGGAGAAACTAATGCCTGCATAACAAAAGGATTACAGAGCTTTCCTTATGAGGTCAGGAGAGTCCAGAGCGTTTCAATCAGCTCTTTGATATTTGCAATCTAGGCAAAGCCTCAGGATACTGGTTTAAGGATTAGGAAAAATAACAGAAATATTTCTTAAACTGGTTTTGAAATCTGCAAATGTTTTATGCAACAGAAAGCCCAGGCTCCAGGAACAAGGCAGTGCCAGCAGCCTGTTCAGCAGCACAAGAGATGGTATCCACTCAAGAAACATTTGTGTCTTTTGGGTGGGACCAGGGTTCATGGATACGGAGGATAACAGAGCTGTGTGAGGCCTTCACAGTTTGGCATCAATACCTAAACACTGGCTTAAAAATGAACCTGTGTTGGTCTCAATTAAACATTACATGAGTGCTTAAAATAAAAGCAGACAGGAACACACCAAGCTCCATTAACAGTTCTCCACTGTTTGAAATTGAGCTCCATTTCCAAGATTTCCTGATGACACTGAGCTATTTTGGGTGCATTCCAGAGGAAACTGGAGAAAGGTGGGAAACCAGACAAAATGTTGTCACATTAAAGGCATGTAGTTTGAGCTGTTTCCAAACTTATACTAGGTATTGAATTGAGTACATCAATTCAGAAGAGATAACACTATATTTTAGTAAACAATTTAGTACCAATCTCTGGACAATCTGCCAGTGGCAAAAAAACCCCAAAAACCAAAACAAAACCAAAACCACACCAAAAACAAAACAACAAAAGAATCTAAAAGGACACAAAATGTTACATAAGATAGAAAGGCTTTCAACTACCTCATCAGACAAGTGAGCTAGTATCTAGCTAATCATTCAAATTCTGTTTATATTCTTTTGAGCAATATAGCTAAGGCAGAATTTGAAGGTATCACAGGATAAGTGTGTGAGTTCCACAAGAAGGTGGGCTGATATAAATTACCTTTTTAAATAGGCTACTCCAGGACATGTGGCTTTATGTGCTGACCATATAAAAGAATAGCCTTGCTTTGGTGTGGTAGTTGTCAGCACACAACATAAGATTTTTGAAGAAATCAAATTATATGGCTAATTGCAGCAAACTTTACACCCCCACCCAGCAAAGCACCAAAATGCACTCTGCTCTGTCTTCAGAGAAATGTAAAACATCAGTGCTGCCTCAAAAGTTTCTAATGCTAAGCTCTGTCAGACTCAGGAAGGTTCAGAGGGCCCAGGATGCTGAGGGAAGAGATGTGGGAAAGGTGCTTTTAGAAAGAGATTTACTTTGTCATCTGTCACCCACAAAGGCAATGGCCAGAGGGAAGGTTCAGCCATCTGCCTCGTAAAGTCAAAGTCCTTAGGTCATCAGGGATATGGCAAGGTCTTTCAGGGAGGAACCCTCTTCAGGATGGGTTCCATTTAACATCTATGTGGGTGATTAAAAAAGATGAATAACATGTTCATGACGTTTACAGATGCTGATTAATTAGAAAATGAAGCAAAGAGCTAAAATGCAGCTGAAAGGCAGTAATAAAATCAGGTACTGGTGTATGAGGCATACACATAGAGTCAACACACACACACATTTATATGAGTGTGCACATCAGCTTCCAAACATAGTGAGGGAAATTATTTTCTGAATTACTGTTTTTATTGACATTGGACTCACTCTGTTGAATGGCTGAATGAAAACACTTTTCCATCAAATTCAACCATCTAATATCTTTTACTGCTCTGTGCAATACTGTTGATCTAGTTCTTTGCTTCCACAAAGGTGATTTCAACCAGATTCCTGTTAATTTTTCCTTCCTATCCTGTTTTATCTTTTGCATATCTGTGTTGTAGAAGCAGCATGTGAGAGCATTTCAGGTAAAGTCCAAAAGGGAAAGGGTAAAGCTACAAATTAAAACCTGCTAATTTTTACCTGAGAAATCAAAAGTTTGGTTGAGATATGTCCTGGACATGACCTTGTAGTGAGAGGAGGGAGCAAAAGGGGTGTGATTCCTGCAGGTGAACAGTGCTTGCAGTCCAACAGACTGTTGGAGCTGGGTCTCTTTGCCAAACAAACACATTTTCAAGCCCTTTCAAGCCCTTTCCCTCTGACTGGATTCCAGATGGGGCTGCCCGCTGAATGTGGCAGCAGGGGGATGGCAGCATGGGCCTGAACACCTTCCCACCTGCTTAAGGCTCACAGGATGTTTCTTTTCTTTGCAATTACTCTGTGACCTGTGAAAGGAAAGCTTTTCATGTTTCACTTCTGAACACTGAGAGTCAGGGCCACTCACAGTCAGTGCAAGGTCAAACCACTGAATTATTGCTCATTTTCCATTGTTTCCTTCCTCTGGAAAAACAGCTCTGCCCCTTTTTCACAAGCTGCTTGAAATCCTGGATTTGATTAGCATTGCCATGTTCATCTGCACAGGCACAAAGATGAGGATGTGAGGCACCAGGGTCACCTGCAAGCAGCAGGGAGAAGTATCAGCAACATTGATCTGTGCTGTGTACTCTCACTGGCCACACATTTTACACTCTGATACCCTGGGCCAGGGAGGTCTCAGTAAGCTGGAAACATCTCACAGGTTTGAGTGGGGGCAGATTTTTAGCTCTTGAATATTAAGGCTAACTGTGTTTAGGGTTGGAGGTTTTTTCCCATTTTCACATATACCAATCTGATGAGAAGAGAAAGGAAAAACCCTCACATACACACATGCATTCAGAATGGGTTGGACAAGTTGCTTCAAAGGGTTTATTTTCTTTGAATCTCTCTGCTTACAAACCCAGCCATGTATTCCAGGTTAGAGTTGCCCAGTGAAAAGTCATGTCCCAATTTACTTGGGGCAAACTAATCACTCAGTCCTGCTAGGGCTGGGGCAGAAGCTCCTGTAGCAATAAGTGCTGCTGACCTCCTGCTTCTCCCCTGTTCCTCATCTGTGGCTGCTCCCCCAGGTGACCTCTGTGCAATACAACTCTGGTGTGTCACAGGAAATGTAAGAAAAGAAGATGCAACTCTGCAATAGCCAGGTGACAAAGCCAGCTGATGTATCCAGGGCAGCAGGTCAGATGGACTGTGAATGAAATGATACTGGTTTTGCTGGTGTGGCCTGTTCAGAGTAATTTAGCATACTGGTGGCCTATAGCCATCCTTTCCAGCACCACAACTCTACTGTGCCATAAATGCAAAGAAGAGCCTGCAATTTCCCTGGCATAATCGCCACAGAAAAACCTCTTGGCCTAATGAAGTTATTCAGACTTTTATAAAATGGCATGTACAGCTTTGCAAGAAAGCCTGACAATTTGACTATGAGGCAGAATTACTTGACTTTTTTAGCCTATTTTCAAGGTGTCACAGCAACAGAAAGACATCAGCATGACACTCTTGTAACTCCTAGGGTGTCAAATCAAGACTCTTTCAGAAAGCAACATAAAACCACAAACCACCTTCCATTAGCAAAGAGACCTTTGATAGCATCTGTGTCTCTCAAATAGTTTCAGACTGTGGCAGGCAAAATTCCCAGTCTTTGCTGTGACAATAGGGGTTAGTGCAGGAAAGCCTTTGTGTGTATCCATATTCAAGGCTTGACCTTTCTGGCTGCTGGTGAAAGAACAGACCCAAGGTGAATGAATGGGCATGAGCTTTGGGGAAACTCCACTTCAGCCAAGAGGAGTCACAGTTCTCCATTCCTGCCCACCTGCCTTCCCCCCACACCCAGCCAGGTGCCCTGTCCAGGAGGCTCTCTGCCCAGGTTCCAGGCATTGCTGGCTACTGCCTTTGCTGCTTTTTTTGGGGTTATCAAGCACACCTGCAGCAGTGCAGGACACATCCGTCAGCCCTTCCACCAGCAGGCACAGCATGGTATCTTACTGCAAGGCTGGTGTGGCAGACACTGAACAGCTGCCTGCTCCCAGAGAAAGGAAGCTGTGCTTGAGTGAACTGATTTAAATTCAAGTGTTCAAGCCCAAGTCCACTAGCTCATTTATGATACAATACCAAGATGTCTCACAGGAATTAGTGCTTCACTCTCCTCTGCACAGCCCAGAATGCAGTGCAGTCTCTCCTGGTGCAGCAAGAGTTTCACTGTGGCAGCTGCAGCATTGCAGAACATCCTTTTGCACAAATGGTTTGGTTTTGTCTTGCAACATAACAGCAATCCAGGAGCGATATCTCCTATGACCACTGAAAAAACAGCTGTGATGTTCGTGAGTAAAACCACTGAAAGAGAAGCATTTCATGGCTAATTTGTAACACACTCAAAGTCCTTGTCTGCTTTGGAATTTATAGGTCTTAACCACTGCTTGAACTCTTTATGGACCTGAGAGATGCACAGGACCCCAGCAATGAGGTGATTCCCTGCCTCTCATAATTGTGACTTGCCGCACTTCCATCTTTCATTCTGCAGGGATGATTACAATCCATGCACCTCATTTGCATTAGCCTCATCAGGCTTTGTGGAACTTAGTCAGCTAAATATCAAATGCAGCTCTTGCAATTCTGCTTACTGGAAGAAATAAAACTGAATGAATTGAGGAAAAAGTAATCAGCTTACATTGTTCTAATACAAAAATATTTGAAGCTGATCTGGGAGCACATATCTGGGTTACTACATTGGTATTTAGAATATTTGTGAATGTTGGGTATTGGGTGCTCCAGTAAAACCCTTAAGAGGAGAAGTAGTGACTGCTGCTTGTTTTTAGCTGTGCGGCATCTGAGGTTTGCAGAACACCCTGGATATTCTCAGGTAACTCTGAGATCCCAGAGTCCAGATGCAGCAGTTCCTACATGCAAGAGACACAAAAGAGAAGGATGCTGCACAACAGCTGGCCAGATGTATGATTTTCCAGAAGTCATGGAAATTGTTATTCTTTAAGAGGACTTGATGGGACTCATACTATTCACAACCCAGAGTCTTGCTCCAGCTCCTAGAGCAGGGCACAGAGTCAGGGTCCTGGCCATTTGTCTGACACTGCTGTTGAACCAGTCCTGGATGAATCAGTCAGCATCATCTCCGCTGCTCCAATGTCTACAAAACAGATGGTGACTGTGCATTTTCCATGGTATTGGGAAACTGAAGTGATATTATCATGTCTTTCTAGGACCAAAACTCATATTAAAAAAAAAAAAAAAAAATTAAAAATTCTCTTTAAAAATTTACTAGTGGAGATTTTGTTCTAAGTAATAAAAAAATGTCTGATCAAACATAATACTCCTCTGCAAATATTAGGCTAACAAGGCAAAGAGAGCACAGAGTGAAACTGCTCATTTTTTTATATTCTGCCTTCTTGTGGAGCAAGAAACTCTAAAGACTGTGTAACTTCAATTTCCCCATCAGTAAAAGCATGTTCAAATAAAGCCCAGGGCACATATATCTTTGCACTTACAAATCTGTACAAGTTATGTGCAAATGTGACACACAGACCTATGCTATTATTTCAGCTGTGAGTGATAGGAAAAAAGGAATGCAACAGCCAGCACAAGGACAGCTGAATGAATTTTCATCAACCTCCTTGATAATGATGTGATAAACTGTCATCAGGGATTCCTCCTGTTGCCAAAGAAAGTCCCATGACCCATCAGAGCAGTAGGAACCCCTGGCAGAGCCCCTGCCAGGTGTCAGTATAGGCACTGCAAGTCCCTGGTCGTGCTTGAAGGCAGCTTGCACATGAAGCGTGGGCTTCATCAGATGATCACTGAAACCACATTTGCTCCTTGGAAAACATGCACACATTCCCACGGTCCCAGGAAACAGTGGGCTGCCAACAGAAGATTGCCTCAGCTGACCTGGCCTAGCTTTTTCCTAGCAGAAAATACATATTGGAGATCTCTTAGGCCAATTTGCCAACTTCTGCAAAGACCTCATGGCCTGTCCTCATCTAAGTCATTGAATGGGCTCATAACTGCCCTTCCACAAATGCTGAGGGTGAGCAGCCAAGATGATTTTACCCACCTGTATTCCTGCAAAAGGTGACCACAGTGTTGAGCTAAACAGCCCATGTGGGAGTTCCATGAGAAACCAGTGAATCTGCTCAATGTTTTAACTTTGTTGTCTCAAGGCTTCTTCCTCGGGCATGAATCCTATCACACTTACAGTTTTATGAGTCAGGAGGTGAAGTGCATCTGGCTGCTAGGGAATTGATAGGAGAAAGAAAGGGCTTTCCTTGAAGCATAGTTAAGTGCCAAGCTTTTCATGCAAAGTTGCAGCCTGCAGTGTGCTGACCACACGCCCCTTATAGGCACAGAGAAATCAGGCAGCAAAAAGCAATAACGTGGTTATGTGGTTTGCCAGAAAACCTTAAAAAATGGGAAGAAAGTATAAAAGCACCTGGATTTAGTCACAACTTTGCCTTGGAACAGTGTGGTAACCTTCCTTTCCAGAGAAGGCATTATCTTGAGTTTTGGGAGGTGGGTTCTGGTGCAGGCACTTTAATAACACCCATGATTGGTTTCCTCTCCCTAGAAACAGCATTAGTCCATCCAGACCAGGTGCTCTGTTTGAGCCAAGACATTGTAAAAAGATCTCTGAGGGCAGCTTCTGGTGGGGACCCCAGAGTGCCTGGGAATACAGGCACCAGCTTGTCCTTCTTGGTTCCTCCTCATCTGCAGGGAGCAGGTTGCTGATTAGGCTGGGATCTGCCATGGTTCTTGCTGTGCCTTGTCTATAGGGATATCACTAGATGGCCCTGTTAGATTGTCTATTTCTAACAAGCAAGTTTTTAATCTTCAAAAAAATATTGTACTGCTAGGGATTGGAACTTTTAAATAGTTTTTTCTTTCTTATTTTTTTTTTTTAATAAAGGATTCTCATTTTGAAAGAAATAATTTAATGATTGTGGGAACTTGCTGGGAGGTTTATTCCCTGTATTTTGACAGAAACCTTTCAAAATCACAACTCTGGGCTCAAAGAAATGAAATTGCTTTCAGAAGAGGTTTCTTTGTACACAGTTTGAGATGACCTTGGCTCTAAAGTTAGTAAATGCATATAAATAAAAGAAGATGGGTTTTGAGCAGCTGATAATCTGGTCTGCTTCAGTAGAAAGGTAAACCAGAAGTTTGCTGCACTTTGGCTCAGTGCCAGGAGGAAAAGGACAAGGTTTTTTTTCAAGTGGAAAGGCTGACACATTTGCTAGGACTCCTTACATTTACCTGGGGCAGCACAAGGACAACGCATCAGCTTTTCAATCCTATCATGTGTTACTTTTCCTCTAAAAGGTTATTTGTGCTTCTGTGAAAGGCCATTGCAACATTCAGCTTTTCATCACAATCCTTTCCAATTAGAAAAACCAAGAGTATTTATACAGGAAAGCTTGAAACCACTTGTACAGCTGCAGCACGAAGGCAGCTTGGGAGTGAAAGAGTTCGTAACTACAAAAAAATCCCATGGTCACGTTTCCCAGCACTGAGGATCCGAGGTGCTGTGCTTCATTCCTTGTACAGCTGCTTGGCTAGTCAGCATAGAGAATTTTAAGGAGAGCACAGAGTATCAGCACATTGTGTTGAACTTCTTTTGTGTCTGCTGGGAGAAGGGAGACTTAAAAGGTCAGAAAAGAAGAAATTATTCTCCCGGTGCCTGGGAGAAATAATGGGAGCAGAGGATGTGCTGTGTAGAAGAGAATGATGCAAGCTCTCAAAAGTTATTTTTGAGTTATTGGTGAGTTATTTCCTGCAAGCAACCACCTCTGCTACAAAAGAGAGGTTGGTGCTCCACCAGTTAAGGAAAACTCAAAGACCAGTTCGGCTCTTCAGCAGTGAGCTGACCTTGCAGTCTGAACACTTGATAACTGCTGTAATTCTAAATTGTGCATGCTCCAAAGACCAGCTGTCACAACGAAAGTCATGGAGATGAGAAAAAACAGTAAGCAAAGAAGTCCACACCAATTTATTCACCAAATTAAACAGAGAAAATCTTCATCCCCAGCTAGGTCTCAGTGGAGAGGGAAGGGAACAGAATATTTGTTCAGCTGGTACATTATAGCCTGTAAAACTGCATTTTAAAATGCTCACTGTCTTTACACAGGATAAAATAGCAAGGGGTGGGTTTTCTCCACTAGCATCAAGTCAGCATCAAGTCAGTGACATCTGCCAATGACAATGGAGGGAAATCTGTCCTGGATACTGCAGAAATTATGGTGATTGCTCTTTGTATATCAAAACAGCATAAGCCCCAGTAAGAGAATAAAGCCCAGGTTCTCAAAGCAGAATATTTCTATTCTGAACATCCTGACTAACAAAAACATGAAAGGTCTGGCTTAGGACTCAAAAAGACCCCCCTCCTCTTTTATGAAGCCATTTGACTTCCACAGTGCTGGGATTTCTCTTGGAATTTGCTGGGAGGCTGTTAGGAAGACTCATGCCACATGTAAGATTAGGCATCCTCTGGGATCCCTTTCTTTCCTAAGGACAGGGAAAGACATCCTCTCTCCAGGTGAAGAGCTTTAGGATGAGCCCATGACCACCTTGCTGATTAGAGCTGGCCATTTGCAGGGCTTTCCAGGGGTTATTTGCTTGTTCTAGCCTTGCACTTGAATAAACTAAGCCATCACATTAAGTGGCAGAGACCACACAACATCTGTAAAACCTGCTGACTGAGCTGTCTGAGAATCCCCTTTGCCTACCCATGGTTGCAAGGAAGGTTTTGCAATTAGAAATGGCAAGGCAATTTGGCACAACAAGAGGCATTTCCCACTTAGAAATGGTTACATGGGATCAAGTGGTGTGTCCAGCCATACACAGCCATACATGGGGTGGTGAGAGTTCTCTCTCAAGCACTACAGAAGCCAGCAGGTTTATAGCTGTAAGCTCTAGAGGGACGTGTCACCTTTCAACCACTGTTCTTAAACTTGAGCGTGTGTCCCCTGTTATGTGCCAAAATGTTACGTGCAGCAGAAATAGAAATTAAAGAATAATTAATGCAGGAAAACCTCCTAGAGAAGAGATTTCTGCTGCCTGCATCCCTTTCTTCAACAGTGGCACCTCTCATCCTAAGAATAAATTATCCACATATTTCTAAGCACAGAGGCAAGCAACAAGGTTTTTTTTACATCTCTCCCAGCCTTGCCTTCTCCATACAACAGTTGTTTTCAATTACAGCCAGCTTCCATCAGCATCTCTCACTCTCCGTGCTTGCAGGAGACAAGTTAGACACTGACTTTGTATTTTCACCTTAGTTGTTGTCTGGGCTGTGGAGGAGGAAAGGGAAAGAAAGAGAAAATGAATGTAAGCGAATAACAAGAACCTGCCTTAGATAAAATATTCAAATCTTACAGTGAATAATACATGGGAACGGAAAACATTTTTCCAGCTATGTGCAAACCCAGTGCACTGTAGCAGAGACCGTACCAACTTGGTTAGCAGCACCTTATAGAGGACCAAAGGAGGCAAAAAATTTTCCATAGCTTCACTTGTTAAATAAATTCCCCTTCAACACTGCAGCAGCAAACCCAGACACAGGCCACACATACACTCACACATTCTTTACACTTTTGCTCCAGCAGCATGGGTGCAGTGCTCACATGCAGCAAGACAACAGTAGAACTTCATCCGAGGTTTCAGCTGGGGGCTGGGCTGCTCTGTGCTGCTGATCAGCAGGGACTATCCCCAAGATGATTCATAGAGGTTTGCTTTGCAGCTGCCATATCGCCACCGCTCTGCACTCCTGCATGCCCCTCCCCCGACACTTTACTGGTGGCCATAGCAACATCCCCAACATTGCCTGCAGTGCCAGCACTTCCCTCCTTTGAAGCAGCCTCCGCTCCAGGAAACGATCCTCGTGAGTAGCAAACCTGTGTTCTCCACACTTACAGGCTTTTAAATCTGTGACCATTTCCCAGCAGGATTCTGACCTTCACCGGGTGCCAGTGGTGCCACTCATGCCCTGCCTCCCCCTGCCCATCCCACCACTGACTGCTGCTGAGGAGCTTCCCAGGAGTGAAACACCGCAGACAGCAGGCTCAAAGCACAGCTGGCTTTACGTGCTGGCAGCATTTCATGGGCACCCTCTTGGAGCCACTCCTGCCCTTCACAGAGGGGATGAGCCTGGCCTTGCTGCAGCTCTGCTTGGTGCACTGGCCCAGACTGTCTTGCCTCTCCTTTCTTTGTTCCTCTCTAACCAGAGGATTGGCTGGATTAAATCCTGGCAAGTCCCTTTGTAAGAGCTGCTGAATCCACCTGGGCACCAGCTGTAGCTGGGAAAATGTCATCCCACTCCACTGGATGGGAAAATGCTAATCTAAGGATGTATTGTAGCCTGGGCTGTCTGAGCATCCATTTTATGGGTGCCACACTGCTGTGGGAGCTGCTTATCTCCCTGCTCTGACAAGTTGCAGATGTTTTCTTCAGTGTTATTTTAGTTTCAGGCACAAAGTGCACAGAGGCTGGAAAATAAGTAGCCCTAAGTGATTTTGTGAACCCCCCATTTGCTGCCTCAGGATACACATGCACCTCTGCTCTCTCAAGGCACTGTGGACATCTAGAAACCAGGGAAAGGAAAGGGGGAAGGAGAGGGAACACAGAGGCTCTCAATTCCCACTCACAGGCTCTGGGGAACAACTCAGCACTTGTATAAATGCAGGGAAAAGGGCCTGCACTGCTCAGCAGTCAATTCAGGTAATGGCAATGCCAGGCTGAAACTGCTGCTCTGGATCAGCTCTATTCACAGCATTCCTCTTTCCAATTGCTGTTCACACAAGTGTTCCAACAGGCTTAGCTTTCAAAGCATTTATTGCTGTTTAAAAAAAACAAAAAAAACACAGACTGTCTCTAAGGCTTCCAGAAGCATACACACAGCTAGAAGGAAAGATTTTGTTTATGTTTTAAGCCCTTCACTGCTTTAAGACATAATTCATTTATGCAAGGAGATAAAAATGTTACTTATTGCAGGCCAGCATATTTCCAGACAGAATTAATCATCATTAGCCTTTCTGATTACTAAGTAAACAACCTGCTTAAGTATTGATCATTAATCGATGATATCGCTTGGATTCATTTTAACTTTGCTCATTAATGTCAGCTGCTGTGAGATGCAAATACAATAGATTCACTTTCCAATTTCTTGTCAGAATATTGTACATGTGCTACTGCAGTATCCCAGGCTCAGATATTGCATTTCTCCCCTGAGGTCCAAAAAAACAAGAATTTCAAGAGGGCAGCAAATGAATTTTTAGCCTGAGGGAAAATGTTTGATGAAAAAAGTCACACTGTTAATAGTTTTTATGGAAAATGAGATGAAAGCAGAGTTGGAAAAAAAAATACTGGAGTGGTTTTAGCTGTAAGTGCCACTGAGGGCCTGATGAAAGCTGTACCTTGTCATTTTTTAGACTAGTCTCTCTTGCACACTAGGGCTCCCACTCAGGCTTACACAAAGTATTCCTCACTAGGTATAAGGTAGGAGGAAGACTGCTGCTCCCCGTGGGCAATGTCAGGAAAGAGAGCCTGCCTGGTAAAAGCTAAAATATAATTCAGGAAGCATTATGGTATCTGGATTGACTAAAAATCATTGTTTTTATTGGAAGTACTCTTTCTCATGGTGAAAAGTTCTTTACTCCTGTGAATATCTAGCACTCTCCACAATAATTGTGAAAGCCCAACTTACCCAACAGAAATGTCGATGGAAATCATTTGGGTCAGCTTTCAGAATACCACCTTGCACAGCAAGCAAAGTAGTCTTCCTGTTTTATCCATCAGGAATCAATGGCAGACAGGCCAGGTGGATTGGACAGCAAGTGGGTATTAGTGCACAGAGCTGCTGCTCAGCTCATGGCTTCATCACCAGCTGAGGGAAAAGATGTATTGGGACATTAAACAACCACTGCAGGCCTTACCACATTGCCCCCTTGAAAGTGATGGTGACTACAGAAATCCATCTGTATTGTTCTTGGATTCATTGTGAAAGTAAACTGATGTGCAAAAAAAAAAACCCAGCTACAAACCACATATAAAATCCAAGCAGTCCTAAAGTGCCAAGAGATTTCATAGGAGCCCCTGGTGAGGCAGGATGCAGCTGAGGTAACCTGCTTCTCCAGCCTCCTAATTGCCTTGATCCATTTTCAAGGAAGAGAATAAAATGTCACAATGACATATTTTGCTTGAGTTAATCAATGCTGTAGGCTGCAAAGCAAAAGAAAACAGCCCCATTAATTCACAATAACCTTCTTCTGAAACCTTTTGGGACTTTATGCTTAGCTGGTACTAAACAGAGGAGGTTAAATAACAAAAATGTAGATTTGCTTCTCAGCTCTGATGGGCAGCCTTCGGAGCAGGCACAGCTAGAAGACAAATGCTGTGGCATGATCCAGACCAGACAGAGCAGCTCCCTCAGGCTTCTGTGCCGGCTGCACTGCCAGCGCTTGCATCAGTCACTGCTGGGCTTCCTCCTCTATCATCAGCAAGCAGCAGACGTGCTCTGAGGAGCAAGGGAGCCTCCTGAGGAGCCTGCACTGAGCTAAAGCTGGAGCAGCATTAGGGCCCAGGACAGCTGGAAGGCTCAGGTGGTGAGCAGGACATGTCAAGCCGTTTCCTGTGTGCTTCTTCATCGGCCTGTGTGAATGAACCACCTCAGAGCTCTTGGTGCGGGCTGGTTTTGTTGGTTTGTTTGTTTGCAGGTTTGGACTTCTTTTGTTAAATATGAACAGAGGTTAGGGTTATTCAGGGAGGAAGCCCTGTCTCTTCTTTCCCAAAACTCTCTTGCTCTGACACAAGAATGCTTTCCCTGCCTCACTGTCACACTCAGAGACTTCTCCCATCCCTTTGTATCAGGCTCCCTCTGTGCTCCATAGCATGTGCACACTGAGAGTGCAAAGAAAGCCAGCAGCTTTCCTAGAATTACTTTTCAACAAAAATGACTACATTTTAGCAAAATTTACTAACTTACTGCTACTACTTACTAATTTAATTTATTTTAAAAATAAAAACACCCTGAGGAAAGCTTCCCTTTAAAAAGCAAGCAGACCAATAGTAAAGGAGTTAAAGCAATTGATTTCAAAACAATTGGAATTCCAAAAGCTTAATAGGTGACACCTGTGGCTGGACTATTATGGAATAAATTTATAGCTGTTTAGAAAGGGCAAGCAAGAGTAAAATAATGTGTTTGGTATGTCAGTGAATCATTTTTAAATATATATATATTGTTTTTAGTCTGATGGGACAAAGGATAAACCTAGAAATTTCTACTTATTAAGGAAAATAAAAGAAGCAGCCTGGGACACACAAGAGGTCTGCTACAGGTCATCTAACAAGCAGCATTAGGTAGAGAGTTTTAATTTATTTTCTTAAAAAAAAAATGAAGTAATTAGCTGAAGACTTTGGTAACCTTCTCCCTTCTGAACACAAAGCAATGAAACAGGCAAGGGATTTAAAAGCTTCTTGGGATATGATGGGAATGATTTTCTGCAAAGTTAAAGGGAAGAGGGAGGTTCAGAGGATAGGTAGCTCTCTGAAGAGACAGTATTAAAAGCACACACACACACACACACACACACACGCTCTGCCAGTGTGGAGGAAGCATAGCAGGAGAGCAACTTGGCTCTGCTAGGAGCTACGAAACAGCCCGAGACTTGAGAAGAATAGAAAAATAGGACATAGGGGAAGCTATTCAGGAGAAGCATGACAGAAGAGCATGAATTTATGAGGGTAAAATCAAAGGCCAAAGACACAGAACAAGCCCAGAAAACAGCAACATCACCAGGAAAGTATGTAAATGAATACATTAGCAAGAAAATAGAGAAGTGGGAAGGGAGCAATGCATTCTACTTTGCACTGAAAAGAACACAGTTAGGAGTGGATGGGCAGAAGAATAACACCCAGGAAAAGGGTAAAAGAGCCAAGATGATACCAGAAGAGAACAAGCCATCGGGTACTCTGGTAAGGAAGAAAATGCCTGAAAGCTTTTTTAACTGATTAGACCCGAGGAAATGTACCCAGATTGCTCATCAGCTTATGGAAGAACATGTCAGAATGACCAGAAATTTTTGTTGAGCACTTGGAGAAAAAATGGCACTTGGTAATGGGAAACAGAAAAGCAAAATGGTCCTTAAAAAATTACTTCAATGTCCAGTGATAACAGAGCAAGTGGTCAAGTGGTTTCGATTGCAACTCCTAGAAAGGCACTGGAACAATGATCTAATTATATGTGAACTTGCAGTAAGCAAACATGTTACAAGGAACCAACATCTCCAACTCATTAATAAAACCCTCATTGAATCAATCTAGTTTTTAACACATTGCCATACCAGAATATAAAATCTGAGAAAGGCTTGTGGGCATGATTTGGGGATTGTTTTGTGATCCCCTCTCCATTGTTTTGGGTTTGAGCTGGGCTTTTTTTCCCCACATCCAACTAGGTTTGGAAAGGAGAAAAAATTGGCCGGTGAGTGAAACAGAGGAACCTCGGGGGACTTTGGCAATACAGGAGCTTAATAATGTGCCATGAAATTAGATCTCTTTAAATGTTTCTCTTTATTTGTACATATTACAGTCACTGCTTTGTGTGTCTGGCTGTCCAGATCACTCACGTTAGCTCCCCACCATGACACAGGTGCTACAAAGTATTTCTTTAACAGCACAGTAGGAATAAGGCTTACAAGGAAACCTGGGGTTCACAAACACCAGATGAATGTAAATACACATTTCTGTGTGCACATGAAAGCATACTGCAGTGGCATCCAGAGCGGTTTTAAAAATAATTATATGCATTAGTCATGGGGTTGAGCAAGGAAAGGTTTCATAAAGGCAGAGTTGTCAGCCTCCATCCACACACAGCCGAGTGTGGGGAGGTGCGGGCAGAGATCTAAGATGTGAAACTGGCTGATAATTACCTTACACCACTCAGCAAGAAAAATTAAGCTGTGAAAACCATACAATATATGTGAATTATTACCCCACGTGGAGGGGGGTGGTCTCTGGGGCCAGGGGCACATCATGTCAGCCCCTGGGGCAGGGGGTGGTAAAGAGATTCTCAGTGCTGCAGCTGCCTGAGGATGGACGCGTAGGCCTAGGGAAGTTCTGGCGAGAGGCATGAGACTGAGAGATTTCAGGGATCCACAGGGGAAACCTAGTGGGTGGCTGCAGGCTTTTCCTTGTGAGGCAACATGGGCAGCTTCCAGGCCATGGCATCAGGCTGGGCAGGGGTATGAGGGACAGCCGACCTGAGTAGGGGTCCTGTTTGCAATAAGTGATGGGGACATAACAGAAGAAGATAGGAACGCCAGGAAGTTGTGGACTGTGGTTCAGAAATCTGGGTACCTGAAAGCTACCAAGACACAAAAAATCACTGGTTGGATTCCTCTCCTCCTTGCGTTACCTTGGCTCAATACACATCATCTAAATAAACCAAACAACTGACAACCACTGGCCACTGAAAAACCCAACAAACTAACCTCAACTTTCCAATTGTTCCAATCCAAATAATTAAGGGAAAAGTAACCAAGCTTTTCAACAAAACCTCTAAATTTTCCCCTTTTCCTTTAGCAACCTCCTACAACACATGAACATAACTAGTGGCTGCATTGCAGACACCATCTGTTCCAGCACAACAGCAACTCACCCACTTCTACCCACTCAGCATGACCAGAATTTAGCAGTGCATGCTGCATGTGCAGGGGAGGCACATGTGTTGTGAGTGGTGGAGGAGAGCAAACTAGGATAAGGAAGGGACAACCACTGCTAGAGCGGGAGCAGAGTGCAGCTCTGCAACAAATCTTTCTTTTTGAGAGGGTAGCGAGTTGGCCACACTTGAAAAGGGTGAGAAAAATTCATCCTGGGATAAACAAATGTTTCACCATCTGTAAACTGCCTAGTACTGATGCAGCCACCCAAACCTATTGCTTCCTTACCACCAGCAATCCAATCGTTTTTAGTGTGAAAATCTTCCAGTACTGTGCTCCACAGAGTATTTTCCACAGGTAGGGCATCCCATAGAATATGGGTAAATCATTCTGGTTGTCAGCCTGGCAATTCTGGCATCAGCCCTGGCATGGACAGACTACAACTTGGCCCTCAAATCTCTTCCCTCATCCAATAGTTTTGTTCTGTGGCCATGAGATTCTGCACCTAACCTTGGGGGAAATACAAATTACTGCATCTCACATGACGGCAAAACAAATTTTGCTTGGCAACAAGACACAGTACCTCGTCTGTGGGGAGCTATAGAAAAATGTATCCTCTTCTGCTGAACTTCAGCTCTTGCTACATCCTTCCACTGTCCCCAACATGGAATGCATGAAATCTACCAAAACCTTTTTCAGTAAGAATTTTAAACATTTAGCACAATTCCATGCAGGAATAATTTCTGTGAAGCAACAGGAACACAGTGAGAACAGAGCCCTTTGCAGAAAGGGCTCTGCACTGTGGGCTTCCTCTCAAGGCATGTTGCCAGTGCTGTGCTTCCAGTTTCTATGACTTTATGTTCTCTTCCTTGCTATACTCTGATAATCCAGGTTCCATGCAGTATCATTCCCTTTGCACTTGGATGCTTTGGTAATTCCATCAGTTCACACAGCTAAACTTCTGCTCTTTAAATATCTGCTGAAGTTATATCTGCCTCATTTCTGTAATTGAGCAGTTATTAAAGAAATTATTTTCTCCTATATTTAACTCTTGTGTCACACCTCTGTTTCCATACCATCACTTGGTTGACTGTGCATGTATAAACTGTTCTGTTTCTCCTCTGAACTAACCTGAAAGCTCATTGGAAGTGGGATTGCATTTGATAGTTATTTGCTCACCATTAAGCACCCTAACTGCATCAGATTACAAACCTGAATAATAATTGGCTTGATTAAGGCAAAAGGCATGATATGTAAACCAGTGCTTGAACAAACACTGAATGTAATCATTGCTACATAAAGTATTTTATTTTCTCTATTCTCTGCCATCTAAACTCCCTGAAATACCAGGAAATCACTTTCCTGAGTCATTACCCTTAAAATAATCCTCAATCTACATAACCTTGTAATGACAGAAGAGCAAACAGTTTATGCAGATGGCAATAAAGCAAGCAAGATTCAGTGTCACTTGAAGTAGTAAATTATGCATGTATTACAGGAATCTACAAAAGCAAAATCCTATGCATATAAATAATAAAACCGGCTTATATACAGACTTTTTTTTCAATAGTTTGAATCAAGTTTTTACTTCACTACAAAAACTACTGTAGCAATCTAGAAAAAAACCCACTCCTTATTCATACATATTATTTATATTACCTGTATGGTCAGCTTCATTTTAGACTGACCTTTTTTTAATACTGTCTATGGCTGAGATGTCAAACTGAATATATGTGTTCTCTGCCCATTTTTGGAGCTACTTTTGTTATTCACTTAAATGTTCTGTTTTCTCTTTCTATATATGTGCTCACATATACATCTATCTCTCTCTATATATATATACCCCTTCCTATCTTGTCTTGATAAAGAGATAATATTTGAAAGTAATGCCATTTAAACAAATCTTTAAGACTCCTATAAGACCACTTGCCAAGATGGAGCTTCTTAGTTACACAGCTGAGGAGTTTTAAGCCAGGCCAGTTCTGAGCAGCTGCTGCCGTAGAGGGTGAAGTTGAATAAGAGAGGCCAAACAGGAAAAAGCCAGCATGACCTGCATCACGCCATGAGAGAACAGATGACTTTGAAAGGGAGCTCAGACTGGCTGTGGCACTTCTTGCCACAGGGACTGAAGATGGAGAGCCTGTTTCCCTTAGTAAAAATCCAAGGGGAATGGGGAGGATGAAGAAGCATAGGAAGCTCCTTGTAAATGGTTATCCTCCAGTCTTCAGCAGGTCTAGTAACACTTGGGTTCTGTAGGTTTCCTGCAGAGCATCTAGACTGTGTTCAGTCCTAACTTTCCTTCAGCTGGAAGTTCTCCTCACTTCCTGCTTTTCTTACCCAAGTAGGGGAAATATCCACTGTACAAGAAAGAGTTCCTACAGAGGTGGCAGTTTCACAGCTGGGTGACTGAGACAGCTTGAGACATTTGCTCATGCGCTGTCATCTCATTTGATAGAGCAGGCAGAGTTACTGAGGTAGCAGAGGTGCAATATCACAGTAATGAGAGCTGTTCTTATGGAGGACAAAACAACATCCTCTATTCAAAATGCAAGTGTCCTCAGCAGTACAATATGGGGAGGTTTTCTTGTAATAGTATTTCTAAAACAAACCAACCAACCAACCAAAAAAAACCCAAAAGCCCAAAACAAACCAAAACCCCAAAACAAAACACAAAAAACATCACTAAACAAATGAAAAATCAACCCAGCAGCACAGATGAAAATAACAAAGCCCTGACTCAAAAAAAAAAAAAAAAAAAAATTAACACTCATAAGCAATCGGGAGGCAACAACAAGTAACTTTGTAAGCAAAATGTATTTCAGATTTTGGCACGTTACCTGAATGATGGAGTCACTGCATCCTTTTAGGCTAAGTATTGTACATAAGCAAATTGGCCCCATTTGAAAGCAGCAAGCTTATGCTAACTTGGAATCTGTAAAATTGAATGCAAAGCTAAAGAGCTACACTACATTTCCATGACGTTTGTATGACCACGCATGAGCAGAGTTACCCAGATCAGAGCGGAGGACTCTCATGCTTAGCAAGGAGTAACATTCAGTATTTAAATGAGAATTTATCAGGTCTAAAAGAACAGGGCATTTGGACTGACACAGAAAGCTCTGAAGGCCAAAATTACACTTAAGCAGGAACAAACCCATTAGCAATAAGCATTCCTATTGAGCTACATCAAAGTATACAGTGAGGATTTTCACACACCTTTCCATCCTCTTATTACCATCTGACACCCCAGTTCACACCATCATTTGTGCCAGTGCAACCTGGCTGTCCCTGAGCAATTAACCCTTGGGCTTGAGAGACAGTTAGTGCTGAGGAAAGCTTTTCCTATCAGTGCCAATTAACTAATTTTTTTAAACTGCACCTGATGCACAGATGAACTAGAAGGCTCCTGTTATAAATGATGTTGCATCTTTTGTGGGTGGGTGCTAAACTCAATGAAATAGAAGTAAATCAGAACACCTTTGCTTAAAACATAGTGTTGCAGTTATTTGAGTTCCCCAGTAGCAGTGTCAGGCCACACAAGGGTACATGTACACAGAGGAGTATGGCCTTTTATCACATTCCAGTAGAATATTGGTGCCCCTTATTCCTGAAGATGGACCTGGGAATTTGAACTGGCTCTGAACCCAGACAGCAGCAGCAATGACCCCAGTCTCCCCAAATGACTTTCAGTTACTCTCACAAGGGTTCATTTAAACAAATTGTGAACTTTGAATGTTGCCACTCAAAATGAAGAAACAAGTTTTCTTAGCAGACTGGCTTTTGCACATGCCACCTTTGCATATTTATTTTTTAGTACATGAAACCCTGATTAATTACATTATACTAGGACTGAAAAAAAACCAAAAAACCAACTTAATCCCAAATGGACATGAAACCAGGTACTGATACTTTTATTATATTAGTTAAAATATTTTACTTTGAGTACACAAGGAAGATAAGCTAAATTGAGTCACTGCTTGAAAATGTTCATATCACTGAACTAAGGCATGAAAAAGCTAGACATGAAAATAACATATATACTGGGGAATGCCATTTGACATTTATATTCCCAATTGTTACAAATTCAAGCAAGACTGTTAAAAGGGAGGTTCTCTTGCCTGTGACTGCTTGTTAGCAGTCTGAGTTACATAAAGGCACTTCTTCATACTCTTGGCTTCCCAGTGGAGCACCTCACTCCTCTGTGGGGTAGCCAGTACCATAAGAATTTTAAAGCTTGTATGGAGGAATAGAACACCTTCATGTCCAAAAATCACATGTAACACTCAGCAAGTTAAAGCCCTCTTCTCCCCTCTAGCAATCAGCTATGATTCAAGCTACAGGCTTGAAGTTTACTTCTGCCTTATCTCCTCCAAAAGGTCCTTCTTGCACCCTATCTTGCTATCAAGCTGTGAAGATACCAGCACATCTTTCCATAAACTGCTTCATTTGGATTTCCAGCAAAGCCTTCATCTTGAATAGCCCTCTATGTACCTATAAGAGATTCCAATGTGCACACATATCCTGTGTCTGAGCTGTCCAGACAGGTGGTTTTGACCATGTGCTTCCTTTCACTGACATTTTATTGAATTCACAACTTCATCATGAAGGGTTATTGGCCTCAAGCTTGGAAAGACTAATCAGTAGGCCACACCTTGTAAACAGCAAAAAGTGCTGGCTAACAACCATCCCAGTTCTTAATGAAATCCCAAACATATTTTCAGGTCAATGCTCTATCCATCTGTTAGTGTTTCATTCAATGTGTTCTCTATTTTGAAACTTATGAACTTGCATTTTAATATGCATGTAAACAGAAATAACTCAAGAACAGCATCACAGGTCTCTGATTTGTTGTGAAAACGTGATGACCACCATGGGGCAACAGACGGTGTAGAAGATTACTCAGACATGCCTGGTGAGTACCCTGAGAACATGTGAAATCCCAAAAGGAAGGACAGGCTGCAGATTTCATACATAGGAGCAAAAAAGAAAATCTGCACTTGAGCAAAAAAGAAAATCTGCACTCAAATGGTTATGTGGCCTTGCATGATGACTGTAAAGGTTTATTCACCTAATTAATCAAGACAATCCTCTTTCATAAAACTTGTTGCAAGTGAAATATTCCTAAGAGTTTGTGACTTTTTTTACTGTGGTATATAGACCAGACACTTCCCATACATGCTTGATTGCTCAGATAAAATTCAAGCTGGATCCACGTGTGATTTCTTAGATGATTCCCTTCCTATCAAAAAGACCAGTAACTTTTGAATGTAATTCTTATTTGCTTTTTGAATAAGCCACAGTAAAACCATATAGCCAAAAAATGCTTTATTTCACCATTATTTCACCATTAGCCATATAACCAATATGCATAAAATGGTGGCTATATTTTTGTTCAAAACAGTTCCAAACCCCAAGAAAGCTCTACTGAAAACATTAACCAACTTTTTATTCCTATAAAAATAAAAAAGAAAAATTATACATTCAAGAGGTGTCTACACTTTTAAACAATAAATTAAACTTTGTAATATCAACATCAATTTACATTTCAAATTATTTAAAAGAAAAGTACAGCGTAGGTTACAAAATAATCTCTTTCCTTACCTTCCAAATACATCAAAAACATTATTTTATTCCTTTAATGCACTGGCACCTAAGATCTTAGAAGAAACTATAGAGTGCTACATGAAAAGGAAAAAAAAGTTAAAAACCTCCAGCCAGAGTCCCTAAATGGATATTATCTTCCAAGATTTTGCTGACAAAACTCTCTGACAAAAATGCTAACTGAACTTATATGAAAATACAAGCTTAGTGACTAGAACAGTGAAATTTTCTTCAAAACTTGCAAAAAAACCCAAACAACTTTGGCTTTCCCAACTGTTGTGTAATTTATTCCAGTACTATAAACATGTTGCCATATCAGTTGTAATGAAGGTCAGTTTTAACCAGTGCATCATTTGTGAGAATGAATGGCAGGCAGATTTTTAAAGCATTTATAGGGCTGTCCCCATGATATACCTTATATTTCTCTATTAAGGTTACACAATGAAGTGTGAAAACCTAAATAAACTATGTTTAGCGCTCACTGCACAGGTTCCTGGAATGTAAGGATTCCATTCCACTGATACTCATCTTTTATTTTGCAAAACCTGGATTAGAAATAGATTTACATTTGAGCACATATACTAATTCCCCACCTAATTTCTACAGACACTAATTCAGTTCCTTCTAAACCCTAAGTTTTCAATCATGTATGCAAAGCTCTGAATTAGAAGGGCACTGATCAGGACTAATCCAAATGCTGCCACACTCACCTGCTGCTTAACTGAAGCAAATGAAGCCTGCTGCAATGAACACTGCTGGGCTGAGCTTTCTGGTGTTTTGGAATGGAGTACTTTGAGATCCTTGCAACCCCATACAGATACTTTCAACTAGACTGCTCAGCTTAGATAATACAAGTACAACTGCACTGAGATCAATATAGGCTGTGGATTTACTGTGCAGGATATTTCAGTCCCTTTCCCAGAGGAAGGCAGCCCTTTTTCCTTACTTCCTGAATCAGGATTGCAACCAACCATGTGCAAGAAAGTTGACAAATAATGAAGCATTTGGCCTGATGATGCACTTTCTGTGCTTCAGTGCCCATACTGCACACTAGCTGAGAGCCAATTTGCTTTATGACTAGGTAAGCTGCACCCACAACTAAGAAGGTACTTCTAGCAGCTAACCTTTGCATCTTGTAGGAAAAACTAAATTTTTTTCCCTTTTAAAAGGTATGTTTTGTACAGAATTTGGTAAATAGTCATTTCTTACTTGAAGATTTAGATTTTAGCTTTTTGTTTTATTTTAAAGCTTAAATTCTAGCTTGGTGCAAGACTACTTCCTGATGCTTGGGAGTGCAAACTCCAAGAACTATTTACAAAATGTTTATTCTGCAAGAGGCTGATAGAATTATGATGCTACTCTGGTTTAAGTTGGTAACTGATGTTAGGTAAGGGGTTTAATAGCCCTGTCAAAGCATCTTACTCCTCTTAAGCATGCAGGGCAACCTCAACAGTTACCCAGCCAAATGCAGGTTTCATCCATGTATCAGAAAAAGACATCAAATGAAAACAGACAATATAGTTTTTAAGAGGAAAATATTTAAAAGTTTTTTTTTTTTTAATGTGACTTAAGAGCACAAACCAGTAGATGAGGAAAATGTTCCACTTAAAATTATTTTCTCGGTGGGTTTGACAAAAATTAAATCCCATGGCCAACAGTATAGGTCTTTACTAAAGAAATTGTTCCAAGAGAAATGATGTGTTTAAAACACAGAAGTGTTTTAAAGGAAAAAGAGTAAAAAAATAATATATTTTCCACCCCTACTTTATCTGTTAAAAGCATTTTCATGTTCACAATGTTTGATTTCTTTTCTTTTTATATTTAAGTTAAACACAGGTCTTATTTGCCACGAGGAGAAGATTTCTTACATGCTTTTCCATATATCTTTATGATCTCTACCACTGCTAGCAGCACTGGTTAGAAAAGAGATCAGTTTGAGACTGGTCTGAACACCACACTGCCCCTTTAGCAAGTGAAAAAAAAAATCCTTTCTTAAGCAACAGTATCATCACTTTGCCTGTCTGAGACAGTTTCACAATTGTAGGAAACCTCAAAGTGATTTTATAAGGCAAAACAATGACATTTCAAGAAACAAAATCATGTAAGTCAAGTAAACAGAAGTTAAACAGTTAACAGTAAACTGAAGTGTTTCACTAATGTCTATTAAAATAAACACTTTAATATTTTACATACAACTTTAATTAAAGGTTAACCTGCAGCTAAACCCAAAATAAAGCACAAACTAAGACTACTCTTATCCAAGTAGTTTGCAAGCAAATGTCCCCTCTTGAGATGAATTTATCTTAAAAAAAAAAAAAAAATAACAATATTTCCTGGTCTCCTACAGTCCATACATTTTCTTTTTTCCCCATAATATTATCCTCAACATTTGCTATTTATATGAGTGGTAAGAATGCTACTGTCACAGAGTTAGTCTGAGCTGAAAAATGGTTAAATCCATTCATACTATGTGGTACTACTTCTTTTGATTCAGAGAAATGTTTTCTTTAGAATGACAGGCTTCAGTGACTGTAGATGCTACTGTTTGAAGCTTAGATAGTGTTAAAGTACACTAAGACTAAATAATATTGCATTAGACTGGTATATTTAAACTGTTAATGTAAACTACAGTTAAAACAGACATTTGAGATGGCTGAGCACTATCAGTGTTAGAACTTAAATGCAAGAAACCCATATAATCAAAACACTGTTTTATATAATGAATTAATCATTCACCTGACCTTTGAACAAAATATTTAATGAAAACTTTACCTTCTAGACAGTTTCAAGTAAGAAAGGCTTTTAACCGAGTAGACTGGTTGCAGGTTACTAATCAAAATACAAACATTTCCCAGCACATATTTTCTTGAAAGGCTGAAAAAAATCAAATAAACTTGTACTTAAATGCTTCATTTCAGGATAGAAAAATAAAGCCATAATCAGTGAAATAACTATGTTTAAATTATAATTGACTGAATAAGAAACATGTGCATCTATTTTTAACATTTATGCATTTAGTCTGACAAAAGAATACTGTCTACAGGGAAGAGCTTTTTTGTAAAAAAGTATCATACTAGACTTGTAATAAAGCCAATGCAAAGTTCATTATACAGTTCAGAATTAGAGTTCTTTTAAAATACATATATATTTAACCAAGTACTGCATAGTAGGAAATATGAGGGGAAAAACATCAGTTTAAAAACTGAGTGTGTATGAAGACTTATTGCTGAATTTGTGGGTACACTTTGACTGGATATAATGTAGTATCAACACATAGAAGACAGGATAATTAAAAGCAAACCCCTAGATTACAATTTTTTTTCTTTTTTTTTTTTTTTTTTTTTTTTTTGCAAAACACCACCACTATTCAAGGTTTGGTTGTATTTTAATGACTTGTATTTCATACATCTGGTTACACAAAAGGCATTCATGGTTTAGGGCACTGTTTTTCTTATTTTTAACAAATAGCAAGACCATCCCTTTCACTTCTGTCTCAGAAGTGTTCCCCTGTGAGATTTCTGAAGACATGCTGAATAGGCAGTTACTTCCACATCAAATATAAAACCACTAAGTTTAAATTTGTTTAATTCTGCAGAAATAAATGTTAGTGTATTTCACAGTGATGAAAACGTCAAGGGTTTTATTGCTCCCTCTTCATCCACCACCACATCAGACATTTTGAATACTTATTTTCACGACCATACCAGCACAGGAGAAATCAAGGGTAAAATGTTTATGAAGGTTATACAGAATCTTTTCTTCACAGCATTTTCTACCACTTGCCAACTGCTTGACAATTCAAAATGTTTTGCTCATGAGTTTTAACTCCCACCAAAATCCCCCCAAACCTATAAATTAAATCTGTATCTCCATGATTTTTTATTTTTTGTGAAAACAAAAGCCCGTGGTAAGATGTTTTCATAATTATGCTTTCACTGCAAGATCAGATCTAAGGCATGCTTCATTCAGTGCAAAGTCATCACACACTACAGAGAGAAGACAAAACCCCTTCAATTCTCCCCTATGCACCCTACAGGTACCTGTGCAAAACTCAGCAAGACTGAAATAAAGATGGACACAATATACAAGATACTTGTCTAGTTAATATTTCCTCTAAGGTATTAAAAAAAAAAAAACAACAAAAAACTTATAGAGATTACTATTTATATAGCTTTGAGTATTCTCTCTGTGGCCAGCAATTTCAAACAAGTTATTAAAATCCAAGATGGTAGTCCCCAATGGCATTACCAAACCCATCCAAGTTTACCAAAACAAGAGCAGCATTTGTTGTCACAATATGACAGTCACCCTTTAAATGCACATGTACTAACCCAAATCAAGCCTATACCATGTATATTGAGGCTGAAGTTATACGAGAAATACATTTACAGTGCTTTGGTAAGTACATATTAAACATAAAGAAACATAAATAGCAATTGGAATATAGGAATAACCTTGAACACAAAGAAACTGTGAGTTCTTCCATGAAAGACACGGATGTCACAAAGATGCTCTAAGTATTTTCTTACAATTTATTTTCTTGCCTTTTTTCACTTCTTGACAAACTATTAAATGCAAGTCATGCCAACTGCAAAGGCTGACTCTGAGACCTGGGCACAGGAAAACTTAAAAAAAAAAAAAAAGTTATGTTTTAACAGACAGGCACACACGTAACAAAGCTTCCCAAGTAATATGTGGATGTCCATTATAATTTTACATTTGGATTCACAGACTGATTGAGCTACCTGATACAATTTAGCAAGATAAGAGTGAACCTGTCTTTTTTTTTTTTAATCTATGCCCAATCAAGCAATATGACAATGATCCAAAAGATTACAGAAAACTCCAGTCAAAGTGAAATTTGGAATGCACTATATAAAGATGAGTACAAACTTATTCACCGTTCAACCTAACAAAGCCAAGAAGGTTTCCATGTTGCCAACTATTCTGCACATCTCAATTAAAACTCTTTTCATCAATAAACAGTAACCAGATATCTTCTTCAGCTATAGCTAAAAATGTAATCTTGGAGAGAGGACCAAGCCTGCAAAAGACAAGTCAGCAATTTAGCTCATCCGACATGCACTTCCTAGTTACCTCCTGGGGGAAAAAAACATAGTCTTCCAGTAACATGAGAGATGCATATTGTACAGCTGTGATAGTTTCTATAATGAAACTCCAGTTATAAATGATAATATCCATAATACAAACCATAATTCTAAAATACATCTGAATATGTGTGTGCATATATATCTCTCTGAAAAAAAAATTATCTAGTTTTCTCTTTTGTACATATAAACATCTGGCTAATATGCCTCATAAAAATTTTTCCCTATTTAGGACTAATTTTTTAAATAACAGAGTTTTAAACAGTCCCTTAGAATACTTTTTAAACACTATTAAAAAACTAATAACTATCTCAGGGTAATCAAAAAGCACACACAAAATAATTTAACATTATACAAATGTGGTTATACTGTTCAGAAAGTCCAATTCTCCCATCTGAAATGAAACAGAGACCAGTGTACCTTAGGGTGAATTATTCATCAATGTACAAATTCATTCTCTCTTTCTATGTAAATCTTCAGGTGAATTTAACTGCATTTCTGTATAAGCAAGAAACACAGTAAATCTGGAGAACTCTTGCAAAAGGGAGTCGTGTTTCACTGGATAAGAGCGCTTTGCTGGAGGGCAGCAAGTCAACATTTTATCACCATCTGAACACTAGCAACACCTGTGCCCTTGTAAGCTTCACACCTTGAAATAGCAGCAACATATTTGATGGGTTCAGTAGTAATTTTTCTTCCAGTATTGGATTAGACTACTTTGCATATACAGTAAGTCAAAATCTAGTACTTGTGTGCAACATTAATCCACATTTACATCAGAGAACTCATAAATACACATGGAAACAAACATGACAAGAGAATTAAACCTAATTTTAAGTTAAAATGTTTACAGTCCACATATAGAAACAGCAGTGAAAAGTATAAAGGAGATGGATAGCAGAAACAGAAGAAAAGGGGTGTAATAACTAAAACTGTAAAAAGTAGGTCACTGTCAAAAGGGCAAGTTGCAAATAAAATTCATCAACAGAAGATGTAGACTGTACCATCTGCATAAATGCCTAAATGCAGCATTATTTTCACATCACATACAGTAGATGTGATTTCTAAGCAGCATATTATAACAGCTGGCATACTCACTAATAGATTTATGGTAACTGAATACTAAATTTCTCCAGCTCAGTGTACAGTAGTTATGCATTAGCCTTTAAAGCTCTTTGTCAGCCTTTTAGTCAAGGTTAGAGTTCCATGGATATTTAGTATCCCAATAAGAAAGTTATAAATATTCACCTTCAATGAATTTTCATATGAAACAAATATACCTTCTTAAGATGAATAATTTCAATAGTAGTTTTCCTTTTGCTGTTTCAAAGGAAACACAAGGAACTTTGTAACTTCCAAAGTAAAGGGTGTTTTAAGGCAGTAAAAGATGTGTTAAGGTTTCCATGATTGTTTATGATTTTCTATGTGAATAAAGCATATTACACACAATTGCTGTCATATTTTTATCTATGTGACTTTGTTATACTGTACATGATTTAGCAATCTTCTTGAGAAATTTAAAGTGCCACAGTTCAAATGTGCTCATCTGTCTTTTCATGGGCTTCTAGTCCGTTCTAGTTGCTTTCAAAAACAAGCCCTTGCTTTGCTTAAAGAGCAGGTTTTTTAGGCAAAAAAAAAAAAAAATCATCCTTCACTGCTGTGCTAACTGGAATCCAGTGGTCGAACTAATCCTTCTTTGTAAACACGAAGAATAGCTTCACAAACAAATTTGTATTGACTCTGTGGAGGAAAGAAAACACAAAAACATTTATGGATGTTCAGTTAAACTGCTGATTAGACAGTATTATTGAACAGGACTAACAGTTCCACAGCTTCCTGCTTTCCTGAGCAATGACAGGAGAGAAGCTACAAGGATGGGAGGAGAAAATCCTACTCTTCTGTCTGTGTTCACAGTAAACAAAGCTGACATTTACTCTTCCTTGAAGGACAAGCACTAAAAAAATCACACATCAAGGAAAATATAGTTCCCCAAACTAAAATAATATGTGCTTAATTTTCAGGGAAAATGAATTATTTGTAAAAACTATGCATGACTTTTGACTAAATTTAACTTGATATTTACCTTCTTTATACATCTCATCTATTTTTGGGGGAGGGGTTGGTAGTTATCTGATTATTATGAGTATTCTGAGCTTTCCAATCCTGCAGTTACATATTACTGGGCACATTTAAAGTTGACATATAGGATCTATAGGTGCAACTACCTAACTGAAACCCTTATGTTTTTTTTTTTCCAAACCACCTACAGTACTGCAGAAGGAGTCACTTTATTTTCAATTTTTGATCTGACCACATATCTCCTTTTGTAACAGAAGGGGATCAAACCCTTTCAAATTAATATTTTTGAAGATCAGCAGCCACATTAATTCTTCTCTCACCCAACATTTTGATCTCAATTAGATCTTGAAGTCTTCACAAATTAGAGTTTCTTTCTGCATTACACTATTACAAAGACTAGCTCTTCCATGTCCTTGTAATGTAACTATTTGTTAAAAACAGTTAGCCTGTAAGCCTCTTCCTAAAAAGTGATACAAGGAGACATTATCAATAGGACTAGTGCAGAACTAAAAATCCAGGTAGCCTGAATAAATTTTTTTGACTAACACAATCCTGAGAACACAAGATGATTGAAAATTAAAAGAACTTGCAAAGATCAAAGCATCCTCACTTCTTCTGTGAAAGTACTATTGTCAAAACCCCAAAATGAACCCTTTTCTCCAAAGTTCCGTATCATATATTCAGAGAAGCAAAGCTTCACATTTTTCATATCCCTTTTTTCCATCTTTGAAGTATTCTCCCAGCTGCCCTTGTATTGTCAGCTCCCATCAACTCTTCTGAAGCGTCTGGAAACATTCTCCCACCATCTCCCGAAGGGCAGGGCTAATAGATAACATTGTGACTGGGAAGCACCTTAGGTTGCCTTTATATACCAGCAGTTAGGAATGTTACTCTTGTCCATAACATAACACAATACATTTTCTTTTAAGTACAGAAAAACGTAAAGGAAAAAAGGAAGGTGGAAATTAGTTTTCTGCATCTTGATTTTCCTGGCTTTTCTTTCAACTTTTCAGTCAATTACTCCCACCTTCAATATCACTTTGATCTTATTTCTTAATTACCTTGACTTGTCTCTTCACTTGTTATTGTCAGTTCTATATTTCTACTGCCTGAATAAACCAGGTGTGGTATTTAGCTCTCTGTTCAATACTTCTGTTAACTTGTGTGATCAAGTGACTGAACAAATAAAAGAATGAGCACTTCACCATTGCTTCTTCTGACTCAATCTCTGACTACTTGTTTTCTTTGCTCTTATCTGTTGCATGTATTCTTACTGCTCACTCAGCTGGTAGCTACTTCTATTACGCACATCCTAAGCACTGTATTCCGCATTGCTTAGATACCTAATTTCTCTTTATTGGTTAATCTTGTTAATCTTTCTTCTTTTTAATGAAAGGCCAGTTACACCAACTTTGTTATAGTTTCATCATTTTGCTTAAAGCTTTTTTGCTGCTCGTAGTAACAAAATTACTGTTTTTTGAGAGGCTACAGCTTCCACATGGTTAACAACAGACACTAAACTAACCAGAAAATAGCTCTGATCATCCATTCTTTTTGAATATGCCCTGTCACGACACGTATCTGGCAAATCATATCACCTTAGAATTGGAGCACACACACAATCCTCACAAGGCAGCTCAACACGCTTTAGGCAAGGCTATTAAAACTGAACAATCCCTTTATTTTACAACTGAATAATCTCTAACAGCTTCTCCCAGACACCCTAAGCGGGATCTCAAATATGAGCAGTGAGGCTAGCTGGAATGCAGGCATGGGAATGGGATAGAGCACACAGGATAGATCGAAATATTAACACACAGCTCTCTGGTACTCTGTTTTCTCACAGTTGAATGCTTGCTTCTGTGTCTCATTTACAGCACAGTATGCCAGTTTTGCTCAGTGGCTGTTCACAACAGTACCTGCCCTCAGAAATAACAAACGAATTTAGTTTCACAGTATTGCTGCTACAGATCATCCCTCTCCTGATTGTGCTGACAGCAAACTGTGTAACCCAGCAAGCAAGGTAAAGAATCCTATTGTAGATATCCGTTTTCCACACCAGGAGTCTGACTGTAGCTGTATTTATTACCATTTCCTGTATTCTTCAGTTATATCAAAGCGTGGATTGAAAGGACAATTCTGGCTGATTTCTATTGTAACAAAAGGGATTCAGTCTTCTGGCAAGCTGATGTTTACTTCAGGTTTTTACATCTGATTCTCAAGGAGAGGACCACTTCTAGAATGTTGAAGCTTGAACTTGTTTGGGTGATTTTAGAAACTGAGGGGTACAGACAGATGCAACTCCAGAAGTTAACACTCAGCTTCCTTAAACTGGAAACTAGTATTCTTCATCTTGTGACCACCTTTGTCACCAGCTCAGCTTCCACTTCAGCAAGGAACAGGCAGGGCACCCTTCAAACCACTGCCTTTCAACCACACAGTCCTGACCCTCTCCCGGAGGGGGCACTCCTGCTGCAATGAACACGAGTCCCAGCAGCATGCATGGACAAGCTCTGTTCACTGAGCACTCTAATGGTACACAGGCAGCTGCAGATCCTGACACTTTTATGCCCTTTGATGATCCAATATTTCCCCCACATCTAGTCATAATGCTAATTCCTGCAGTCATTGACTGTTAATGAATAGAATTTGTCTTTTTAAGTTAAGTTAACTTTTTTTGCGATCAAATGGATTTGATTTCAATGCATTTCAGGCATTTTATTTGTAGGACGAGACAAAAATGCCCGATTTAATTGTTGGCTTTCTGTGTCTAAACCCCCTTACTTTCATTTCTCATAGGGCATTTAGCTCTCCAAGATAACCCACACTCGGAATTCTTGTCATCCATCTTTCTCCTAAAGAAAGAACAATTTCTGATCCCTCATCAGTCTCTAATGTCAATATGTTCATTTCCAAAGCTGACAAAAAATGGCAAACTCAAGTTGTCTCATTTTCATCTTAAAATTGCCATCTACTTTCATGTTTCTGTTACTGGTGCAACACAACTTGCCCTTAGTTTTTTTCCAACTGGGTAGTTGCAAAATTTTAAAAACATCTATATGTTCTTATAGAATTTCTACTCTAAAGTGGCCTTTTGAAAAGCCACTTCCTTCTTTTCAAACCAGGCCACAAACACTTTGATTTTACCTTCAACTTAATAACTTCCTATGGTGTTCTGTACTAGAATAAAAAGCAAAAATTTACTCCAGCTCCTTGCAGAGAATTTAGACAAAGGACCAGGAACAGATGATCAGTACAAGTCTGACTTTGGGCATTTTAACTACTTACAATGTATCAAAATCAATTATCTTTTCATGGCAAGATAAGAAATATTTTAAAAATAGAAAAATATATACCTCATTAGCAAAGCAGCCTTTGCCACCACGCTGCATTATGCTAAAATGATGAAGTTTGATATATAATAGCAACTGAAGACTCATACTACTAGATCCTTTATAAAAATTTTGGACCTGTTTTATAACTTGAAAAGTGCAGTATATATACAGAAAATGATGCTTCCTCTCCATCACTTACTGATGTTTGCACCATCATAGCTCTCTGGTCTCGCATTTTCCGTACAATATCCAGTGGATAAACAGGTTGGTTCCTTTCAATTAAGCACATGGCTGTTTCCATAGTGACCAACACACCAGTGCGACCAATTCCTGCACTGTGAAACACAACAGGAAAATAGTCTATAAAACTAGGTTTTTGCAATACACCAAATTCATATCACAGTCTTAATAGTAGGACAGCCTTGGAAATTACAGGAAGACCCTAGTAAAATTCAAAGAGAGTGCAAAGTTTATTTTTAACAGCAACTTCAATAATATTTTCTGATAATTACTAAAAACAAAATATTTTAAAATATAAATAAAACTAAAACCTCACCTAAAGTAGATCCATGTTTAAACAATTAAACTGCTCAAACTGTACATGTTTGATATTTTTGTTTTAAAAAAGGTAAAATCTAATTGACTGCTTTTATGACAACACACACTTGAACAGCAGGAAAATAATTTTAGCAGTACCATTCAAATGAGATTACAACAGTGGCAGAGGATAAAAATCAGAAAACAAACTAAATTGCAGATTATCAGATCTGTGATAATTATGTGACTAAGCCATTTCACCAAAAGGTTGCAGAAGAAATGGAGACAAAGCAAACTCTTCCTTTAGCTATAACATCAGTGTTTCCATCATCAGCAGTACATGCTCGTATTGCACAGTTTAACATTTTCATCTCATTCAAGGATCTATAATCAGAGGTTTAAAACATAAGTACCTGCAGTGAACAAGAACTGGCTCGTTCTTTACTCTCTTTGGTCTCATACAGGTCACAAACTCCAAGAAGTCCATGGAGTCATCAGGAACGCCATGATCAGGCCAAGCTACATACTGGAGATGGGTGACGGTGTGCTGTTGTTCTGTCTAAAATACAGTAAAGTTTTAAAAAAATGGCCAGTTATATGACTCCTGTATTAATGCTTACTAGATACTAGTAATATTTTTCACACCAAGTGTTTTCTGCAGATGCAATAAGAGGTAGATGGTGTAGAAAACGTTTGTGATTTTAAAATTCAGTGTGAAGTATGGACACATAATTCCTGGAAAGAATTCATAAGGCACAACATTTTCTAAATAAATGAGGATCAAGTTTAACTTCTATGATGTGAACATTTTAATTTTTTTGATTTATTGACTGTTGACCTTTTACATCATTGATTCACTTGAGGTAAAATGCTATAAGACATAAGCATAACAGTACTACACAATAGTTTAGAACTGGTTGGAAGAAACAACTGAGAACAGCAGAACTACTGAGAACAATACCAGTATAACAGGCATTTAGGGCTATACAATCTATTGTAAATATGTCTGGCACACTTACAGATTCAGGTATAATAAAGTTGCCTGCAACACTTGCTAAATCTGGTTCCTGTTAGAAAACAGTATATATACATCATTCATACATACATGCTTATTGTACATATATGAGTGACACCTGTATGATCCACAGGAGACTACTTTTCTGTATGGAAGCAATATAATTACCTAAAAGATTCTGTTGTACAATGAGCTCTTTTTTTGAATTTTTGAATTATATGTAAAAACCCTGCGGTTTTAGAGAAGTCCTTTCAGTTTAGCTTTTTGCAAATTTTGATTATGAAATCACTCAATCATCTCTGCATTCAGATTGAGCTGAACTGTTACAGATGTAAGTAATGGTTAGGATGGGAAGGAAGAGACCTAAGATGCTCGTGAGCTCTGAAGCATCATGCAGCGAGGATGTCAATCTTTACAAACTGAGACAAGTCTTCATGTTCCTTTATTCCTTCCACATGTTTTGCAATAGTTAAGCTGTTACCTGCATTTAATTTATGTCCATTATCAGACTTAATATTTGGCACCCTTCTGAAATAAAACTCTAATAAAGCAGCAATTACACATAACAGTTTGAGCTGATTCTCTTAAATCAGAGATGTTTGAATTACAGCATCCTGGTGAAACAAAGACTTGATTAATTTGAAAATTATCAAAGACTGATAGTTGCTTTCCATGTGCTCCAAGAACTTAAAGCTATACAACATGGATAAGTGCCAGTGGCACACCTGAGAAACACTGACAGCGATCTGTAGAAGCAAAAAGTAATTTTAAAAGCTTAGAACAAAGGAAAGAGCTGATGTAATTTTTATTTATCAGTACTTCAGGCTCAAATAGAGTGAGCTGTATTTAGTTAAATAGTTTACAGACATTAGGTACAAAAAGTACGTTACATAAGACTTACTCAGAGTGAGAATACACAAAGAACATGCACTTAGTCCTCAAAGCTGCTGCTTTTGGTGTAAGTATCTTCAATTTCTGTTTTGTGCCCTAATCACCCTTAGAGACCAATACAGGTTTGTTAATTATTCCAGGTATGCCTCAAGCCTCAGTGTAGCCTTCCAACTATTTGTGCTTCAACATGATCAGTTTTGATTCTTTTGTTGAGCTCTTATGAGATGATTCAAAATGCTGAAATTTAACTATTCTGCCACGTGCTTTCCAAAATACACAAGTATTTTAAAACACTTTATGTTTTACTAGCAATTTAAACCTGATGTAAACAGTAAATATATTTGTTTATGTTAGAATTAGTTTTTCCATGTCTAAGTTTTCCTCTCATGTAGAAAATGTCAAAGCAATACTCAGAGAAAGTCCACATTTTTAAAGCTATTTTTAGCAGGGTTTTTGGCTTTTTTAAAAACATATTCTCTTCAAGTCTAGTGAAAGTCAGTTTTTAAATACAGAAAATGTCAGCCAAACACCCCACATGGAAATAACTAACATTAAAAGACCATCATAGTTGCTAAAATCTAGAACTTCTACATGAAAAAAAACTACTAGAATTGTAGTTACTGGTTCCATAAGTAGCCCTACAGTATATGTTCTGTTAGCAATACTTATTTTTAAACACTGTTCCTCTCAGATCTTGCTCTTTACACAAACCTGATAATGGAAAATAAGAGCTAACTTCTCATATTCAAGTTATTCATTAAATCACTATTCTCTGCAACTCGGTTTAAATCTTTTCCACAATTTTTTCTTTTAGCACTGAGGTTTTCAATGACAGTCATCCTAATGACTAATAAATGCATAATTTTTCTTCATAAAAATCTGGCTTTATTAGTCCTGTTTTATGAGCCTTAGAGAGACAGCAACAGCTGCTTATGGCTTGGTTGCTATTTTTTCTTAACTTGACCTTGTACACCTTGGTATTCCAAGGTGTAATGGGGTTTTTTTTGCATTCATGTGGACTGATTTTAATGGAATTAATGTATTTGCTATTTCTCCAAATCTGTTTAAAAATTATGGATTCAAAAAAATTAGCCCAAACAGACTCCAGTGACACTTCAGGCTTATGTAATTTGCCCAGTTTATTGTCAGCCCTTTGGCCAACATTTAGCTTCTTCATGCCATTGATTCACATTCACTTAGTAAGGAGCTACAGTGGTATAAGGCATCATGTTAGTCTTACACCTCTACAGAGGTGCAAGACATCACCAGCTCTTTGTTATTGTGCTTCTTCGCTGTCATTACAGCAAAGCTGTTCGGCAAAAAAAATCTCCAACAAAACTATGTACTTGTCCCTACCCCTCCTGGGCAAATTCAAGATACCTATATTGTGGTTGAGCTAATATCCTAGATTTTGCTCAGAAGCACATGATCTTTTCCAGTGAGTCTGTCATTGGGGCTGAAACTCCTGACAAAGAATAGGGCTGTCACAGGTAGTGCTTCAAATGGCTGCTCTACCACTTGCAATACAGCTGTACTGTCAAGACCTTCAGCCTCAAAAGTATCCAATCTTCATCCTTCTGCAGTTTGCAGTCTTGCTTATTATAATCACATCAAAAGGCAAACTTCCTCGTTTCATTCTCCTTAAATGACAGACTCTCCCTGATTAATAAAAGATTTGTGTGCTCTTCAGAAAATCAACACACAGAACTTAGAATCATAATAGCCATATAGAAAGTAGGAAATTTAAACTTGAAATGTCAACCTTAATTCTTACTTATGTTGAAACCAAACAATTGATTTTGCATTTCAATGTTTCAGTTAATGTCCCTTTTTGCAGAAGTTATAACATAATCTTCAATAATGAGACCAAAAAAATAAAATCACAATGTAGAACTACATTAACCCTGAAATGGTCTTTTAGTCTTCTAAGCAGGAAAAAGTGTGCTCTTTGCCAGTGAGCTTCATAAACATACCTTGAAAGCTGAGTCTGAATGACCATGGTTAAAGCCTTGTTTCTAAAGAGTAGATACTCTGGCAAGTGGCATTTGTCATTTCTTGGACAACTGTTCATACATTATTATGCTCCTGCACATAATTGTCATAACATTTCTCACTTACTTTTGTTATTTGGCTCTTTATGTTTCAAAACCAGTAAAATTTAATGCCTAATCATACATTGAGGCATTTGTCTTAAGGGAAACAAAAATTTGTTTCAGGCTTCTTATGCTATTTTGTCAAAGACCATAAAGGAAGACGTATCTCAATTTACAAAATAGTGCACTGTGTGATGAGCTCTGAACTCTCACTACATGATTTCTTTCATTTGGTCTGTTTGTTCTGGTCCCCAAAGTGTTCTGAACCTTTTTTTAAAAAATAAAAAGCTTCAACCAACCCCCAAAACCCCCAAACTTAGTGCTACAATATAGCTTTCAATCTTGGTCTTGAAAAGAAAAGGCAAAAAATGAAACCTTTCTTCATTTCATCAGATTTAGAAAGGTTACAAATAAATAATTTGAGTGAAAAGGACTAAAACTTTGGGTACATAGAGTTGCAATACTACTTTCATGAGGTTAATTTCCCCTGTGCTGACATTCAGGTTTATCACTTACAGAGTAATTGGCCAAAATACAGAAACAATTATCATGCTGCTCCCTGACTGGGTGGTTTCTCATATCTAGAAACAGAAGTACTGTAAACTGTCTTAACTGAAAAACCCTTAAGTACTGACATCTGACATCTCACATGTTTATGACTACAAAGGAAAACTTAATCACATTACAGCAAATTTGGATGCACTGTCAAGTGAGAGAATGTCAAGTTACAACTGTATGAGACTAAAGGTTTGGTCATCTTGCTGTAAGAACATTGATTAAATATTATATTTTAAAACAGATCTTGCCTCTTCCTTGCTTACTACTTACTATTACTACTAGCAATTCTGGTAACAGGAAAAGCTACTTAACTATACAGAAGTCTAAAAGACTGACTAAAAATGAGCCTTTGGTCAGTATACAGTGATTTCTTACACATCTTATGATAGCATAAATCCTTAATTTTTTTAGAAAATACCTATGGCCATGGAATTCTGGAAAAGAGGAAGGAAGGGAAGAAGGGAAAAGTGCAAGAAATGCAGGTCAACTTAGAAACAAAAATCAAACTTCAACCCCTACAATTCAGGTTGTGGAAAGTCCAGATGTGACCTGAACACTGATTTCACGACACAAGATAATATGCTGTGTTTTGCCTTCTCTTTGCTTTCTAACTCCCTAGACATTAGCGTGAAAATATTAGGAGTTATAGAATATAAGTATTTTTCATAAATTGAACACATTTATTTTTAAAATCTGACTAAAGACAATGAAAAGGAACTGGCGAGATTCTGCATCTTCTCTCAAAACAATTTTATTATGCTTCACTTCTTTATTAGCTGTTCTAGCTGCATGTGCTATTAACCAAGTGACCCATATTTCATCCTTGGAAGAGCAGAGTTACTTAGGAAAAAAACTCTCTTTATAAATCAAAGTACTTATGAAGAGTCAGTGATTGCAAAACTGTTTAAAGAAAAGCACTAAACATCCTTATGATGCTTATTGCAGTACCTGTACAGCATAATGTGTTATAGAACTTCAGAAAGTGTGTCTTTGAAGAAGCTCTAAAGAAATAATCATACCATGTTGATCCATATAATATACACATACTCTATTTTAAAAAATGTGTGTGTCTGTGTGTATATAGACACACACCATATCCACACCCAGAGATATACACATATACATTTGCCAAACACAGTCTTTATCTACTCATCTATAAATGCATCCATTCAGCTTGTTTGGGGATAATTAAAGGCAAGGAGCATTTACCTCAATGTTTGTAATGACCATTTCTCTGACAACATAAGCAATTGTGCAGTCTTCAGAGTGGCACCTGACACGGAAGCAGCCATATTCCATTACATCTGGTGGATCAGGCCAATACTGATGACATTTGGTCTGTAAAGACAATTAGGCACATGTCAAGACTCTTGTATACAAGCCCTTCTGTTTCTAGCCTTCTTTCTTGTGTTGTGGTTCAGGGAATTCAAGGAGTAGTACAAAATCTGTTTTAGTTTGCTGGTTAGATTTTTTTCCATCCAAATTGAAAAGTAACAGGACAAATTAGGCTAAGTTTTTCATAAACTTCTGTTTTAGTGATATATAATAAATATTCAGGTAAATTGGATGCATGATGCTTTGTCTGCTGCTTATCTGAAATTGCAAGAATGACTTCTCAAGGCATAATGTGGGAGAATAAAGATGGATTTTTGCTGTCTTAAAAAAAGAAGTGCAGGGATTAAATTTGAAACTAACTTTAGCCCTCTAACAGCAGGTTACAGCAAAGGCTGACCACACTTTTCCTGAAAGTGAACAATATAAGGACAAGAGGCAACTGGAAAGAAGCAACAAGGGAAATTCTGACTAGATGCTGGCAAAAAAATTCCACAAAAAAGGAAAAACATAGAAACAAGAAGCCCTATGAGAATGTGGAATCTCCACTTGTAGAAATTATTAAAACTTTGATGTGACACTGCAACCTGCACAAAGTTGTTTTTGTCTGTAACTTTTAAATTGATATAAAGTAGCATGAGCTGGAATTTTTGGAAAGTTAAATTTCTTAATTTTGCCTTTAACAGAGCTCAATTTTCAGAGGCTTGAAATCCAAATTATAACTATTATGCCTGAAAGTTTCATTGTGGTAATTTATCTTAACTACTTTCTCCTTCAAATTTAAGCCAAAATAATGTATTCATTTCTGAAAAAAATGAACATTACTATGGAGAAAAAAAACCCTATCATACAAATCTTAACACCATTGGAAAGAGATAGTTTGGAATGTAAAAGCTCCAGGGACTAGGAAAACGTTAGGCATATTTCAGTGGGGATATTCTTGACAAGAATCTACATCTTTTTCTATGCCTGAAAGTTCACCCACAAACTGGACAAATCTAAATAATTTCTGAAAGCAAACAAAACTCATAAATGTGTCTGGTGTACAAAGGTACCAGAAGGATGATTAGAAGCTATCAACAATTGCCTTGAAGTTTCCAACTAACTGTATGAACTCCAGACTATTACTAATCTGTGTTCCTCCTCAATACAAAGAAATGAATACAACAATACAATCAAAAGATGAAGGGAGCATTTCCATGTCAGGTGATGTTCAACAATGTCTGCTTCCATGAGCAGCTACATGATGTGACCGTGTTTAGAACCTGATTGTTGCTTAAGTGTACTTCCTTATATCTCATTCTTTATGCTGTTTAAGCCCTAAAATACTCACTCCCTTGCTTTCTAAAAACACTGGGTTTTGATTGGGATGCCAGATAAATTTGATAATGTAGGACATATCATAGACTAAATACAGAAAAAGGCTACAGTGAAGGCATACAGGAGTCACCACCTTCTCCACCTCTTAAAAAATCCGACTGTTGAGTTTTCAGCTTCTAAAACTTTAAAAACAATACCTTCCCATTTAATCTAAAAACTTGGTCTTTAAAACTACAAAGGACAAATTAAATCAAAATACACCAGATTTTTACTGTGCTATTCCAAAATTCAAGGAGAGACCTAATTTATCTAAATATAATTAAAATAATTATCAGAGCAATTCTAGGAAGGAACCTGAGATGTAAATGAAAATAAGCAAGCTAAAGTCTGACCACTAGTAAATATCACAATAGCAGACTCCTTTTTACAGCTAGACTACAAGGTTTGCACAACCCACTCAATCCTTCTAGACATTTGCTGAATTTTTTGGAGAGAAACTGCCACATGGAAGCCAATAGTCAGGAAGAAAAACAACAGCACGTAGCACCTGTCTGATCAGCACAACAGAGTGAAGGTAGTGATTTCTGTTTATCACACAGCTGGTTTGTTTGCAAAACAGCATAACAAAAAGCAAATTGAGGACTATCTGCTCTGTCTAAGTAATTCAGAAAGCCTGGCCCTCAGAAGAATAATTCAACAGAGTAAGTTGGCCTCTTTTAGGGTTTTTTAACCATAACAATGGAAAAATTTCAAAGGTACAGTACATTTTTCAGCATACAAGGGACCTGGCACTTACCCGTCCTCGTTCGGTGAGTGTTGTTAGCATGATGATCAGCGATAATCTGTGATCCCAGACTACTTGCCAGAAGTGTGCACATGTGTGTGGAAGAGGCCCCTGAGTAGCAATGTACCGGTTCACAACGCCAGCAGAAGGAATTTCCATCTACAGAGGGAAAGAAAAATCCTGTGTTAAGTTCACTCTCACCAATCAAGTACTTTTTTAACTTTTGCATTTCATTCAAGGAAGTTTTGAGGGAAGATAAAGGCAAAAAGCTAAATAATAAGACAATCAAGATTACAATTTGTTATGTGAAAAACTTTTAAATCATTAATTTAGAACAGATGCAAAGCACTGATTCTATAGTCCTTCATGCTGAACTATGAGCAGGAGATTAATAGTGAAAATGTACTTGAAAGCTTGAAACTGCAAAGCTTTCTAAATTTCCTTTAATATTTAGTAAGTAATGATGTCAGGGTGTATACACCAAAGGTATAGCAAAAGCTGTTTATTGTCTGATACTAAACACAGGAAGTTAATAATTGACTCTGATTTAGGCGCTTAGCTTATGTATCTGACAGAAATATATACGCATTTTCCCCATTTTTTCCCTGACTCCCAGCCTACAATTGATTGATTAGAGAAATCAAGGCCCTAGTTTATCTTCTGGATCCTCCATAGCATAGCTTTTAGGTCTTAAGTGGTCCTAGAGGGAAAAAAGGCTTAGTTTTATGGAGACAACCTCAGCTGTGGAAGCATATGGAAAAATAAAACAATTTTTACTGGTTACAGACTCTGCACATATCACAGTATATCACTACATGGTAGCACCCACTGTGTATTAGGATGGTCACTTGTTTCACAACAGACACTATTTTTTAGGTTATGAAATTTTACATCTTTCACATTTACAAATCCCCCAAATTAAAACAAAATATCCCTAAAAAAGCCAATTTTTTTCTGCTTTAGTAATATAGAAAGTGAGTAAGTGCAGGTCTCTGTATGACTTACATTCACATAATTTGCATTAATGTAATCTTCATCTCCTTGCAATATTATCCTTGTGGCATCATCTGCACACACAAAAGAAAGAGGGAATAAAATTAGCAATTAAGAGACATACTTCCCCTCTATTAAGTTAAAAAAATCCTGAAGACTTGCAGAAACACAAACAGCAGAATACAAACAGAATAAATTACCTTTTAGAAAATAAAATGACCAATTACATGACTTCAATTATATAATGAAATCTTTAATCAGCAAGTCCAATACAGCAGTTTTAAAAAGCAAAATAGGCAGAAACTGTACTTTAGACTCACAAGGTAGAACATCTTTGTATCTATTCTTGTCCATATTCTGAGGTACCTTTGCACATGTAACAGCCAATCCTGGTTTCTTTCTATAAAGTTGCTGCAAAGTAGAATGAAAAATTATAGGATTTTGAGGGATGTGATTATGCTATACACACACTACATTCACACAAAAATACATAGACTGAAAAAAAATTCCATATTTTCTTTATGTTTTTCCTATCCTTCTGCAAAATTCACTTGAGAGGTTTTTGTATTTAATATGACCAGAATTTCTGTTATTGCTAGCCCATCAGGATAGCTAGAAGAATTTATAGGAATAAAGCAAAAATAGCATGTGAGCATCATCGCTATAAACCATTGCTCTGCAAGTTTGCCTTTTGTTTTTAAAACTGCAGACCAGAAGGACAACCATTGGTTGAGGGTGGAACAAGGGAGCAGTGAATGGCATCAGAACAAAAAAATACCTGCAGATTTATTCTCTGGAATCAACTATAATACAAAAAAAATCAGAGAAGTTTATGTATCCATTTCAATTCTGCAAGTACCTAAAAAACCACAACTTCAATGTATCACAATCTCTTAACATGTGACTTTGCTTTTGGGCCAACCCCTATGTTGCAGACTTTATCTGGAGTAAATGGACATATGAAATGGGGTATGTATATTGTGTGTATAACCAAAATTTTGAAGTTAGTGTAAGGTTAATGGTTGGGCTCTATGATCTTGGAGGTCTTTTCAAACCCTAATGATTTTTGCTTCTATGTATATCAAACAAGATAAAAAAAAGGTACAGAGGGGAAACAAGCAAAACAACACAACCAAACCCACAAAAACTGTAATTATACAACTATAGCTTTTGTGTATTAAATATACATGAAAGCACCTTACAGCTGAGTTATTAATCTGGCTGTGCCCGAGTTTTACATCCTTCACTGAACACTTACCAAAGAGTTCATTATATATGAACTGACATGTTTGATGAAGATTTTGAATATTGTTCCATATATTAAATGGAATGAAACAAATAGGAGGCTAAAATCCCCTACTTCTGGTCGAGAGAAAAAGAGCAACACACAAAAATATTTATTCTACTGAGATTTGTTGGACCGTAAATCTCTGCATTCACAGATCACTACACTTTTCAACTTACACAACATAAACAAGCCATGTGAGAAGAGGACTTGATAATATATGTAATGGAAAAGCTTCTATCTGCTGTAAGTCAAGTTCCACTTTACTACAGCCAGGTTGCAATTTCTGCCTTTTTTAGGAAGACGAGGAAGAATAATTTAAAGTCAAATAACCATTCTTGAGCTTCACTGTTGCCTGGCAAACAGTCATTTGCTATTGACAGACTTCTTAAATTCTGACTAAATGAAGATATTCTGAAAAACTTGATTATTCACAGTCTACTGGCTAATTTTTTACTATTTTACTAAAGAGAATAAAGAGTTTGAGTCACCAAAGCTGATGAGGAGACACTGCCATTGCCTCTGCTTCTGAAGATCACTAAACAACAAACTTGAAGCAAAAGGATCACTAAGCTGCACCCCTAGCTTATTAGATTCCAAAAAGCTTTTGCAATTTTTCTGTAAAATCCTTTTATAAACAATGCCATAAAAATGATAAAATATAGGATCAAATATCCTATGAAGATCACTACAGGAAACTTGTGCACCAATTTGACAATTAAGAAGGTATTGAAAGGTCAGTTTACATTTTTGAGCTACTGCTTCAATAGCCAACTGCTGCATTGCATTCAGTACTGTGGATTTTGGAAAGCAGTTATGAACTATTGTCTAGAATTCCTTTAAATCAGGGGAATTTTAATTCTCAGAAATCATAGAAAGAAAGGAAACCTCATAAAAAGAGTGGTTATGCAATAAACAATACCACAACTCTTCAGCCATTACCATTAAATTTTCCAGCTTTAAAAAAAAAACCAGTAAAGGAAAAAAATATCAAAAGGGGGAAGAAATTTTATTGCTGTTCTACAAGTTTTCAGTGACAGAAGGGGTTACTCCAGAACTCAATGCCAATTTTAAAAACCAAAATAAACTAAGGTTTGGTCAGAGCTACTACAAATGTTTGAATCTATAACAGTAGAGCAACCACAAACACACATACTGCACTCATTGCCATTAGAGAAGCAGATGAATTATCCTTTGAAATTTCTTATACTAACACTGAAGGAACTAATTTAGTAAAATATGAAACATTTTATTAGCTAGTTTTCTATGATCTTCCTTGCTAACACATTGAAGAACATAGAAAAGGAAACAAGTACAAGACTGACCTCTGTCAAAATCCCACTACTCTACTCAATCAAACAACTGCAAAAAAATACTGATTTAGTGAACTTTGGGTACTTGAGCCAGAAACATATTAATTTAAATACATTTTTCACAGCAGATGGTATTTTGTGTAAGACTTAAAACTCGATCTTCCCTATTCTAAGTAGTGAAGTGTGAAACTGATGGGCAAGTCAGCTTGTTGCTCTCCTGAGATAAGATTGAACAGGAACAATGAGATTTGCAAATAATTACAACCCCTCCATTACTCACTGATTGCAGCTATTGTTCTACACTAACAGCATTCCAGAGTTGAGTATTACCTACCTCAAACTGAATAAGGACTGTCCCACTTTCTAATCCTCTTCTTAGCTGCTCCATAGACTCCTCCAGTGTATCACCACCATATTCAGAACAGACAGGAAGAATAGATTCTGGCAGAGTGTGGGAATCAGCTTCATCTTCTGATATGGGCTCCACAAACTGTTTAACTACTGAAAGATGTGTATGAAGTTATAATCCATTACATAAAACATAAATGTGTTTTTAACATTACCAGCTTGAAAAAAACAGGGTTGGCAAAATCTCAGAAAAGCAAATAGCAACACATTTAATCATATTTCTTTTTGTACTATATTACTGTAGAAGCTATAAAGAGTACACTGTCCCTAAGACCTATCTGAAATTGAAACTCCAAATGCCCATTTATGAAGGCAAAGAATTTGAATTCCTAGCACAAGGAGGTTTTTGCAACCTTGTCTTACCTAATGAACTGCTAAATAGGCTAATGAAACACAACATCCACCATGGTAAAAAAACAAGGGAGTTTTACCTAAAAAAGTGTAGATCATAATTAGTGGACTATCTCTACAAGAAACTTGTATCAGTTTGGACCTCCAACAGCAAAACAAAGGCAAAAATCCCTTCATCACACTCCTTTGCCATTAGAGAAGACACAATTAGCTTTTGCAGTTTCTTATGCTAACACCAAAGGAACTAACTAAAGTTAAAAAGAATTCTTAGTCCATTTTCTACAACATTCCTTGCTATTGAAGAACATGACAAACATTAATGTGGAGTAATCTGTATGGCAGTTCTGTCCCTATGAAATGTATTGTATCACCAGACATGTCCAGCTGTGGTTATCCTCTGAAGTGATGGGAACAGTTCATACCTGCCAAACTTCAGAGGATGGGGAGCTGGTTATGCTCATGCCTATAAAAAATTACTGGTATGGGGCCACAGGTCATCTTTACATAAAAGCAAATTTCTCTTATCTGCAAGTTGGAAGGGGACTAAAAATTAAGGGAAAACTAAATACTGCATAAAGCCAGTGGAAAATAAAATAAAGAGCCCCTCTATCTTCTTAGAAACACAAGAAGTTTTAAATAAAGCCAATGTCACAGAAGTACATATCACTTAGACTGTTTTATTTCCTCCTGTTTCCTAGTAATACCTAATCCCTTCAGATTTTTATGTCTTCATGCAATCAGAAACTGTGTAATTGTGTGTGCTAATGTCTTACCATAGCTTTTAAGGAAAGCAAATAACCACTTATGAGTTTGACATCATCTGAAAGCTCTTGGGATCTACAGCTGTTTAAATATGGAGCAAGCAATGCCAAGCTGGATGAGTTTTCCATTTTTAAACATACAGGCTTAAGACCCTGCATATTTCAAAGATTGTCTCCTCTTTGCAGGCAGCAGTTCTGCAAGCAACCAGCAGGAGTTTATCTCAGTATTGTCACAAAATGTCTACTCTAAGAATCAGGTGAGGAGCAGTTTATTTGACTTGTTTCATCACATAATTGTGCAGGGGAACAGCACATGAGTTTTTGCGAATCTGCAATTGTGGAGGGTTTAAAATTATGCTTTATTCACAATAAAACCCAACACCCCACATGACCAAAAAAAACTTTTTCAAGGGACTACTTATTCTCACAGATTTTCAGACCAAAAAATAAGAAATTCTAACTTGCTAGATTCTTTGTTGCAGTGGTAAGAACCTATATAATTTAAACTACATGTACTGCTAATTCAAATTTAGTGAGACCTACTCTTGGCACAGATCTATTCCAAATGCACTGAGAACATGTTTATGCAAACAAAAGAGGGTACATCACCAAGCATAAGAGCAACAGTCTCAAAAACATTAGAAGTGAATAAAATTAGCCCAGTTACCTTTCCTCCTGACCAAAAGTGCAAGCTCTCTTGTGTGAGATTCTCTGCTGGCTTTTATGAACATGACCACCTGGTCATGCGTGTGCTCTGAGATATCTCGGCCATTAATTAATACTATCTGATCACCTTCATTCAGCTTTGGGATGCATTTATCAGCCTGTTTCAAGACCAAAGAAACACATTAATGTCATCACAACCAGCTGTGCAAGCAGGAACATATCAGGATATTAAGTACATAACCAAATGTAAGCAAAGTCTTCACAGTTCTCCTGGCAAAGTTTCATATTCTGTATCACAGGTTCTATCAAAGGTTTCAGCTCTAAAGCTCTCATGCTTCAAAGCCTCTCCATGATGATAAGGAACAGTTCAAACAACATATTGATAGCTTTAAAAGGAATTCACATTAATCAAACAGCCATCATCAAATTGCTCTTAAAGATCTGTATTTCAGACTCCCAAGTGTCAACACTGTCTGAATTTCTGGATTAAGTGTTTTGAGATAATCCAGTTCACTTTATGCAGTGAATACTAAGAAGTCCAAACATGATTTTCATGAACATGATTTAAGTAACATGACATTCCCCAGGCATGCACTTTTTAAATTTCAAAGAAATCCACACACATTTAATATCTCTGTTATTTTGTAGAGTCTTTAGATTTAGATTAACTGCTGGACTCCAGGGTTTATTTGTCTTTTTTTCTGCCACGGTTCTTTGTATGCTTCGTCCTATGTCCAGCACAAAGCAATTAAAACTCTGGCCAGAATATGATGATGATCATCATCATATTGATCATCAAAGATGATCAAAGGGACAACAAGATGTCTAAGGGACTAGAGCAGCTCTTGCATGAAGGAAGACTCAGAGAGCTGGGAGTATTTAGCCTGGAGAAGAAAAGGCTCAAGGGGATCTTGCAATGTCTGATTCTAGGTGATTCTTGGGCAAAGGGCATTGGACAAAAGGACCTCCAGGTCCCTTCCAACTTTTTGTTTCTCTAATATGAATATGCAGGATTCTACAATCTTTGAGTGACAAGTAATGTAACAATTTTATCATCATTACTATCCTAATCTTTATTTTGTCCAGGAAGTCTCCAGCTACACAAGTGATATACTTATATAAACACTTCATTTCATTTATTGTATGAATGAGACATAGACCTTTACTGTTTTTATTTTTTCATAGATGTTCCCTGTATTTCCTTAATAGCCAGCACAGGTTCCCTGAGCTTTATTCATCCAATATCGTTAGCCCTACCAAACAACCATTACCAATCCCCTGTGAACAAGATATTAAAATTAGATTCAATCCTGATTATGCCCTGCACTGATGGCTTATAATATACTGATATTACCAACTAGTAAATAAGAGATGGAAAGAAGAAATTATAATGAAAAAAAAATCAACAAGATGAAAAATGAAGAATAAAAAAGAAATATAGGCAAGAATATGAAGAAAATAAATTGGGAGTAATTTGTACCAGCAAACAAAGTTAAAGAAAAGAAAACTTAAGACCTGTCATACTGTCAAAAAACAGATAAAGAAGAAGAGAAAGAAGCAAGAGAAGAAAGATTAATGCAAGAGGAAAAAAATCCCATGCAGAAAAGCTGATTAAAAATTTAAAGAAGGAATAGTTGCCCCCAACTTTTCCATAGAAATAAGGAAAGAAAATAGTGAAGGATAGTGAAAACTGACAATGATTGACAATTGACAAAGATTGACAATGAAAATGTAAACAGAAAAAGAATGAGAATTAGGAACAGCCATGATGTTCTTCAACACTGATTTAACTAGGTATTCACAGGTCCCTAAGACCCTCCTTGCCATATTTTGCACAATTTACAAAGGCAAGACTAAAGAATGTAACTATGAATAACTGAATAATTTAATAATTTTAAAATATTGTTAAGTTATTGTCTCTGAAATATAAATATTTGAAAAGATAGGTGAGACAAAGACCATATCAGGTCAGTCTAGGAGAGTCAAGGAATGGTTTCTGAACTCCTATATTTGCCTATAATTAAGATTTCTTGTCTGTCTTTACTACAGATGGAGACTAATATGTTTGCTCAAACAAACTTTGTTAATCATGTGATATGCTAATGCATCAACTTTCTTATTTGAATCATCTGACTATATAAAATATATCTCAAAGGAGAATTAATTCCTCCTATGCAAGCATAATTTATAGATTTTTCAGAGTCTGAGCTTTTCCAGTCAATTTATTATTTCAAAGGCTCTCTGTCCTATTGATACACCCAATGTGTCATTTTATGCTAATCACCTGCTAGTGCTCCAAGGAGCATGCATGGCTTTTTCCCATCAAAAGATCTATTAAACAAAACCATAATGACCTCTTTACCACCTGAGAGCCTTAATACTGTTTGTGAAAAAAATCTGGTTGGAACTTTAAATTAAAAAAAAAAAAAAACTCAGACCAAACAGATGAAATAAATGGCTGTTCCTTCACTAAAATATGCTTTCACAAAAAAATTGGGTACTCTGTCCTTCAATTTTCCCTGCATACTACATTGCTGCTTTATTAAAGGATTTTTTTAAAAGAACTTTAGGATGTGTAAAGGAAAATGCTGCCTTATTTTGGGGAGTAGATTTGCTTCCCCTCCTCTACAAAAAACACACATTTTTTTGTAGGAAAGTGAGAAAAAGGTGACCTACAAACCTGAGAAACAATCTTAGCAAATAATATTACCAAATAGCATCTCTAAAGACAGTTCACAGGGTAATGAGTGAATCTAGTGGAAGTTAAAATAGCAGAAATGAAGGTAAGGCATAACTGAGCTAAAATAATACCAAAATGCATTCCATAGACTTAAATTTGAACTTATATCAGCTATAAGCTATTTCATTAAACAGTAAAGAACAGGTAAAATTTTCTTTATGGAAAACAATATAATCAATGTTAATACTGCTATTCTCTAGAAATAAGTTTATTATTTTCCTCTTGCTATAACATGACATGATTTCCCTAGCACTGCTGCTGAGTATTACATATTGGATAACTGTTTCCATTTTTTATTGTGATCCTGGCAACTAAATCACCAACTAAACTTGGTCGTTTACTAGGCTAGAGAGATAATTGATCACTCTTGTCCTTGCCTATGAGACCAAAGGGAGACACTTCAATCAAGTGTTTAAAGTTGGAAGTCCAGCCCTTTTTCAATCCAAGAGAAAAAATACAGATCAGTACTTTCCAGAAGACCAGCCAAATCTACCAAAGGAAATTACTGCCTCTGGAGAAACATCTTTCATTCTCTGATTGCAGAATGAGCCTGTTTGCCCTATATAATTTCAGAATCTCAAATCACCGTTAGAATATTTGCTAGGTTGACCATGAAATGTCTTAGGAACTGTTTTATTTTCAATTCCTGGATGTAAGTTATAATTTCCTACCAAACATTTTTTCAAATAATTATTATAGTTCATAAAGGAGTGCTATGAACTGTGTAAGTCAGGCCAAAAATCATACATGTGACAAAAAAATAACTTCTCAAGCAATCTGTTTCAGCTGGATTAGCATCATGACATTTAGATACCAGTCCTGTGACTGCTTATCAAATTTCAGAAGAGTCAGAAGATTCAGAGTGCATTGTATTTTTAGGATTAAGTCAGTAATATTTCCTAACAAGTCTGCACTGAAATTATTTTATGAGTGTCAGGAAATATAGTTTGGAAAAAGGCAAGTGAAAAAATTTGATATAACATTTGTCCTCACAAATTTATGTAATAATTATTTTTTAAAAAAAGTTTTAAAACATTTTATGTTCCTATTATTATAATCACAAGTCAACAGATGAACTCAATGACTCTGCTGATTCTTATAAACATTTCACCTAGTCTATAAACATCTCCATAAGCAAAAAGTCTATGGCAAGATAGGAGCAAACATATGCTCCCTTTTTATGCTCCCTCTCTCCTGCCATGTACTCTCCCATCCCATAAATAATTTTAGCCCTAAGGATTTCCTCAGCCTACTGTGACTAGCTTAGTCAGTAACAATAGCTTTTTTCCCCACGTATTTCTCCTGTCCTGACCACATAAAAAATTATTTTAACCACACATCCTTTGTCAAGGAGCTTCACAGGTAGGCCTACTATCTTCTGCGCAAAGAACTACTTCACCAAACATGAAGAACCTGACCTTCACAAACTTAATTTAGTAGTCCATATTTCTGCTGGAATTCCTTTGTCACAGTGCTCCTAATCTTGCAGATCCCTACTACATCTCCCTCAAAGCAGCTATTTTTTCTAGGGTGCAGGGGCCCAAATTATTTACTTCTTCAGTAAATGATGTTCCTTTTCCCCAGTTCTTGCCCCTCATCAAGCATTTTCCAGTTCAGGACGCACTTCTTGAGATGACAGGAGAACACAGATATACTTTCTACTTATATCTGGTTGGACAAACTCTTCCAGATCTTTTAACCTCTGGTTGAAGAAATCACTGGTTAAACCAATCCCTAACAAGAACAGTTCTGCTGCTATCTCATACTGGTTACAGGCGTCCAAATTTCTATGTGTACAGAATTTTGAGAGGTGGAAGGAGTAGCAATGGAAGGGGTTAAAAGCCTCAAGAATTTACTTACAGGTGATCCTGGAGTTATTCTTGATACCAGCAGTGGCATTTTCTGATCTACTCCACCCTAGAGGAATGAGAGGAACATCAAGTAAATAGCAACCATAAATCTACCATTAAGCATAAGCAGAATTTAAAAGAAGTAATTGCTTATTTTCTTTTTATATAATTTTTTATGTTGTGTCATCATGGACAGGCTTGGTAGGACTGAATTTTCATCAGTAAATGAGGAATCATGGGGTGGGTTGTGGTGTCTTTAAATGTATCAATTTCCAGTAAACTAGATTGGGCATCTCTTTCAAGCCATACATTTTAATCGGCATAAACAGATAAAATGGAACATTTTTTTGTAACTCTGTCCTTGAAGTAAGCCTAATTTAACACTTGAACTTCCAAGGCAGACAGTTTTCTTAGATTTTGTGACAAATGTGCAAGGAATCTGGTAAGATCAAAGTTCCAGACAACTGTTCTCCTTTATTCTCTTTACATCACCAATAAATAGCCAAGGTGAAATGACCAAAGTCTACTCTAATTTTATTATTATGGCAAATTTATAATATTCTGCTCAAATGGCATTTCAGTGAGGGAATGTAAAACATTTACAATAGTCAATTATCAATACTAATTTAAATTTTCTTCACAAATTAATTTTGAAATTTTCAATATGATTTCTAATGGGTATAATTAAACAGAACAGCACAAACTATTTAAATTGTTTTATAATACAGAGGTCCAATTTTCCAAAAGTCGATGCCTTAAATTAGGCTTTTGAGTTCATATTTCAGCAGCCAAATAGGCACTGTGCCTTGGATATGTGCCATGCCCATAATATATGCAACTGAAAACCAGACAACTATTAGATGCTTATTTCTGTATGTTTTGCTTTAGCACTTAAGGATTAGGCTGCCACTTCTAAAAACTCTCAGTCCAGAGGACATTCTTGTAAAATAGACCGCTTTCTCGAAATCATTATACTAAAAAAATTCTAAAAACCTTGAAGTAAAAACATCTTATCCATAAAGCATTTAAAAATAATTAAAAGACAGCTGCTTTACCTTTAGATTAAAGCCAAACTTCCCTTCTTCATCTGGTATGATACGCACCAAAAGTAAATCTCCCTCTATTAGGTCATTCTGCAATATATAGAAAGAGAAAGAAAATGTTCTGATTTTTAAAAGAAAATATCAGCAAATTAGAAAACAGTGCAACCAAATTTAGAAGTGCTGAACAAAAATACTCTATGTAAATCCACATTTGAAATAGAAAGAGGATATGGCTGTAGAATATACCTATGGTAGTGACCTTTTAAATAGTAAAAATAACAACATACATCTCAGCAAACTTCTTCTGGTTGCTCTGTCCTAACATTGTTACTCTTATCTTAGCTTTGCTTCCCAGCTGATAAATCCTATTAAAGTTCCAACCTGTTGTCATTAAAAGCTTAGGTGCAACATATGAATAGAAATTATTCTACTCCAGGAACTATCAAGTGACCATTTTTCCCTTGACTTTTCTCCTTTAAATAGGCGTATTTTTATGCAACAGATCCACAGAAGAATTACGCAACAAAAGGCAGAAGAATTAAAAAGTGTCAGCAACTAATGGACATGGTGGAAATGATAGAACTAATTTTAGTTAGTTGTTTTAATTAATTGTAAGTGCCCACTTTTAGCCAGAACCCCTCTGGAACAGGCTGGGGAAGAATGATCCACTATCATAACGTTAGCAAGGAGCAGCTGATCTCCAGCCAGGTCAGAACCCAAAAGGATGATGTTTAGCCATCCTTAAGAGATGCCTGGGATAAAGCAGAGCTGTGTCTGCTTTTCAGACAGCAACTTGAGTTAGCTGATCTTTTTTTTCCCTTGGAAGAAACAAGACTTAATCATGTAAGGATTTCTATTCCACTAGGAACTTTCCCCGAAGCTTCTAGAATGCTGGACACTTTGGAAACCAATGCACCTGGTAAGTTTGTCTATCACAGAACCTTGGATAAATATGAGTAGCAACACGAGATCTACTCTCATTACTACATAAAACATGCCCATCCTGAAAGACAGCCAGCACTTTACACATTCTCAAACCGCAGCTCCAAGTCACATTCACTGCTAGTTCTGACTTTACGAGCACCCAAGTGCACATACCTTATCACAGTAGTACTGACTGGAGTCTTCCGTCGAGCTGCTTTTTGTAACGTTGTCGTACGTTTCTAGGAACTGCTTATCCACCCCTTCCAATGGGTAAGAGCCAGAAATGTTGCCAACTCCATTGGGAGATCGAGCCAAGGCTTTAGGTGAGAGACGGGTCAGAGAGCTCCGTGTCGGACTGTTTCCCAATACATTCCTTTATTTTGAAAGGATAAATATTGTAAAGGTACTGTTATCTAGATTTTTAAATTAAAAGATTTAAAAAGAGCAAGTTCTAAGAGTTAAAAAGATTTAATACCACTTTTTAGTGGAAGTGCAGGGTAACAGGACTGGAGTGTGATCTAAGCCTATCATTTGATCAGTGGACGTCCAGAAAAACGGACAAAAATTCTGGAATAGCAAAACCATTTTAAGCAAAATGTTTGGATGCTAGCAGTGAAAGGCACTGTTGCAGTGGTACAAGAATTCACAGTAACAAATGGAGAGGGCTGAACCACAAGGGAAAGGCACTTCAGCTGCCAATTCTATCCATGAAAAATCTTTTGCTGTGATTCCACTCTCATTCCTGAAAAGCACTTTTTTTTTTTTAAAGATTCCTCCCTCTTACAAGTGCCATCTCAACCTTATCCCTGTGGGAGAAGGCAGTTTGAAGAAAAGCCAGGGTAAATTGTCAGAGAAACAGGAAATGAAGTGACAATGAAAGGTTTAATTGCAGTTGAAGTATTGTGTTATTGAGGCAGTTATAGCCACACGAAAGGACTCAGAACTACCTTAGGGTACAGATCTAGCATTCAAGAACTTTAACATTCAATGATAACAAAAGTCAGTAACTAAAATCCTCAAATCTGGGAATTGCCCAAGTTTCCTGATGGTTCTCCAGGAGTTCCCAAACATTCATTTAGCTACATTCCTCTTATGAAAAGGATGACATACAGACTTCTCATACAACCAACCCCCTTCTTTAATTGGACCAAACTCATGGATATCATACAGACTAACTGCTCCATCCTTTTAAGTACTACCTAATGTGAAAATATCTGCCTTGGGGAAAGCTCAAGGTATAGCAACATCACATTTTGACAGTGCTAAAGTGGCAGCAGTACATGTCTTGCCAAGTAAACCTTGGCATTAAAATTTTTAAATTCAAACAAATTTGAATATTTCTGCTTTGGGTAGATATATATGAGCTTTTTTGAACCATTTCCAGCAGCCATTTTGAGCTGTCAATGAAGAAGTAATTCTACAGTCCAAGGAGTGTAACTTTTCACATACAGGACTTGTATTGCAGCAAACTTCAATGTTGCAGCCACTTGTTTTTCAGCCTGTGATAACCTGATCACAACAAACGCAAATGTCCTGGAAGATGCCATCAAGGAAATGTATTCTTACCATAATACCTCCGACCTTCAGTTAGACTATGTGTACTTGGCAATGGCAATGAGGTGCTTCATGCAACATTTGCAGTATTTTCAGTTACTACAGGAAGTGGTACTTTCTGAATGCATTCAAAGTTTGAGAATGCTTTGAAGCAGTGAACTATAATTACACTGTCAAAATTCTAGTTTTATCTAGTCGTTTCCAAGACTTTTCATGATTCTGATGAAGTCAATGTTAAGCAAGGAGGAACACTATATAAAGGCACTATATAAAGAGTCACCACATAAAATTACCAGTGGATTTTTGCATCATTAAACTTTTGTAACAGTTTCTAACCAACTTTTTTTGTTAATAGTGATGAGAGATCTATTACAACTTAAAACTCTCCAAATCCTGATGCCAAAACTTACTTTTTTTTCCCACAAATCTTTACAGTCTTCATTGATTCATACATTTATTTGTATCTTTTAATCATACAAAACCACTACTTTGAAAAGTCAGTTGAAATTACATATGTCATTATTTATCTTAAAGACATAGGAGAAAGCATAAAGAAAACTCACTTTGGTGATTCTTGTTCAGATGACCTGGTAAAATAAAAACAGAAACACAAAACCAACGTTAAATGAACGTAAGTTAAATCTTCAAGAAAACAAGAACTAAACTCCAATTAAAAAAAAAAAAAAAAAAAGCCTGCATAAAAGCCAAAAGGTGTGCTCATAATAAATTAAAGAATACTTAACCCTATGGTGAAAGTCTGAATCAGATAACTGATTGGTGTTTATGAGACACAGCAAAAATCCCAGGGCAGCTCTGATCACCCACTTCTGCTTTTAATACAAGCCCAATACAGGCAGCACCTATCTGCTACTGCAACTCAAACTATGCAGGAGTTTACACAGGCAATTATTTAGCCAGACACACTACATCATTTCAGAAAGTTTTAGGTGTGGATTATGACTACAGATTCACCGATAGTATTTTGTAAAAGTCAAAATATGGCAAGATCTTTTTGTTTAGGTAGCCAGAAACGAGCACAGGTGGCTTCAGAAGCTTGACATTTCCAATGCTTATTCTCATGAAGTAAGAGCAGAGACGGTGTTGACAGAAAACTTTGAGACAAAGTATAATGAAGATAGAAGTGGTTATAGCAATGAGGACAATCTAGAATGGAAAAGAAATCAAAATTTGCTGTACACAGCATTTTCCAATGCATTCAATTAACTTCAACAAAAATTCCCTGAAACAGCAGCTAAATGACATGACAGAAATTAAAACAGTAGCAGTGCCACTAAGACAAATTTTAAAGTAAAAGTTACCAAAAAACATGCTTACAAAGCAAAGTTTAAGGCAGATGGAATAATTTTACAAATTCATTTAAGGAGTGACCAAAAATCCTGGAGTGGTATATATCCATGCTGGAAAAAATATGTGAAGTAGTTCAGTTTGAAAGCAGACTTGCTGAACTGCAAAGTTATAGGAGGCCATTCACAGTATACAGTTAAATTTTCAATTCATGCTCTCTAAATCATCCTTAATACTAAGAATTACATACTACATTTCACTAAAATGACAGTAAAAATAGCACCAGTATCAACCTAGTTAAGATTCCTTGTATGTAATTTGACAATATGAAGAAATTCTTCTTTGAGCGGCAGAGATGATAAAGCTTGATCCCTGAGGAATTTTGGAGGTTTGAGTTCTGTGTACTTTTAATACTTTTAAAACATTAAGCTTCTTCCCCTTTTATTGCAGTCATATCTAACGTCTGACCCCACTGACATCCATTCCCACTCACCCACTACTATCTCTGGTTCCGTTTGTCCACAATCCCCAGAGAATTTTTACCCTCCAAGGGTAAGCAGATCCTATGGGAATGCAAACTCTCCTGCTGCCTGACCAGCCCCCATCTAAACGGGACAAATACTGAACTTGTACTTTAACTCCTCAGTGAGAGGACAATGTTTTGGGATTTTTTCTCTGCCTAGTCACTGACTTTCACTAATCTTGAGCAACTTTGCATGTTCAAAAACTCATCTCCTACATTACATTTGATTGCATTGTCCAAATATTCTCAAGTGGAAACAGGCAGAAGGACTGTACAATGACATAAGCCTTATTTCCTTAGGAAGTCACACTAAAAATAAAGAAACACTGAATTTATTTTCATTAAGGTGATGGATTTCCTTGTAAGGCAAAGAACAATGAAACTGTACATCTTTTTTTACATTTTGCCACAGGAGACCTGCAGCTCTATTACTAAATTCTGTGCAGAATCAAAATTGCCCTGAGTTAACCCTTTCAGCAGTCTTCATCAAAAATTTACAGACATAGAATTGTGATGAAAATCAATACAATGACCTGGTTTTAATATATTACCTCCACTCTATCTTTCCAAGAAAAAGAGGCAGTTTGAGAAAGTAAGAAAAAAAAAAAAATGAGCTTTGGCTTTCATTCACAGACCTTCTATAAACTTACAGTAAATTTTTCATTATCTCTACCTTTGGAGACTTGAATGTGGGAAATAAATTCTTAGTACTATTTGATGAAGACTTATTTGTTAAATTATTGCACTTTAATTCAAACACATTAGCTCTAAAAGATTAACTGAAAATTCTATAACCTTTTAAATTGGGAAGAAAGGTGGCCAAATATTTGACTGAGAAAAGTGACCAAATTCAGTGCCTGAAAGAATAAATGAGAGGCAGCACAGCTGCGTCTTTTAAAGTCCTCAGTAGGTCAGCATGCTAGAGCTGCAGAGTTTTGCACTCCAACGCAGTTAAATAGTTTTTCTAGCATTTAATTACTCGGCAATATGATAAAATACCTTAAACATGAATAACTAGGTGATTTTTTTTCAGCTACACAGTGTTACACTAAGCCATCTTCCTCATTTCACAATATACAAGGACTGTATTTTAAGTCAATGAAAGACAACACTCACCAGACCAGCCATTCAACTTTTTCATCAAGGAAGAGAGTCCTTCCTTGCAAGGAGATTAAGCTTTCCATTGATGCAGCAAACAAGCAAACACTTCAAAACTTCATGTAATTTCTATTACATGAAATATAACTATAATCATGCCATTTCAATCTTGCATTCAGTATGGATTGATCTATTGACAATTACCTTTAAATATAGGTCTTTGCCTTGAAAAGTCTAACTCTCCTCTTCTGTCAAAGGACAGAATGGAAAGGTTTTAAGGAAAGACCCCACCTCCTCATTTTGGTGTGACCTACCAGGGAATTCTGCTATTTTGAGAACCTAGGATCATAAACTACAGCAGAATAAAACCCCGAGAGAAAAGGGTCAACTGAAACAATAGCACTGTAGCAAAACTCCCCCTTTACAAACAACTGAAGGAAACATCTGTAGGTTTTGCCCTTGTGCTGTTCTTGAAGTTCTTAAAGCTTCTTTCATTGTAACACCTGCAGGGCTGGGGAAAGTGAGTATGCCAGCATTTCCACTATCACCTCTTTTCTGAGGACTCACCATTACAACTGGGTTTTTTATTCATAAGGAAAATAAGTGGAAGGTACTTGCAACAACATCTTTCTGCTGCCTTTTAAATGAATTTATACACAGAATATTCAGCATTTCTATGAAGAGAATGACTGTGTAAGGTGTCATAAGTTTTTTGTACTGTATAATTAAGAGAACCAGTACAGAAAACTTGAGGACTTCATGGCATACACAAGCTTTTCAGTGAATTCCTATAAATTCCAGTCATTCAGATTTGTAAGCTGCTACCATCACCTTAAAAGGGATACTTTGTTACTCTGCATTGTCTCTATTGACTGTACCCAGTTTACTGGCTTGCCAAGAAAGTTTCATGTGTTTTGATACACAGCAACTGCTTTGATTGCTGCAAGGTTTGCCTTATCAAAGATTTGCAATTCAACTTTGAGACTTTCCATTTAGATGCAAAATTCTTGCATTTTGAACTGGCAAGGAAAGTGTAGTACATTTGAATAAGGATATATTGAAAAAGCAAAGTTTGCATCTAAGCAAAATATATACATGCACTATTTTCATGTATATTTGGGTGGAAAAGCACAAAAAACTTAAAGTCTATTAGTAGTAGCATTATAATTCTAATTTGAAAGTAATTGAAACATTCCCAGCTCCACTGTCTAGTATTAGGATATCTTCCTTGAGAAAGGCTGAAGTACACAAACAAGGACAATAGGATTTTGTGAAATGCAACAGATTTTGTAGAAACAAAGAAATTATCATATCTGTGTATGATTAAGTACTAAGGATAAATAACAGTTTACAATATGGGGGGGGGGGGGTTCACATATTTGCAATTTTCTACCCAAAAAGTAGCTACAGGGTCTCAGCTGGATAAATCTGAAGGGTACTTTTATCAACAGTAAAGCTTTAAAAATTTTCCTCTCATGAAAAATCATATTTTAGTTAAACTAATAATGTGTTCCCATAGTACATTCACCAAAGCTCACTATGCAGCCACAGTTATTGTCTACCAAATGCTAAGCTAAAAGAATTGAACAAATGCAGCATCCGTTTAGGAAATCTATTTTCAGTGCAATACCTTCACCAGATGATGCATCACACTCACACTAGGAACGTATGTGCACTTCCAGAAATTCATAGCACAGTGCAAGTGAATTTCCGTTTTGTATATTAGTTCATCATTTCATTTCCTTCCTCTCCAACTCTGGGGCTGCACACATTATTCCATCTGTATCACTAGCAAAAGATAGTTTTACAATGTAAATTGAAAGATGCTTATAGCTTTGTAAGCATTTCAAACAAAAGTTTATGAAGAGATATATTGCATTTTTAACAAGAAGAAATACAGACTCAAAATAATTTATGCTGGAAGGGATCCTGAGAGGTCACATAAACTCTTATTCAAAGAATAGACATCAAAGCTAGATGAGGGTATTCAGGTCCTTGCCATGTTGTGTTTTGAGATTTTCCAAGGATGAAAACAACTCTACCTTTTTGCTGATGCATAAAAAGGCTTAAATAATCAAATGTGATTCCCTCCCCCGCCCCCCCACATTATCTTTTGAGTATCTCCCTAGCTGTAACTTGTGTTGGCCTCACATTTTTGCTCTGCATCTCCAAGAAGAGTTGGCTCTATATTCTTGATAATCTTCTTTTGGCAGAGCAAGGCAATAATGCAACCAACCCCTCTTTGACTCCCCCAGCCTTCTGGTTCTCATGCATCATATGCTTGCACCTGTGAATAACTTGCCAGGTTTATCTCATCAATCAATGTATGGCTCTAAATATACAATCTATATCATCTTACCTGCCAGGGAGCTTTTCTTGCTGACTGTTACTATACCTTCTCACTTAGAAATATGTTTTACAATAATCTTCTTTCTGGTTAGACAGAAAATTTCACTAATCTTTTCTGTTAGGCCAGCAAACCTACTCTAAAAAAGTACCAAAACACTTGCTCCTACACAATCTGCTGTTCCAAATCAAACAGACATGTTTGGCTTATTTAATTACAAGGTGAACAGGAGAAGCTGAATATAAATCAGATAACAAGACCCTCCTTCACACAGCTAATCAGGTTACTTTTCCAAGCCAATAAGCCAGTTATTTTTTCTCTTTAGCACCTTATATAATTCCACAAAACGACTGTGCTGGTTTTGGCTGATGTAATTTTCTCCACAGTGTCCAGTATAGGGCCCTGTTTTGGATTTGTGCTGAATTGTGGTTTGGATTTGTGCAGGGCTGATAATACAGAGATATTTTTGTTATTGCTGAGCAGAGCTTCCACAGAGCTAAGGCCTTTGCTGCTTTTCATGCTGGTGAGAAAGTTTTGGGTGCTTGGGAGGTTGGGAGGAGACACAGCCAGGACAGGTGACCCCAACTGACCAAAGGGATATTCCAGACCATATGACATCATGCTCAGTATATAAAGTGGGGGGAAGAAGTAGGAAGGAGGAGAATTTGGAGCGATGGAGTTTGTCTTCCCAAGTTACTGTTATATCAGGGGGCCCTGATCTCCCAGAGATGGCTCAATGCCTGCCTGCCCATGGGAAGTAGAGAATTAATTCCTGGTTTTCTTTTGCTTCTGTGCATGGCTTTTGCTTTCCCTCTTTAACTGTCTTTATCTCAGCCTATGCACTTTCTAGCTCTTACAATTCTGATTCTCTCTCCCTGATTCCATTGGTGAGGGAATGAGTGAGTGGCTGTGTGGTGCTTAGTTGCTGGCTGGGGTTAAACCAATGCAAATTTATATATTCTTCCTGACAATTCCTATTCAGAAAAGTGCATTCAAAAACAGGAAGAAAGGCATTAAGAGGGCAAACAACAACTATATTAACACTCCAAACTATTTCATCTATGATATAAAAAAATTAAAAATATTTTTTAAAGCACAAGCCATTAAACCTGAATTTACAAGATCAAAAATAAGCTCTTCTCCTCATATAAAGGAAAGGGGAAACAACTCCTGTACACGTAACATGACTAAGATTATCCTGAACTGCCAAAATAAATTATGGTTTGTTTCAGTAATCCTTTGCATGTAACACCTTCTTTTCTTAAAGAAACCTGAGCTTACTAACATTCACTTAAGGGACAGGTACAGGTGCTGGCCACAACACAAGTCCTCCCACAAAGCCAGATGAAAACCTTAAGTCCATGAGCAGAGAAGAATGGAGTATACTCCTTTTTCATACTGAATGGTAGAAAAACATGCAGCTTCCCATAGCTGGGTTCTTGGAGGCTGAGCATTAAACAACACAGTGCTTTTCAGTTTTCATTTCTTGTCATTTGTTTGTTTTCATTTCTCATTGCCTAATGAAGGGTGAACATCTGTATCACACCTCTTGTACCCAAAGATGCTTGAGAAAAAGGAAAGGAAAAACGAAAACAAGAAAAAATAAAGTCCAAAGATCCTTAAATAGTATTTGTTTACATTGGCTTTAAGTTTTCATGGCAGACCTTGGTATTTCAGGTTCACCAAGTGTTTAAAAAGTGTATTATTGAAACATTGAAAATTACATTTTTAATTTACACCAAATACCTTAACATAAAGACACCAGCAAAATTGTTATAGCAGTTTAAATTTTCACTTATTTACTTGAGGGTAAAGGGCATGCTACTTTATTTTAAGTTTTTCTTTTTGTTTCTTCAAAGAGCTCATGTATGAAGAATCCTACACATATTCAGTTACATTTTATTTTTTTTTTTTTTTTTAAAGCTACCAATGCCAAGAACCAGACCTTGCACTGGGAATGGCCAGTGCAGCCTCTCAGGAGAAAACCCAATACTTGATAAAAGAGCAAGCATGTCAAGGTACATGATTCCAAAACAACTCATCTACTGCCCCAGTTAAAACCAAGTTTGATTTGAAAGTTACTGAATAAATCAAGGATGTTTTGGAATTTCCCAACCTGATATTGAAACAATGCCACATACTTCAGTAGGACTATTTTATTTTTCCTGTACCTTTTCCCCTTAAGTGACACAGTAGCATACAGATCAGAGTGGTGTCAGGGAAGGCAAATCAGCAAGGATGACTTGTTCCTCTACATCTGTGAGACTCCTTATTCCAAATTTGGAAACTGTAGTGGTACCTTTATCAAGACAGACTGCAACAGTGGTAATCTTCAAGCACTATACCAGGCTAGACAAAGCAAAAATTGCAGTAAAAAAGAATTCCCTGGACAAGTCCATCACTCTGCCTTTAAAAATAACCAGCTGTGTGTTAAACCTGTTCAAAAAGCCCAGGGGAAACATCCATATTTAATACTGAGGATATGCAAGGTAAACTTTTTTCCTTACAAAACCGATTTAGCTGATAGGGTAGGATTTCATCCATTAATACAGCATTCATGGAAAGAAAGATTTTACTACACAAACATACTTAATTTCATTTTGCATCTTTCAACAAAATAAGTGAAGTAAGTAATAACTACTCTAAGACTGCAAAAGGAAAAAAACTGGAATGTAGACTAACAAACTTCAGTGTAGAGAAAAAGTGGGGTTTTTTTAATGGCGATTATTTTACCTCAATTTTTAAAAAGGAAATTATTAATGACTATTTTACTTCACAAAAATCTAACAGTCAAGACAACGAAGGATCATTTATTCCATTCTTCTTCCAAAACATTTAATTACTCAGATTTATGCAGGCATTTTTTCACCTACCTGCAGAGTATCAAATATTATAAACATACCCAAAAAACTGATAATGCATTTGGGATGAGATGTAAGAAAAAACCCAATGATTTATATGTGGTAGTAACAGTAAAAATCTCCACAGTGAGTGATCTTACTCAGATTAAGCACAGTCACTAGGGCTCAGAAAATAAATGAATGTGCTATTTTCAAATTTAGAACATCCTTTTTTTCATTGTCTGAGAAAAGGCATGAAGGCAGGCATTTCCACTCCATTCTCAGTAGGTATAAGATAACTGAAACAGGAAGGAAAGAAAAAACTATAGGGGAAGAAATGAAAAAGGAAAATAAAAGAAGTCCTACAATGTACTAGCTGACAAGACACAATTTGCCAGTCACAAAACACAGCATGGCAATATAATTTTCTGTCTACAGCTTCTACCCTCATCTTCTCTTCTTATGTCTGCCTCTCACTATTTTTACTCAGAAAATACTTCTAAAAGTGTCATCTGCAAACTTTAAAACACAGCAAAGACATGGTTTCCTATTTATGACTATTCACAACATCTAAAGGCCTACTTTTATGCATTATCATGGCTACTACTGCCATTACTACTAATAAATAGTATTAAGGTTCAGCTGTCTTCCAGTCAGAAATATAGAAACATGAAGTGACAAACTCAAAATACTTAATATATTCAAAAGAGTGACAAAATCCAAATAAGCATACATGCCAATTATTCCTTTCTTTAATTGAAAACTCTCTGCTAAAATGTAGTAATAATTTTACAGAATTTAAAGGAAATAGTTTCAATCAGAATTTAAAGCTATATTTAGTACCTGCACACTGTCACAGAGGGAGGTGAGTCCTATCAGCTTCCATTAAGACATTGCTTCTCAAAATACACCTTGCCTTAAAGTCACTAGGCATTACTAAAAACCATGTTTCTTTTGCAATTCTACCAAATGCTACATGCATTTTAATACGTAGCATTCTCCCCAGTTCCAAGTTTTAAAGCAGCTGTTTTCTTTTTGAGACTGAACAATTAATGACTTCATACATTATTTCTGAAGCTGATATTATGACAATCTGAAGTTATTCATTAAGAAATCAGTGTAGCCATACATATAATGTTAATACATGAACGAGCAAATAATCAGAGCGCACAAAGACAGGTGCTTCAACTCCTGGTACCAAACCTAGCAGTTGTTAAGGCACTGGAGAGGAGAACAAAGTAGGTCCTCAAGGAATACAGCCAAAAAGCAGACACTGCCTTTAGACAAGCCATCGACAGTTCCTCTGAAGAAGAAAAAGATGGATGACCACCAGCATTATGATGTTCTTGTGTACACTCAAATGCAATACCTCTTTCAACTGACAAGGCTGAGCTGATGATGTGGAACGTGAGTGAACTCTCAAAAGAGTTCACTACGTCTTTCTCCCCACAAAAGAGAGTTTCTGACAGGTAGAAAAGGGTTGCAAAACCTACTAGGAAACAGGATATAACAGATTTGAACAGACGTGCCTTAGTACTTCTAATTTTACTAACAGCTCAAGTACTGTGTATTGTTCAGGGATGAAGGGCTGGTATGCTTTTGACTTGTCATTTTGCGTCATGGCATTTGCAGGATAGCAATTGGTCAAAATAAAGCTCATGCAAACAGAACTGTTTGAACTCATTGTAGCATTACAACTGATTGCATCTGTTTCACACTACAGCTCTTTGGGTTTTTTGTTTGGTGCTTTTAAAAAAATCAAAATAGGCAATGGATTGTTTCCTGATGTCCTTACCTCCTCTGTGGACTACGGTTCTGAGAGAACTCTGAATCACTGTCCTTTGATGTTGGAGAGCCCTTATATGTGTAAAAAACATCCTCTGTTTCAGTAATATAACTAATCTCGTTCGTAAGGTTATCTACAGATGAGTGTCGTGGTTTGCGGATTTCGTGCCGTAGTCTGGGACTCCGCCTTAAAAATACAGAATACAAACACAAGCAGGAAGATTAGAATATTTCATGAAATTTTATAAAAGAAAAATTTCTATCCTATTGCAGTTATGATCTGAATTTTCATACCAGGCCTATAAGTCTCACTTCAAATGATCAATTTTTAAGCATTCTGTATGGTATACTAGGCAATCATATACTGCTAGGTTCAGTACGCTGAACTGATCTGTGTTTCTCCCTCTGTAAAATACAATTTACATTATTACGTTTTAATCATAGGATAATTCTGGTTGGAAAGGAGTCATGGGGGTCACCTAGTCCAATTTTCTGCTCAAAGCAGGGTCAACTAAGGCCAGAGTAGGCTGCTTAAGGCTTTATTCACTCATATCTCAAAAAATCTGAAGGACGGAGATGGAGACCACAAAACTTCCCCAGGCAATGACTGTCCATGAGGTGAAGCAGTTTTTCCACTGTATCATGACAAAACCTCTTTTGTTTCAACATATACTTGTTGCCTCATCCTCCCACTATGCAATAGTGAAAAACCCAGCCTAATCCTGTAGCTGTCCTCCTCCTAAGTAATTCTGGGCTGTTATTAGGCATCTGGGCAACCCCTGCTTCTCCAGGTTGAACATGTGCCACTATGTCAGCCTCTCCTCACAGGGTAGGTGCTCCAGCCTCCTGACTGCCTTGGAGCCAGTGGTCTTTTCCTGAGCTTTGCTTTGCTGAGTTTGTGTCTATTTTATATTTGCAGACAAAAAGGACTGCAGCATTCTAATAAAATCTAGAGAATGCCGGGCCAAAAGAGGCTACCACTTCCACTGAACTACTATCTACAACTCTGTCAATTCTGCCAGGTTGGACTTGTTTGCTGTCAGGGCATACCAGATGGCTCATGTACCACTTCTGCCTATAAAGATTACTAGGTTGTTTTCCAGAAAGTTGCACTGCAGACAATACTGTTACACTGGGTTCTTATTTCCCAGGACACTCTGCTTGTCTTTGTTGAATTTCACACATTTCTTATTGGCCTATTTCTCCAGATTATTGAGATCACTTTGGAGAGCAGCCCTGTCCTCAGGCTTACTGACTCATCCCCCAGTTTGGTGCCATCTGCAAACTTTACGATCAAGCATACCATTGCCAGGTCATAAAGAGGTTAAGCAGGACAGGTCTCAAGAGAGACCCCAGCAGTCATCTACTTTTTATTGTTGTCCAGGTAGAGTGTGACCCATTAACGACTCCCCTCTTAGTCCAGTCATCCAATAATTTTAACATTTTTTTTTAAACCATCCTGTTGTCCACCCATCCAGAAACATAATGTCTTAACTTGGGTAAAATATTTTGGCAGACAGCATGAAAGCCTTGCTAAAGTTGAGGTGACACCCACCCTTCTGTTGTCATATATATATTCAGAATAAAAATGCTTAAATATATATGTACACAGTACATAATTCTTCTGCTAGAGTACATACAATTAGAAACGGTAAGAGGCTAGAAGGCATGGAAAAGGCTGAAAATGGATTTACCAATTGGGGGTAACAGGAGGCGATCGAGAAGGAAGGCTTTTGGTCTCTAGGTGCTCAACTGATAAGGATCGTCTCATAGATGGGTTCCAAACCATCCCACCTATCACTTTTCTGCAGTACTGGTTGTTTACAGACCTGAAAAGATATAAAACAGCTATATGTGAGTTATTTTGCATAGAAAACTTAAATGAAATAAAATATGCTTATGAAAGTCAACTTCATAATTTAAAGTGTCCCCCTGTGCTTACCCCTCCTTACTTATGCATTTACATTCTCACAGAGACATTTGCTGTCCCTCATTAGTGACAATAAAAGTGATTCCCTGCTAGTTAATCCCTGCTACATTGCTCATCACAAGCCTGGGTAAAAATAACTTTTTCTGAGAATTATTTTTACCCAATTGTGTTTAAGAAGACAGAGGGGAAAACAGGAAATTCAGTATGTCCTACTGAGTGCCTGACAAAACACAGTTCAGATACAGGTAATATGTTCTGAAGCTTCCCTGTTAATATTCACAAAGGGGTAACAAAATTAGGCAAGAGCTTCACTGAGCACAGGACAACTTTACCCATCTACCTGCTGCCTCATCAATTAAGAGCTAAACCAGACAACATTCTATTGTGGAGGGAAGCCACCTCTGAGTGATGTATTCCTTATAGAGATAAACCACTAAAAAAAAATCTGACATGAAAATATCATCTCCAGGTCTGGACTGCTTCTTTTGACAAGAATCTGAGAGGAAGAAGGCTGCAACAGGATAAGAACCACAGCTAGGAAAGCAGTAAAAGTATCTCAGTAGTGAAAATACACAGCATAAAGAAAATCTTTAAGTGGACTGAAACTGAGATAAATTAACTCTTATGCATCATTTTATACAGCATTCCACAAGTCAAGCTGAGAGATAAGCTGCTCACCCTTAATTTTACAGACCTAGGATTTCTCATGGAAGAAACAATTTATTAGTTACAGAGAAAACACCTTTGGCTCATGAAGCCCTGAACTGTACATAATGGACAGCTGGGCTAGCAGGCTATGTAAGGATCTTACTACAGAGCTGAAAAGTCTCAATTTTACATAGTATTAAAAATAAAATTTAAAAAAAAAGAAATAAAAATGTTACTAAAACTCTGAGTATTATGCTAAAATCAAACCTTAAGCATGCTTTGCATTGTACTACTTTTTGCTAATATAAGTAAAAGAAAAAGCAACCCATAATTTTTTTTTCAAATATATACTGAAGTATTTCATATATCCTGCTCATGATTTTAATGGAAATCAATTCCTTCATCTTCTAAATGTACTTTAAAAGCTTCTCCAAGTATAGAAAACATCAAAAACTTAGTATGAAGCATCTACATATTACAATCAGCTACCCATGTATCTTTCCATGCTTACTAATAAACAAAGTCCATCAACTTAGGAGAAGCTTTTGGCTATACTACTGATTTTATTTTTCAAACACTTCTGAATATAATGACAAGGTACCAGCTACTCATCTTCTTCAGAAACAGACATCTTTCAAAGAACCCTTACATAGTTGGAGCAGAGGGAAACACTGGAAAACGATGATGCATTATGAAAAATGCATTGTGAAGAACTCCACATTAATAAGCTTTTTATTTTTACAAGTGGCTGTTGAGGCATTTTCCAACACAGACAACTTGAAGTGCAACATAACTCATGTGATGGAAGCCAGAACCCTAAACCCTAACTCTAATCTTAAACCCCTAATCCTGACCACAAAATCACCTATAGGGTATGTCTCTAGGTATTTCAATTAAGGCACAGAAGATAAAAAAAATCTGAATTCAAATAGCTGCCATTCAAATGTCATATATCAGCATATTTCTCAGCAAACATTCTGGGAGGCAGCCAAAGTGTTTCTGGAATGGGCTGTACTATCTGGAAATGATGCTTCCTTTCTCCTATCTATTACTGAGGCTATCCTTGGAGAAAAATACAGATACATTTTTTAGCTTTTCAACAAGGAATGAGAATGTGTCTAGGAGAGATTATTCAGCATTCAGTCCAGAATTTACTTCTCAGAATCTGGGAGATGTAATTCAGTCTGCTCCTTGAACAAGGCTCACAGGTGGTTTATGCAACTCAGAAGCCTAATTTAAATGGATCCTCTAAGCTAAGAGGATGAAGATGGACACAGGTATGTGCAAATAAGAAATTGTACTCAAGTACTGCAACTATCTGAACTGATGTAATAAATGCTGGAGTATCTGCCTCAAAAAAGTGTAGAAGAACACAGAACAAGAAAGCCACAAATTCCATAGGAAAATCTGTGATACTTAAGATGGTAAAACCTGAATGTGGCACCTTTCAAAGCTGATGGAAGCTGCATGAAAAGAATTCTTGAATGTGAGTCAATCTTAAAATCTCCAGGACTGCACGTTGTGGTCAGTGGAGCTTTTGTGTGCACATTTGGGTTTGTGGTTTGGTTTGTCTGTGTTTGTGTGATTTACACAACATAAAAATATGTTCCCTTTCCTAAGGGAGAATGCAGAATCTCTTTTTTGGTTGTGTAACTTCCACGTGAGTTCAGAGCCATCCTTGAAAAGGAACATGGAAAATCTTACAACATTCCGCAATCATAAACAAGTTGGAAAGTAAAAATTTTCAATATGTAAAATATGACCTCAGAAGAGACTTTTTCACAATTTTTCTTAACTCTTTTGAGAAAATATTTTGCTGAGTTCATAGGAACTACTCAAAGCTTTTCAAAATTACTGTTGCTTCTTATGTAGTTAAGCAGTCTTTCATAGCAATGGTTGCTGAGTTACTTCCTCCTCATGTAGATCCTAAAATTCATGCTTACAGCTGGTATATAAATGTAATAAAACATAATAAAATTATATTTCTACTGCTGGTATAAATAAGGCCAAAGAGGTTATCCTAAGCTGATGGAAGGTATCTCCATAACCTATTCTCCCCCTGCAGATTCCTTAGAAGTCTAAGTAAGCAATTTAGCAGAGACAGTTTCTCAGAGTATTGAAATCCCTTGAAAATAATTATTTCTTAGTAATTCAGATCAACAATGAGAACTGTCCTGTATGCTACAGTCTATTAAGAAATTGTGACAGCAGATTAGTCAAAAATAAAATGCTTGGTAAAAAATGAAATTATACTAAACCGGCCCTTTGGAACTCATACTGTTTTCTTTCTTAACATTACAAAGGCTGTGCAATGCTTGTGTGTATATATCTGTCCTAAAGGAGGATCAGGCTTTTCAATCTCTTTGCAAATTTGAAAGAAATAAAGGACTCCAGGACCTGACAATCCAACAAACTTTGAGTCACCTCAACACCTCAACTACAGGAAAAACAAGATCATATCAGTTCATAAATGAATTAATTCTAAAAATAGGGATTTTTAAAATGTTAGAAAATTAGAATACTGTTTGTGCAACTACTTTTTTTTCTATGTTCTAGAAACCAGATCATCCAGATATGATCTAGTACTAGGTGAAAACATGGAATTATACTCCAGCAGAAAGCATAACATTTTATCAGAATTCCTGCATTGGACAGCCCTTAGGAGTTAATTGCTTCATTTACAAGCAATACCAGTGCACTTGGTAATAATTTCTGCAGAATCAGAGTGTGAAAAGCCAGAAAGCCACCAAAGTCTGAGAAGCCATTTGAAGCATGTTGATATCATTCAGAAGTTAAAGCTTACCCAAACAGAAGACAGAAAATCAGTCTGACAAATTACATGTACAGTTATACTCTTAAGAGAGCATACTACAAAAAACTCACAAAAACACACTATCCATGAATAAAAAGAAAACAATATAATATTTCTCCAAAAATCATGAGAGCAAGCAGGTTTCTAGAGAGTCTACAGATGATCAAAGGGTTAAAGAACCTCCTCAGAGTCTCATATCCAGAGAGGATAATGACACAAGACTTTCTTTTTCTTTCATTACTAATATCAAACATTTTTTGTGTATTTCATTACAGAATGTTTTTGGGGGGTGAGGCAGGTGGATTGGGATGGGATGGATGAGACAATGAAGACACAGGACGTGACACCTTTGTAGCTGCATTGCTGATAAATGTAACAACAGAACAAATCAACATAATGGAAGAAATCACTGTAAGTGATACTTAACAAAAAATGTAAAAGCCCCTAAAGTAAAAGAGCAGAGTAAAACCTCCCACTTCAAAAATCACATAGGATGGCCAAAAATAAAGGCCAACTGCAAAGAAATGGAGAAGAACATTATGTCATGTGACTGGGCAATAAACTGGCAGCTTAACTTTAATGACAATAGAGCCCACTTACTGCACATGGGGAGGAATAATCCCAGCTTCATACAGGAAAATCACAGGCTCTAAAGAATTACTTCTTGGTAACTAGATCTTAGACAACACTAGGAAACTACCAGCTCTGTAACTAGAATAATCCAATGAGACAAAGGATTAGAAGTGCCACAACAGGGGTATCTTGGAATACCTGAATGGGAAAAAGTTTTTCATCTTTATGTCCGTAATAAGTGGTAGGTGTGATGCACTCCAGAAACTGCCCTAACATATTAAACAGAATGTGTATATGACACTAATGGCTAAACATTTCAAAGCAAATCTGTTCTGCAGTTTCTCTTACCAGATCATTAGCTACATGCCATTTTCCCTTTCCAGTGTTTTAATACTTCAGACTGAAGCAACAAGTTGAAAAAATAGCAGCAAAACTTATATCCAAACACCTTTTGAGGCAATTATAAGAAAAGCTGTACTGTAAGGAGATCACATTGCAGAAAGTAAAACCACAACCATATAACTTGTCAAATGGTTCATATATAGGCTGGAACAAAGGTATGGACAGGACGGAACTCTGCCACTCCAACTTGAGCTACTACTAACACAAATCCTCCCATTCCCATCATAGAGCAAAATGTGCTTTCACACAATACTTACTTTGCTGGATTTCTAGAACCCAGAGTCCAATAATGTGATAATATCTTTTTTTCATGAGGTAGTGACTTCTTTGCCTGAAAAAATGTGTGATGCTCTACACAAGATTTCCAAAGATTTTTGCATGCTCTGTAATTTAACATGTTGAAGGCAACAATATGCTCTCTGGATTCATTCTGTAACAGTAGGGAACACCATGTTTCAACATATACAAGTAGATGAAACAGTAAACAAGGTCATAAAAAACCAATAGAATTATTTTAAGCTTAAACATGAAAAATACATTGTGGCAAACAAACAAACAAAAAATCAACATATAATAGATTTTGAGCTGGAGATGGCCAAAATACCTCTGTGACTATTTGAAATTCCAAACTGCAAAATGTGCACTTTACAAGTTCGTGAAATGTTAATGAAATATTTAAGTCTAGAGTGGCAAAGATTTTGTATATATGAGTACCATGTTATACCGATAATTATATTCTCAGGTTTCCGGTCAGATTTTGACCTCTTAAGACAAACAACATTCTTTAAAACATTTCATTAAGGGTGCAATTTCAAAAGAAAAAAAACGCTCATTGTTTGAATTCAAACTCTTAATGTAAGACTTCAATTCAATAGTATTCTTTCAAGTGCCATAGTATGCAAAAAGTATATTTCTTGATAGTCTTTCAGAAGAAACTGAAGATGTTAACAATGATCTTTTCTTGGAGGAAAGAAAATAGTTGTGATGGGACTGGAGCTACTGCTACTGCTGTTGAAATCCACTCCTGCTTGGATGATAATATGAGGCCACAATGAGGTGGTTCAGAAGGCAGCAGAATATAAAACTTGTGTGCAAACTCTTACAAGTAACTTCAGTGCCAAAGTGCCAGTGAAACATGAGTGCCAACACAATTGTGCCACCCCAATGTTTACCCCTAGAGTTTTGTACAAGAGAAAGCTTTGATTAGTTAATCTAGTTATTGATGCAAAGAAAGTGGAGAGTGAAGCACAGAGTAGAAATAAAGGTAGCATGAGACCTGAGTCAATTGCCAGCATAGATCAGCACTTCAGTGGAAAACAAGTTTTCACCACTCATCTTTCCTAGCTCCTCTAAATTATGACTGATTTGGACATCTCAACAAATAATTACACAAGCAACCTTTTGCTTGTTCACAGCAACAATCCTATTGGGAAGTAATTACAAATCATTTTGTCTGGTATAGTCAATCTGGTTTCCTTGTGTTCTTTTTAGTTCTAGGCAGCATTTTACAAATGACACGTATCTGAGACCAATCCTGCATTTTGCAAATCACTTCATGTCTAGTCCAGAGAATCTGTGGCTTCAGACATGCTTTTAAGACAAACAGTGAGACTCTCAAGAGAAAAAAATATTTCCTCTTGATTTTACATAAGCACTGAAAAACATTTAACTGATTACAGTCTTTAAGGAACGTTTTCCCTATATCTATTGAAGTATTTTAAAAGTAATTTCTTTTCAAGATGTAAGTTTGTTATTTGAGTCTCTTGTATACTGGAACCAATTTGTCAGTTCACCACAATTTCTTCTAAGTAGTCACGTAAAATAAAGAAGGAAAGCATAGCAAATCTTAACTCAGAATTTCTTGAAATACATAAAGCATACATCACAAAGGTTTAATGACAAATGCTATTGCTGACATACTCCCTGTTGGTTGAATACCACTTGAAGGGTTTTACTACTCCAGCAGACAAAAGCAAGTTTAAGATATTTTTGTTGGCCTGAAGCATTGGCTTTTCAATTGCCACAAAAATACTTTATCCAAACATCTCAATTATACTGAAAAGCTATAGTATAAAGATAAGGAACTAAGTTCATCTAATAATCTGTTTTTAAATTTAGGTTTGATAGCAATTAATTTTGCTTGTTACAAGTGTGCTTTTCTGTTGTCACAGAACCTTCTTAGCAGCCTTTAAGTGGGCTGAAAGCTTTAATATGGATTTAAGCTAGGAAAAATATTTTCAGAAGTTTCATAAAAATTTATTCAATTTTTAGACTAACATAACCTTTTGTTAATAACAATCTGCCTTACTAACAGGCCACCTTACAAGTTATGCTGTTAAATCTGTGTACTTTTTTAAATGTGAGGAGAGATCTAGTGGGATCCATGGATCTAATGACCATCATACTTCTCAACTCAAGTTCTAAAAGAATGGCATTTTAATGATTATCAAGAAATAAGGATTAGAGAAATTTGAGGCCATTAAGGTAAAGGGAACAATTCCACATAACTAAAGTGTTTTGCTAGTTCAGCATATGAAAGAATTTCTGCATCAGTCGTATGCCTACTCCATTAACAGAAAATCCGAAAATATCGACAGCATAGAAAGTGAAGATGTATTTTAGTATGCAGCAAATTAAGTTGTTTTTAAGCATTAGATAAGCACATTGAAAATAAAATTTCATTTCTGAAAGGTACAAAATGTAGCCTGTAAACAGCATAGTTCCTATTCCTACCTTAAATCCTGCACCCTTCATTAAGCCTATATGTCATGAGCTATTATCAAACATTCACTGATTCCTCAGTCTTGCTCCCCAGTCCTTATTTGGCTCTTCAGTAGAAAAAGAAATACTGCATACTCCTAATCAAGTAGCTGATCAACAGACCAGAGCAGTGGGAGGGTAAAAGAGAAGGTGAGTGGAAGGTAAGTTGACTTTTCAGAAAAGGCACATAAGGAAAGAAAAATGGAGTCAAATAAGGAGAACAAATCAATGAAACATGGAACATCCCAGGAGACTGCAAATTCATTGCCTTTGAGAACTTTCTGTAGATTTTTGTAAAGAATCTACGTATAACATATAAAATATAAAAGAGGTTCTATAGCACTCTCTTTATCTTTAGTCAAACCTTGCCTATGAATATACAGTATCTACTCTGTTTTCCCCACACTCTTCTGTCTTCCTTACTTTCAGATTCATTTACCTATTGGCTTCTGTCTTTGCAAGCAAAAAACTGATCATTTTGAAGACTGACACCAATGCAGTCATCTGCCCTCACCCATGCCTCAAGCATCCCACTATTGTGGTGAAACCCCTAGGACTCCACTCCCCTCTCTCTCACTGCACTGCACCAACAAGCTTTTCCAAGCAATACCACTGGAGCACTGCACACTTGATGCCCTAAATTTCACGCAAAGGGCTGACAAGGATGGATGTATCCACAGATTTAGTGGCACACCTGCTGTGTGCTTTTTCATATGAACTGAGAAGGAGTAAAAAGGTCATGCAGCTGGCCTTACTTTTTTTACCTTTCTGTAGCTCTTTAAGCGTGACACTGTGTGCATTACTGTCATCTCCGTAGGTTACGAAACAAAGAACTATGATCACTTAAAAGAAGGTAAGCTAAAAGAATCAAGAGCCTTGAACTGTCATCATTTATCAAATGTTTAATTGAACAAATTAAGATTGCTGCTCTCTTCAAAAGTGACACAGGCCTCCAGAGACAAAAATTCTACTTTTGACAGCAGTCAAGTCTTTATGTAATGAACACACATATTTTACATTAAGTCCACAGATAGTTCTATATTGACATTTTATTCTTCCATATTACAAAACCTCTGTGAGTACATTCATTTTCAGAGAATCATAGAATGGTTTGGGTTGGAAGGGATTTAAAATCATCAAGTTCCAAGCCCTGTTTTACTAATCATTTTCAGAGAGTTCTGTTACTCAGAACTCATTTATTCTCACAGACACACTTGAAAACTGCTGTCTGAAAGCCTGTACTTATCTGTATATTTGAAAATATTTAGATTTTAAAATTACTATTTATCAGTAAATTTTTAATCCTCAGACTCAGGAGAGAAGTTACTCCTTGCAAGTGTTTACACTCATAAGTGAGTATAATGGTCTACCAACTATTCATTTCTTCATGCAGTGAAATATGTACGAACAGACTGTGACATGCCTGCATATAAACAACATATTTAGAAACTTACAGCTAGGGAAAAAAACCTTAAGATCCCCCTACAGTGTGTAAGGACAGACCCTGTGCATGCTATGTGTGTGTGCAAGCATTAGTGCAGTAACACTATCTCTGGATACTAACTTTTTTAAAACGTGAATCCTGAAAAATAACATGTATATACTTGCACACTCCTCAAATTTCAAAGAGCCCACCAAACTGGGAAAAAAGAAAGACACAAAGAAAAGAAAAAAGAAGAAAACATTTTCCTTTTGGGTAAAAAAAAAAAGCCTCCTTAGAAATCTGTGTTCAGCAGATCTTCAGATCTTCTAATCTACGTGGATCAAGAGGTGGTCTTGTAACGCAGTTCCTAAAAATTTAAGAGCTTGTGTACTACCAGAAAGAGCCTTCATTAACTTTAGGCACAAGTTAACACTTACCTTTTACTAAGTTTTGTCCTCAAATGAATTAAAATATTTATATATCTGCTGATCACCAGTTTCTGAGAAGATTTTTTTTTCTGTCATATTAAATAATCTATGCTCTTTGTAAAAAGATATCTTATTTTTTTCATATTGTGGCAGTACAATAATAATCAGTTATCAAGATTTCCTCTCCCATTAAATATATTTCAATTGCTCTGCAAAGAGCACAAAGCAAACAACAGAAGCCATCTCTTAACAGTTGAAAAATTTTATATTTGTTTTATCAACTATCTTCACATAATTTGCCAATTCCTAAAGCCCTCCATGTTACACACAGCAGGAGGTGGGCTATTCCCCTTTTCAACCTCATGTTCCTCATCTGCAAAGCTCTCCTTTCCTCCAGGAACCTTGCTTTCTTCCTGAGCTCTGAGCCCCATAAGCTGAAGGGACCTCACAAACTCCCCCTAGATGGGACAAGCAGTTGTTTAGTAAATTCACTGCATTGAGGAACTCTACACAGCAAGGAGAGCAACAAGGAAAGGAGCAGCAGATGCTTATGAGAAAGGAGAAATATGCTATGTTAATAGATATTGGAGCAAGGATGGAGATCTGCATTTACCCAAAGTCTCCAAGGGAGAAGAAACCTCCATGGGAAAGATAGAGTCCAACAGACTCAAAGTGGAGGGATTCAGTGTTGGAAAAGAAACAATAAACGGGAAAAAGAGAGCGAATAAGCAGACCAGAATAGCAAGACCAAGTTAACAAAACAGAGTTTCAAAGGCACATTACCCCAACAAAGCTTTTTGATCCTTTGTTTGTAAAATAAATGTTATATTCAATATAAAATGAATGTAACCTTTGTTTGTAGGTTACATTCAATATAAAATATCGAATATCGTCACTGGAGTTAAACAAAATTAGAGGACTACTTACATGTTTTTGCCGTTGTTGTATAAAAAACTTTTTCCTTTTAAAGGAAATTTTTAATATGTTCACCCTAAAAGAAAGAAACAGGCCATGAAATACCAAGCAATGTTTAGAGTAATAAAACAATGAAAAATAATACTGTGTACAGTGAGCCTGAAAGATTATAGCTGTAAAATATTCAATGAATAATATGCAGCCATCTCCCGTGTTGAGTGGCAAATAGATGTCCTCGTTTAATCTTTAAATAGTTCACAGCAGTTCTCTCCCACCAAATCTATTCTTGCAGCAAAAAACTTGATGACATCTTCTACGCTAAGCTGCACAAATGTTAAATGTGTCAACTTTTGTATAACTTTAGAGTCATATGACAACTGTGACTAAAGGAACAAAATTTAAGACCCTAATGACATGACAAGATTGGTCTTACAACAACTGAAACTTTGCAGAGGCATTGCAGAATTGGTTTCATAATGTGAAAGATATCATGTACTTCTGTTAATGACTAAATAAAATCTCTAGATAAAATCATAATTTTAAAAGGATGAAAACTGTAAGAATGAGTGTTAATGTATTTTTCACTTCATTAACACAGATGTGACATTCACATTCTCTGGACAGAGAGACATTTTACTATACATTGCTATGTAATTTATGTGGTAATTTTAGAATTGAACACCTCTTTTTAAATATACACAGTGTAAATACATATTCTCTAGGGTAAAGACTATAACTGGAATCGATGCTCAAGAAATTTTCATTTTAATTATATGGTTATCAGTTTTGCTAAAGTAAACAAACTTCTACCCACCTGCACACCTTCCCACAGCAAAACAAGATTTGTCAAAAATACCTAAATTTTCTCTGCACTAGTTCTACTTCAGTAACTGAAAACCTGCATTTTTGGACAAAGAAATCTTTCATCTATGGTCAGCTGGAATCTTACAGAGGCCTTAAGGAAACCTATTTAGGGTCTGATCAAGTCATATTTGCCTGAAAAAAAAGCCATGAAAGGGTTTTGTAAGTTTACTGCTAAAAATCTCATAATATTTTCATGAACTGATGCTTCGCAGGATGTTAGATATCAGCTATGAACTTTGTTGAAAGTCCTCTCAGTGTGGCACAGTTTTTGCATCACTCATCAAGCGGGATGGCATAAAAACTCATTCCCCACTGTTCATGGGAGAGGCACTTGAGTTATAGAGCAACACCCTTCATGGATACAGGAGAATATATCTGCCAGTTACTAACAAGAATATTAATGGAATTACCTATCCCTCTTCCTGCACAAGAGGTGGAAAACAGCATGTGCCATTTTCAGAAAATGCTTTTCTCCATCCATTACAGAACCACAAAGATACAGATATTTCAACACTATTCTTTAACAAGACAAATTGGCGTGAAAATTAATGGGAAGTTGAAATCATATCCACCTCTCCTGTTAGGGCAACTCTTAAAATACTTGTGCCATTTGACTTGCTACCTCAAACATCAGTGATCTGCATTGCTTATCTAAAAGGTCTTGATTCAGAACTACGTGACAAGTGATATAAATTCTCAGTTGTATTTCCTGAGCTGCAGTTCATTGTATATTAATTCTTTCTTGATTCTAGTGCTACTCTGCCTGAGCTAGTGCCACTCAAGTTTTGTGCTTCTGGTTCTTTCTTACCACATTTCTTGACTTAGACTAAACTTCAACAAACAAGTTTTTGGATTTATTCCTGAGCTGCCGTCATAGTCTGGTCTTACCCCAACACGGAGCCAGCTGAAGTGTGGGACACAGAAAACTAACCTTGCAGACTAAGTTAAAAGCCTTGCAACCAACAACAAAAAGGGAGCCAGCATCCTAAAGTACCAAAACTCCCTCAATTGCTCTTCCATTACCCTTTTTTTTTTTTTTTAAAGAAACCCCAAAACAAACAGAAAACTACCAAAACCCCATCAAAACCAAAACAACCCCCATGATTCAGTGCATGATCATATAATCACTTTGAGCCAAATCAGGGCATTAAATCTCTTTATTTGGACACTCTCCTAAATAGAATACCCTTCTCAATTCCATTCAGCCTTCTTAAAGTACATCTAAACCCATTTAGCTCAGGCATGAAGAACACTTGCTACTCTGACATTTTTATTTAACAATAACTAAAAATCATTTGCAACATTATACCCACAAATTGACGGAATGTTCACATCTAGAAAAATACAGAAAAAAAATCTAACATATTAAGGTGTCAAAGCACTTAGACTTAACAAGTTCTTGAAGATGCCATACCCAAAAACTATATTAATAGAATGCAGTTACTGTTATTATAACTGGTGGTTCAGTGGCCCTTGTCTCTAACCAATAATCTGTTCCGTGACTATGCAGCATTCACAATTCATTAAATTTCATGGTTTACTTAAAAAGCACTCACTAGCTGTAGCATTTTAAGAATAATGGATCTTTTGGGTCCCATCTTCCTATCATTCACAAGCATCAAAATAGATTTGTCACTCTGTGGGCCACAGAATTGCTAATTTTTGATTAAACTGGCAGTCCTGTTCTAGAACCTAGTACTAACAAGCTGGTACTTGTGACTTGAAGCAAAGAAAAAGTTCCTTTACCTGTAAATCCTATACTTTGCCACTGAAAAAAGATTCTGTCCAATTTGCTATGCAAGATACTTGTTTTCCAAGGTTTAACTAGCAATGTATTATGCCAGTTTCAGTTTCTTTGAAGTTTTCAAAGCAGTAAAACTGCAGACACAAAATAGCATTTAATACCTAACTTTAGCTGCTGCTGATATAGAGAGCATTTGTATGTTTTTGCCATTAACATTTTACTTGTAAAATCATTTGGAAATTACCACAGAACAGTTAAGCACCCATGAGAATAACTCTGCAGAGTGCACAAAATGCTGCATTAAATCCAAAGCTATTTTTTAAACCTATCTTGACTTGCATTGTCGCTGACTGATCAGTCAGCTCCTTACGTAGGTTGCTTTGATTGAAAAGCGTCTTCTTGCCAAGGCAGAACTCTCTCACTGCCTCTGTTCCTGAAAACTTTTGGTCCCCTTTGACTACTACCATATGGCATAGTTGTATTGTTGTCATCCACTGCAGAGTATTTTACTTAAAATTTTGGAAAGAGTGCTTTGGTGGTGTTTGCTGCCACCTTGAGTTCCAACTCATTAATGGGGAAGTTTGCAACAGTCCATAGGAAAAACCACTTGATACAAATGGTGTTCCGAAAAGAGCCTAAATAAATACCACTTCAGGCATTACAGAAATATATGCTGCTTTGAGATCTAAAATAAAAGTGAGAATCCATACTACAAATACATCCCAAGCAACTCCGCTCTGGTGGTTTTCACTGTTTGCTTGCTTTAGTGGGATCAGGAAATGGACACCATTCCTGCACAAAGAATTATGATAAACTCATGCAAGATGACAGAAATAAAATATCAAAAAGACAGCCCCTGTGTAGGGAGCTTTTACTTTCAAGATGAAAAGAAATTTTTAGAGAGAGAGAGGGAGAGAGAAAGTGCACAAGTAGGAAAGCTTGGAACAACTGCATGAGCTGTCAGCTGAAAATATTACTGCCTAAGCCTCATATTTTAGAGTGGGAATTATTTGAACTGAAATACCTGTGGGTTTTATTTCCCTCAATTTTTTTTTTTTCTGTAAATAAGACTAGGCTTTTGTGAAAAATGTTTTAGCATCTATGTTTTATTCCTCTGTGTTCTTCAGGAGTAGCACAGGAAGTTGTAGATTCCTCCAGTCTTCTGTGCTATAAACTATCTTTCCCTTCCTTGAAAAAAACCATATAGTCACAGATTTCAAAATGCCATTACTCTGTGATTTTCAGGAACAACTATTATCAATTCATATGCTACTTAGGTCAACTAAGTTGGCAGAACAAGACTGGCAGAAGACATAAAATGTGCCTCCAGCTGGCAGTTTTTAAAACTTGCAGCAGTTCACAGAAGCTGGGAGGCTGATGTATGAAAGAGCAGCACTCAAGGCACATTGATGAAAGATAAGTCTTTTATGCTTCAATGTGCATTAGAAATGGAAAAATACAAGTTTTGACTGTGCTGCTGCATGAGAGCATTATTACTGACATGCATTTATCCAGGATGATTGCAGTATATCCCAGGGAGTTGAAATGCAACCCACAGCAAAGAAAAAAAAAAAATCCAGAGACCGTGTAGTATATTTTTCCCTAGAATTTAAATTGAAACTGATTTTATTATTTTTTTTACAGGAAATAGCTGTTTCGTTGGGTTCATAAATGAAAGGATGGAATGACACTAGTATTTAAAGAATACAGCTAGGGAGCTTTTTTTTTTTGTATAATTAAGGGCCAAAAAGCAAGTACAACCCATTGGAATGCATTTTTCTGTCATGATTAAGAACACTGTACTATCTTACTGAAAAAGTTATCCAGAAAAATTGTTACAAATTCAACAAAGAACTCAGGTATAACGACAAAACTATAGTTTTATCCAGCATAAAAAAACAAGATCATACTTGGTTTAAAAAGGAAAGACTGGAAAAAAATTCTTTCTGATCCAATACAAAAACCCTTAAGGAAATGCCCAACCTCCATATAATTTCTTATTCAGGTTATAATTTTTAGTATGGTATAACTAATAAAGCCCAAAAGCACTTAAAAGAAGTTATAGCTTATGTAATTTCTCATGTCATTCACATTAGAGTTCTTATGCACATTATTTCTTTGCAGAGGTTATTTTCTACAGCACAATCATGCATTCTAATGTTTTATATATCACAGAAGAATGTGAAGGTCTCTCACCTGCTTGTTAATGTTATATACCCATTTGATGAGATTTTAAAATTTCTAAATTATATTATTCTCCTTCCTGTAAATCTGAAACTCCAAAAACCTAATTTTACATTTATACTCCAAGAAGTGAGTATCTTCTTGCTGAATGCCATGTTAAAAAGTCCAGACTGAACTTAATTCAGAGTAGAGTTAGGGGCTGAACTTTAATAGCAATACTGATTGATTTCTTTTGTTTTTAAAGAGACATATTATTGAGCATAACGGCAGAAAATCTCTAAGACCACAGGGTCCTCCTAATAATGTGCTCATACTGGTATGTAAATTAACTTGATCAAGACTTCACACAGTGCAAGGACTTTAAAAGTCTTAAAGGTATAAAAGGCTAGGCAAGTTTTCATTTTGATCTAAGTACAAGGAAATACCACAATATTCCATAAAGAACAAATATATATATGTAGTGTAGGCTTCTTTGGAATAAATGTGAAAGTAAATGGAAGTAAGATTGAAAAAACTGGACATATTTCTTTACAATACAGGAATTTACCAGGGATAGAAGCTTGTACAGATGAGTTTTCTATATACAGCAATTCCACCAGATGCAATCCCAATCATGAGATCTAGATTATGGAGATCCTAAAAAAGAAAAATACTGTAAGAACACAGATGTGGTTTATGTCATTCACATTTATCTACTAATAAATTTATTTTCAAGCTTTCTGTATCTAAATTGCTACACTTAAGGAACAAAATCAATGACATTTCTGAGTTTTGATTTTTGTGCATCTCTTTCCTTTGATGTTATCTATTACACATTCTAAATATTATTCATTCATAAAAGCTGTAATGTTCATTCTACTACCCTGGACGTTCCTTAGGTCTGTATCAAGAGTAAATTTGCAAGTCTAGCCTTATTAATTTCAGGAAAGAAGTTGAAATACTTCCCAAGATTAGTCAGGCAAATGTCACAGAATTTTGGGAACTGAACAAAAATTGCCTGATTATATGCTGTTTAAAAAAAGAGGGGAAATAATTCCTTACTTTTTCCTAAAAGGTCTTACCAAGAAAGACTGCACAGGAGGTGACCACAATTTTGCATATGAGAATATGTTGGAAAAATACATGTGCACATGAATATTTCATACATTAAATGAAATCCATTATTAACTAAACCAAAAGGTGTGCATTAGATTAACACATGCAACTGGGGGAAAAAAAATCATAATTTTACAATCCTTTCTAGGTACTGAGATACTCAAGAGAAAATACATTCTTCCATAGAAGCAAACATTTGAGTTTAAAAAAAAAACTAAACAACAAAAAGGCAGAGAGGAGAATGCTGGATGGTCATTTTGAGCCTAAACCCAGACTGACGTTAAAGAAGTTACAAACCTTGGCTTCCCATTTCTTATGATTAATACACACTAATGTGTTATTACATAGATTTCTAAACAGAGCTAAATGCATACATAAATCCTCATGTAAGTAGAATCCATTGTTTTAAATATCAGGTTTGACTCAAAAGCAGTTTCAGACTGTTTCTGAAGGACAGCCAATAGTAACAGATTCTCTTCAAAGCCTTCAGTAGCGCAGTTGCTCCTCTAGATGGTACTCTGGGCTCAATTAATATATGGCTTTCCTCCATGTCCAATCCCAATTTCTTTATATTAGTAAGGTACAGAGCATGTGCTCTGGCAGTACTGTGGAAAGTCTACAATAAATCTTTTAAAAACAGTTGAACAGAAGTGTGATACAGGCCCATGAATAAGGGAAGTCCAACCTAATTTGCAAAGCATAATACAGGAATCCAGAACTGACATCCCTGTATTTTAATACTTGGAAAGAACACTGAGGTATTCAGGAGATTAACTGCCTACATTTTAGCTGTTTCGGCCATGATATGGCCAACCTAAAGCAGGGTAGAAAATTGCATTATTAGCACTTTGAGCTTACTCCAGGTTCCTGCTTTCATAAATCAATACTATGAAGAAAAAACAATTTTAAAAGTAAAACCTTAAAATCGACATGATTAAGTAGAAATAAAGGATTATCTAAAACACTTGATAGGGATTAATTAGGCTAAACTACTCTATTTTCTCCAGAAGCTTTGTCAGAACAAAGTTCATTCCTTACCCTCCTCTGCACCAGCCCAAACCACTAATCTCCCATGTTATTTGTTATTATGAATTCTCTTGTATTGAGCCTAAGAAACACAAAAATCAAGATGCTGGAAGAGCATAAAGAGAGGGTCTCTTATATGAAATATTATATTGCTGTACATTTATTTATCTTTCAAAACATCATGCTGTTAAATATCATCAAAAAGAAATAACATGCATATATTTATAAAAAAAACAGGTAACATGAAGATAATAAAAAGGTTGTAAAGAGAAAAGATTATAATGCCAGGCATCTAGCTAGTTAAATACTGATTCACATTTGATTTAATTTACAATTACCATTTTGATTTTTGTAGATATGGAAATAATATTGATTCAACAAATTTCCTATCTTCGACTCTCTGAGTAAAAATGAAAGATGAGTTAACAGCAAATTAATTATTGAGCAGATGGGATAGTGGTCCAGAGTGAAAAGGAGAATAGAAATTCAAGACATATCAATATAGTTTTAAGATATTGAATTCACTCTCTTGAGTCTCCTAACACTATTGCATATTTTAATATTTTAGCAGTTCAGTTTTTTCATCAGAAAAAAAGCAGAAGTGTTTGCAGATGAAAACTGAGCTCAGATTGAAGTTGCATGTTTAGTAAATTGCTAAAAAGAAAGCTCACATGTTAAATATTTAACTTTCTATCACAAAACAAAAAAAAATAAAGAAGCTATATGTACATCTGCTCTTTAAGAAACATTATCCAAAAGTATCCCACTCTCAACCACCAGTACAGGAGCACCAGCTTCTTTGGGCCATTAGTATAAAAGTCAGGTGTTCCCTGGTTCTTCTGCCACACACAATCTAAGAGGAACAAGATCATCAGAATCCACAGAGCTAAAGCCTTTCACAGAGACACAGTTTAATCAGCCCCTGCTAAATCAGGTCAAGGCACTGGGATGTGACAGAACTGGAAGCATGATTTAAAAGCAGTACTGAGAGGGGGGAGAATATCAGGAGGCACTGTAAACCTCCCTGCCAAAGCATGGGCAGATCACAGTAGCCTCAGTGAAGAAGCAGCTTACAAACCTTCACTGTAAACTTCTTACAGGCCTACAGGAGCGAGATCAACCTCATGTTGTTTGAGAGGTTTGCCTCATGGCATTCAATCCAAACAAGGACTTGCAACTGATGTTTTGGAAGGACAAAACTTCAGAGACAACCAGCTACACCCTGACTAACAACTCTTCCTCTCAGCTTCAGGTCATTTACAGCTAGAGGATTTCCTGGTTTAGAAGCTTCTTTTATGCTTAATGGACTCCAGTGACTGCCTGACTGCTCCTCATAGCTATTTCACCGTGGGCATCCATTAAATCACAAGTAACGCTCACAGTTCAACTGCAGCCTTGTGGAAAAAGTGCCTTTACCTAAACCTGTTTCTTTTTAGGTAGACTGAAGATCTTGTTGGCTATTCACATTCTCCATGCTGTTCACCAGCTACAGAAGGCTTTTCCTTAAAACAATTATGATTGTTATCCTTCTCTGTACTTTTCTTTTTCCATTACCTACTCTGACATAAGGAAGGGATAGGAAGAATGAAGCTCAACATTCAAATGATATCAAAACTCAATTTGGAAGGTGGCATGATATTTTCTGGTTTGGGTTCTATTTCCATCCTAGCAGCTTCTAAATGTCTAGATGTCTAGTTCAACTGTTAGAGAAACCAGATCACTTCAAATATTTCATTCTTAAAAAAAACCCGGAATTTTGATAAAACTATTATTTTGAATTGAAACAGTAGCAAAATGGTCTGCAGTGAAATTTCATTTAGCTGAAATGTCTGAATCCAGTCTATTATCACTACTTGGCACTGGTAAGACCACTACTGACATCCTGCATGCAGTTCAGCAACCTGCAGCTCAGGAAGGATAATGGAAATTAGAAGAGCTTGCAGAAACAACATCCTGTTACTATTAAGAGACTGGTCACATAGTGGAAGTCTTAGCACTCAAGTTGGCTTATCAAAATACTAGGCTATAATAGAAGTTAAAGGCAAATATCCAATCAAGTTAAGTGCATATAGTGATCTCGAGTGTAACACTAAGAGCTTCTTCAATAAAGTAGAAAGGTGACAGATGACCCAATGAACAGACTATACAAAGTCAGATTTAATAAGATCATTTCCTTTCCTTTCTACTTTTCTCCGTTATTAAAAAAAGTGTCTACCTTTTGAGTGCTGTATTCATGAATATGAATGTAATTACAGAGGCTTCATACAGAAGTACTTTAGGAATTTCTAGAAATCCAATGCAACACTCACTTATTTGTGGCAGCATAAAGAAAAACAAGAAAATATGCTGAAGGAAGCAAATTACTCACTCTATTCATTCCTCATCATTAAAAAAATTAATGAATTTTTCATTATAACTCTTAGTATCAGGATTATTAACAAAAGTCAAAGAAGTTAAGAAAACTAGAAGTCATCTTCACCTAGGAAATCAATTATCTGTAGTACACTTCCTTTTTGCACGACAAGCCTTAAAACAATTTACTATTGCATAGAAGCACAAAAGGCAACTTGCACATTAGGATGCAAATAAAAAAGCATTTTGGAGATTCACTTCAGATCAATAGTGTAGCCAAAAAATTAAATTGCAGTAGACAGTGAAATACTAAGACATGTTTCTTATCAATGAACACCCTGTATGTAAAAGATTTCAAATACACTTTTAGTGGTCATCTTTCAAGTTGTTAAATACTTCTTAGATTTAGCCTAGAATCAGAGAATATAGGAATTTAAACAAACAAACAAAAAAACCTCTATAATCTTAACACTTAAATTAGTGCTAGAAATTTATAGAAATTAAACTCTTAAAACACCTGCTGACTAACAGCACTAAACAGAGCATTTCATTTTCTGTCATTCTAAGACATTCAGAAACCTTTGTAAAATTAGAAATCTAATGTAAAAATATACTGCAGTAATTAAATAGTTTATCCTAAAAAATATTTTGCTACCCTTTTGAGGAGCACTAGCTTATTTGGTTGAAAGTCCAGCACCTAGATCACACAAGTTACTGAAAAATTACCCAGCTCTACTTAAAAATAATACATGATAAAGTCAGTACTTAAATATTACTTTTTTTTCTGCTATTAATTAATGTAAAAAAAAGCATATAAATTTACTTTCCAAGGGAAAAATTACAATGTAAACATACTCTACCACTGTGCAATTCCACTCCATAGAATTCAAGTGTTCTTGCTATATTTATATAGCAGGACTCTGCTTCAGATTGCTTGAGGCCACTAGAAAAAGGGAAAAAATAATAAATATGAGCCACAGACAAGTCAAAAGTAAAAGATATTATATTTATTCCAAATGCATAAAACCAGAAGAATGCTGAAGTCCAGTGTCTCAGAAAAAAAACCACATTAAGTAGTGCCACAGTTTCTTTACTGGTGAAGGCCCTGCTAAAGTACTCCCAAAAAAATTGAGTGAATTATACATGATTTTATTACCTTAGCCACTCTGGAGCAGCTCTTTTTATAAAAAGCTTTGCTATCTGTTATGTTCAAAGGGACAAGGAAACAATTCTCCTATAAAATCTGACTTTTTAGTAAGAAGCTGCATCTGTAAATATTGTATATTTCATAGTTTCTCAGAAAGAAGTCATGTAGAAGAAAGATAAGAAGCATGAACGCACTAATAAAATAAAGGGGAGAGAACAGATTAAAAGTTAAAGTTATGAAACTCACCAAGGAAAAGCCATCCAAGTTACCTAAAATCTGTAAGTCCTAAAATATTTTTTTCTCCTGCAGGTAAGACATTGAAATCATAAAAGCATTTGACCTCCTTGTCATTTGACCTCCTGTACTTCAAGAAAGCGTCTATAAGTACAGGTAAAAACAACTCTTTGCTAGGTAAGATTCCAAAACAACATACATAAAATTACATTAATCAAATGCAATTTAGGTACAACCTGCAAAAAGCTGATGCAACATTAAGAACTCCAGCATCTATTACTTCCAATTAATATCCCTCTTTTTAAATGCAAAACAATCAAAATGCAATGCCCTGAAACAGCCACTCTAGGAAATATTACATCATGCAGCAAAAAACTGAAAGCTACCTTGAACTGGAAAGCAATGGCCAGTGTGGCTTGAGGATGGCATAATATCAGGAAAAAAGAGAGCAAAGATGAAGAAAACTGCTGTTTATCACAATCCTGAGCTAAACTGGTTTCTCAGATCTACCTGTACCCTGACTATTGTCACCTTGATTCTGAAAAACTTTAGTAGACCCTATATCTTTCACTGTGTCAGAAAATTAGAGAAGCAAATCAATGTGAAATGGCCATTTTGTTATATGAAAGGATGCTGAATATGTTTGCAAGAGTACATTATTGTCATTTAAAATAATTTGATCAAGTACTTTGTACAGAAGGTCTGCTGCACACTAACAAGATATGCCTGCAAATTTTAGTTCTCAATTTGTATACTCCATCTGCACCAGACCAGTCATGCCTTGGGTCTTGAAGGGCCAACAAGTATCTCAGCACAGACTTAGATATTTTACTCGTTGTTGTTACACCCTCCTACTCAATTAGAGGTGAAACGAAACCTTCAGGTCCCTAAGCAGATGGTAATTATTCAGTGAGATAAACAGGCAAGAGGAAATCGGTCTTGATGTTCCAATTTTTATAGTTGTTGATACCCAAGGACTAGCGAACTTCATCTGGAATATAAGCATCCTATTTAGTTTCAAATGCATCCTTCTCCTCAAACTGATGGCTGGATCTAGCGAGCACTGTGAAAACCTTACCAATTTGGACAATATCTGCATCCTAAGATCTCAGGCTGCTTATGTTACTAAGCAAAACACAGCAGGAAAACCACATTAGAACCAACTACATACAGAAAAATCCCCCTATGGATTTAGGGATGAACACAGAAGGAAAATTTCTGAAGCTATTGTTCAACACGACAATAGCTGCTTTCTTAAAAGCTACATACTGTCCACTGAACAATGTGGCATGGAGTTGTTCAGGGAATACTCCTCAGATTTTGAAAAGCAACGTAAGACCTAGGTAACAAAAACTTTTCACTGAGTTACAACACGTAACACAAGACATAACATTACTTCTCAAGTCTGTATTTCAGCAATTCAAACCTTTTTCTTTTCCACCGTGAAAGTTTCCCAAAGGATAGACAGTAAAGAATGAAAAAAGCATAGATGTTTATAGGATTGGCTTTGAAACCCTCTAATATAAGAATACCAATTTCAAAGCTACAATAATTTATAGATAACCGATATGGTTTACAGTAATATTTTTTATTCCAGATGAGCAGAAATCTCATTCCAAAGCAACAATGTTCTCTCAAAGGGTAAAAAAGTAAATTCTTCCTTTCCATCTTTCCTTCCCAGCAGCTCTGGTGAACACCAGAACCATTCTTGTCAAGTATGTTCTTGGCACCGTTCTAATCAAATTCATGTCCGAGACATACGAATGCCAAAGGAGTATGCAAGAAATACTGCCAGGATAAACAATTTGTCTGCCTCTCCTTGCACTCTAAAGTAGATTGGCCTTAAGAGCTAAGTTTCAAAAGACATGTTAAAACAATAAAGAAAAATTTTTTCCAGTTCAATTTACTCAGTATTTTTATTCAGACATTCAATTACCAACATGTCTGTTAATTCCAATACAGAAGTTAAACTTCTCAACCATGAAGGCTTCACCCCACCAAAGACACTCAGTGAAAGCTTTGATATCACTGAAAGGACACAGAGAAGAAAGGAGTCTTTCCAACAGACACCACCACACCTTAGTCTGGACCAATGCTAACTTCTGATCTTTCCTCTGCAGAACATAACCAGTTTTATATCTCTTGCTATCACAGCACTAAATACATGACCAGCCACTCCAAGACTCTTCAGAAACTTCCCTCAGTGGTCTCCAAGGTGACTGCTTCCTAAAGACAAGCAGGTTTATTCATTCCTGTCTAAAAGTCCCCCTCAAAAAAATACTGAGACTACTGGAAACTGCCAATTAATCTGGAAGGAGTAGAAGCATCAGCTGTTGTGTGCCTGAACACGAACTGTTCAGAAAGCAGTCCAGATTAGTATCTCCAACAGAAAGGACCGTTGGAGTGAAGAGTTCAGTGGTTATCTTCTTTTGCCCCATAAATGACAATGCCTGCTCTGGATAGCTAGGGAGCACACGTGAAGTTTAAAATTTCTCACTACACCCACTAGCAGTAAAGAAACCAGAGGAAAAAGTAAGAGTATTGAAAGATGAGAAAAAACAGCTGAGGGACATTAGGAAGATATGAAAATGGAAATATTTCAAGGAATAAATCAAAGAAACTAAGAGAGCAGGGAATTCGTTCTGCTGCAGTTAAGATACAGACAGAGAAAACAAGTCTACAGAGATTTGTATTTCATTTGCTCACAGACAATTTCTTAGACTGGTATATTTGCATTCAGCTTGCAAGTATCTGATCAACACCACTAATTCCAAAGCTGCAGTCTTACAAGAGACAAATCAGCAGGGTCAGAAAAAATAATTAGCAGCGCATTGACTGGAATAATCTGTTGCAGCCTTTGTATTACACTCAGGAGAGGGGAGTGAAAGCACCAAGTTAATTGAAGTGTTTTATGGTTATGGCATTTCTTGGAGATTTTTTCCACATATATAGACAAAAAAAAAAATCTCTAGAATTTGAAAAATGATCAAATGTCCTCCATGCAGCAAACCCCTCAAACATCTAGTACAGTGTTCTAGATTGTTTCTTTAATAATATTTAAGGCTAACTAATCACTTGGAGGTTATAACTAGACATTTAAATGTTTCAACACATTAGCATCATACTCAGAATATAATTAATCTAGCATCTCTATGATAAACCCAAGTATTTCATTTAACAGAAGCTATATGAAATACAACTGGCTGTTGTAATGAAACTACTAAGAACTTGAGTCTTCCTTTTGACAACTTTTCTTTTCTTTAAAAGCTCAAGAGGTAAGAGAGAACTAAAAGTTGACATTACCTGTGTTGCTCATGTAGCGTTTCTACTTTGGTAAGAAAATCTTTGTTCTGCTCCGGTATAAAGTTGTAATTTGAAAGATATCCTGAACAATGCACTGAAGCATTATAGTCTCCAAGTTGTGCTGTTAAGAAACAAGAAACACATATATACAGTTTTCATAGTTAATTGGATTTTTGTTTAGAAGAAATTCCTTCTCATTAAAACATATACATATATGGGAAAATGCAGAAACTACCAATTATTTCCCAACAGACAAGAAGTGTTGAACATCAGGAACTGTATGACCTCAGCAAGGTAAGGTTTTTTTAAAAATGCACTTGCCATAACTATAATCTCAGGCACGGAATGACTCAGTACTTTATTTAGTTACTTATGTAGCCTCACTTTTGCATCACAACCTGTAACAGCACCAGACAGATGTCATGTGCTGTGCTGACACAGACGTGCAGCACTGCAACATCAGAGAACACCCAATTGCTTCAGTAAGAGACGGCAAATGAAATCAATTTGACACATTTACTTGTGTAGAACATATTAGAAGTCTTCAACAAGATCTGTCACTTAAAAAGCATTCACTCTTCACAAATTCAGGTGGAAATCACTCCACTACCAACTATGGCACTGTCCTAGAAATTCAGCTGTGAATTACTTAACAGAAAATGTGAAATGATTGCTGATTGACACATAACATTACAAAGCTGCTACAAAACGTAAATAACTATAACCTGTGCTAACCTTCTTTTTCATAAGGAGTATGGAATAGTGATTATAAAGCCTTGAAGTTTCCCAGAAGTTATTAGTATGATTTGCAAATTAACACAAAAGGAAGTAACTGATAGGCTGCAAACAATTCAGCATCAAAACCTCCTCAACTAAATCAAAGTTCAAGAGCACACTTTTAGGATATACTATCAATAATATTAACACTATTTTCCAGAAAATTAAAAAAAAAAAAAAAAAAGATATATTTAAGTGATTCAAGTTGAGGGGTATGAGAGGCACATCAGAAATAACTTACACCTAGTAATTATGTATGATCTGTAATGCAGGGGATAACTAATATTTGCCACATATATATATTCAAACTGTATGATTTATATGGTCCAGAAAATGGAACTACAATGATAAAATACAGTTCCCAGGGAAATGCAGTCAAAAGCTAATATAGTTGCACACCTAATTGTCGGCATCAAGAGAAATATTTAAATAAAAAAGGCAATGATAAAGAGAAACTAATTTACTTTAAATGCAGAAAGCCTTGCATACTTAGTTCTTTCTTTTTAAAGGTAGCCTAAACTTTAAATTAATTAGCAAATGGCAGACAAAGGACTAAATATATTCCATGAAAGCCAAAACATATGTTTGAACATTACTGTAAAATTTATCTGAAGAAGAACAAAAAAAAAAAAAAAAAAAAAAAGAGCTAATAAAAACAAACTAAAACAAAAAAACCCCAAATCAACCAAGACAGATGATGCAGAAGTATCATAAGAAACTGAAGTGATTTTTAGGAATATCCATATATTGACAAAAGTCTAAGCCTGACAACGCTAAGTCTAAGGCAACAGCAATAAAAGTGAAAATTTGAAACTTTTAGAAATAAGTAGTATGCTAATAAAGTGTAAAATAAAACCCACAATTTCACAATTACAGTTGTTGATTGAGGATCCTGTCCTTTACTAATTATTAACACAACCCATTTTTTCTATGAAACAATCTACATCTTTAAGGTTTGCTGCAGCCAGTTTGAATGCCAATGGGAAAAGACCAGATTGCCAGGAATAAGATAACATTGTTTTCTATTTAAATTTTCTTTGCAATAGGAAAAGTTACTTTTACTGTAATTTTACCTTCCCTAAAAGGGACAACTGTTATTCCTTCACACATTATAAGGTAGTCTTCTTTCTAATCTCCTAAATAGGCTACACTGGGTTTTTTCCCCTCTTGCTACTAGCTACCTGAGGCCATGCCAACAAGGGAAGAAATTTAGCTTCTCCAACTCCCTCGCCAGCTGTTACAGTAGAAGAGAAACATCTTGCAAGACTAATGATCTTGTGTAAGATTTAATTATCCAAGTAGGAAAAAAAGTGAGGACATATCAAGACGTCAGCAAGAATAATAACCCATGATGCTTCTATCTCTTTACTGGATTTCTCCAGAAGAGGGAAGAAGGGCAGGAAATATTAAAGACCTATTTCTCATCTGAGTTTCTCCTGACATATTTTCCGCTCTGATCGTGAGTCAGCAGATACTAACTCGATGAAGATAAAGTTACAGTATAAAAATAATAATATTTTAACCTTTCTCCATTCTAGACCACTGGTGCTCTTTAATTTGTTATAACTGGCAAACAGTATAGAGCTAAGTGAGAGAAATTGGTCAAAATAATGAAACACTATGACGAGTCAAAAAACAAACAAACCCCTGATATTTGAATATCAGAATATTGTATTTTAGAGTTCTATATCTAATATGAAAAGCTTTAGAGAAAGGAATGTAATGGACCATTAATTTAGAAGGCAATATTCAGTAAAAACAAGGTATTTTTTTTAATTTCTAGTAAAAGAAGAGTCTAATAGCCAAGTAGCCATGTTGACATGAAACACTAGTTCTACAAACTTTCAACAAAATAAGAGCTTATAAGTGCTTGAAACACAAGTCTTGAGATCATATATGTTTACAGAGTATAGGATCTGTCTATGTCGTATTGAAGCCTAAACAAGCCATATATTCTTCATACGTTCTTCAAAAGTATTTTGTTCAGACATCCTTCAAGGTGCAGATGACATTGTTCTCCATTCTACAGACTTTATTTGTAAATAATAAGAAAAAGAATTGCATAAAAAGTAATAGCACCCAAACCTATTTCTGCACATGGGCATTTCCAGTAACTTCAGATACAAGAAGAGAAATGTATGAATGGCTCATTGGCTAACCATGATGAGAAATTAGTTATAGAACATATGGGCAAACTTACCCAAAGGAATGCCTACAAAAGCTAGTCTTTAAATCAACTTTCTATAGGCCTGAGAAGTGTATCAGAAAAGAATCAAGCAGGTTCATATTGAATTTGTAACTTTATAGCTATTTTAATATTTTAGGTCAAATGAATAAAGCACAAAAGTGAATTGAGTTGTCTATTTTAAAAAAAGGATAACTACATATAAAGATAAGGTTCACAGGGTAACAGAATAAACAAACCACAGAAAGTGTCTTGCATATACATTGTAAAAATTCTCACATATAAAACTGCAGTACAGGATTAAAACATAGTTAGGATCATTTGACTGGCTTCCAAATCAGGACAGCAATAATGACTCGCATTCTTGAGATGAGGGTGAAATGTAGTATTAAAGGCTAATGATTAATTTATCATCATATGAACACTGAGGCACAAAAAGAAAAGATACTTAATCCATACAGTTTAATCACTTTAGAAATTTTAAGTGATTGCTTCTTGGCACAAAAAGAGAACAGAAGAAAGATGAACTTCCTAGCATAAAATGTTTCTCAACACTAACTAAAAATTATTCAAGTATTAATATGTTTCTGGAATCAGAAAACAATCCGCTACAGCACAATTCAGTTTCAAAGAACCAACATAAAAATGTAGACACTTAAAGACAGACTAAAAAGGTACATTGGAATAAGCAAATGACACCATGTTGAAAATGGTTTTCAGAGAGAAATTCCTAAAAGGACCAAAAAACCCTCAGCAGTGAATGCTGAGAGAAGGAAAGGTGTTTCAACAAGTGGAACCTGTATCCAATTAAGGATTCGAGCATGAACACTAACCCACTGAGTCCCTATGTAACTGTGATGTCCCTACAGGACAAGTAGAACTAGCTATCATGTGAATTAAAATTAATTTGTTTTGTAAAAGGAAATAATGCTTCATACTCAAGAGCCCTTACAAAATGTTCAGCCTAGGCATGACTGTAAATAGCTGCTTATGACCACTTACAACAGCTGGCCATTTTGTGGTAAGACAGAATGAGAAATTAGGCATTAATAAAAACAAAGAAACATTTGTAGAGGAAAAATAAAGAAAACTATGCATGCACAATGGTAGTCTCCAAGTTATTTACCACTCCAGAATGAAAAATGAGCCAGTCATTGTGATGCCTTTTATTAAAAGAACTAAAAAATAAAAATCAGCAGCTCAAAACCCAGACACAGTTAAACAACAACACAAAACAATAGCCACAAGGAGAAGGAAGAAACAAATCAGAAACTATAAACTATACTGAGTTGCCGTTTCTGCATCTCAAATACAACATGTACTTCAGAAACCATACAGACACAATCAAAAAACTATTGAGAAAAGCGAAGTATAATCCAAAGTACAAAGAGTATTCATTTTGAGGAGGTATTGGGATAAAAGCCTTAAAGGAATAGCTACCAATACTCCCAAAACATTGTGAGGCTTTACCAAACTAATGCATCTGATCCTCTGCCATATATGTTGTTTCTCAGCATTCACCACTACTCATTTGAGAATCACAAAGTCATTTAGGTTGGACTAGACCTCTAAGATCGTTGAGTCCAACCCTTAACCCAGTACTGACAAGCCCACACTAAATCATATCCCTCTGTGTCACATCTACACATTTTTTAAATACCTCCTGGGATGATGACTCCACCCTTACCTGGACAGCCTCTTCCAAAGCCTGACAAACCTTTTGGTGAAGAACTTTTTCCTAATATAGAACCTAAACCTTCCCTGGTGCAAATCGAGGATATTACCATGAGTGTAATTACATGGACCTTGACCTTGGGAAACTCTTCTTTCCCCCTTTTTAGTTATGTTACATAAAAATATTTAATAAGTTCATTCAGCTTAAAAATACAGAAGAATTGTAGTATCAAATCTAAGAGGCACTGCAGAAAGTCAGCTCCTTCAGCTACAGCACTGGCCAGTATCCCAATCTGGGGTTCTCCACTCTGGAGACTGTATCTTGTTTTGAAGTGTTACCGTTCAAAAAATTATTTGTGGCTTAAGGGAAGACCATCACATAAACAATACTTGAAGCAATGATCTCCTGAAGTGGCTTTTGTATTGCCTAACACAACTGTAAAATATAATTAAGGAAAACCAGCCCAAAAGAGCTGGAAAGTTGCTGTATATAAACAATCAGGACACTCTTAGATGATCTGTTGTACAGAGATGCTAGCAAGCTCAGGAGCAGCAATCTAGAATTCAGTGAACCATATGGAAGGAAATAGGAATGTTTTTCAATTAATCTCTCCAAGCTGATTCTTGTATTGGGAGGTTCATCACTATCACACAGATAACACTGGCACTGCTGATGACAGGTACTGTAAGATATAATAAAAGGTACCTCTGGCTGAACAGCACTGCTGCAGGCTTCAGGAGAACAGATGTGACATGCACACAATCCTCAGACTGCCCAACACACCCAGTAAGTAATTTCAAACCCTGGAAATTCAGCTCAAAGTTCTCTCTACTAATCCAGTCAGATTTTGATTTTAAGGCACAAGGGTTAAAGATACCCTGGAAAGAAGCAAGCAGAAACTTGACTGATCCGTAAGCTAATCTGTCAGTTTATATGAGATGTCCTTATGAGCACTATTTCACTTCAAGAAACCATGGGTGGGGAGCACACACAGAAAAATTCCCAAATGCTAACCATGAAAAGAGAGAGGTTTCCATAAACTAGGAAGTCTGAGGGGTCAACCTAATTTTTATGAAGTGAAGCAAAATGAAGGCAAGTTAGAAGAGTCAGGCATCACTGTGGAACTGCTGTTGCTGTTCTCTAAGTCTTACAGCCCACCTCTATCTCTGGGATATCAATCTTCTGGCATTCCCAAAATTCTATCACTTTTATTCCCAGTTCCTGAGAGACTTTCACACTAAGTTCAGCTTTCCTTGACTCTTCATCATCACCAGCCTTCCTTTCCTTAGAAGAGGTTAAAGTCCATTGGAAGCCCTAGCAACCAGTCAACTCCTTTCTGAACAGTGTGGGACTTCTGAAAGTCCCAAAGACAGCAGTGTGCTAGAGATGATTCCTGGGTCTCAAAGCAGGGCTGAGAGGAGCAGTACCACAGGAGACAAGAGCAACTGATGCTCAGGAAAAAACAAGCTTAGAAGCATTCGTAACATCTTTGCTGGTTTTATTCCTGTGCTTCATATTCAAGTTCCAAGTCAGCAATGGATTTATTAACACAAGAGCATATTCTCATGAAACCCATGGGATTTCTTACATACCAGTAGCTGGGCATTTAAGCAATGGCCTGGAAAAGGCAATTTCCTATATGAAGTGATAGAAAACAAGTGGTGCTAAATCACCATTTAAAAGTTAAAAAAAGGAGTAGTCGTACTGTATAGGTTTCCTTATTTGGTTTTAGAGATGGTACAACATTCCCATTTTACACTAGTAAAAACACACGATTTATCAAGATTTTTAAGTATGAGTGTATCCTTCCAACTTCACAATGATGAAATTATTTGAAATGCATCTTAACAAGTCTTAAAGAAAAAAATATTTCAAACTCCACAGACTTTTGTCACAAATCACATTCCTGAAAATACACTAACAACTTATTCTTGAAGTGTCTGAACTATGTTCGTAATCAGGTTCAGTCACATGTTCTTCAGACACAGTACTCACACCCAGTTACGTTCCCCTGTAACTTAGCCCCACCAGGCAACGCAGGGTGTGCTGCAGCAGGGCAAAGGGACACGTCAGAGCTTTATTTCAGAACCAAATACCTGAGCACAGGGCACTACAGAGAAGCAGCATCCCAGCAGATATCACCAAAAACTGTCCCCTTGGAAAACTCAGACAAAGCCTTTCTGAAGGCCAACCATACAACCAGCACATGGAAAAACTTCACTTAAGAAGAGTAGAAATATCAAACACCAGACTTCATACACTGTGAAAGAGAACTGCTTCAGCTCTCCCGTCAGCAACAACTGCTACACCTTTTAAATAAACAACCCACAAGGTTGTCAGACAACAAGGATTTTCCCTTCTGCGTACAAGGGAAGCTACAGAAGGAGAGAGCAGCCTGAAAGCCGCCAAGAAGTGGCAGTAAATAGCTCAGGTAGAACTGATTCATGGCAACCTCAGACAATGGATTTCTCATAAGCAGCTACTTCATACCAAGAACTTCAGCTTTCCTTAATAAGCATGATTAGAAATTAAAACATTGATAGAAAACTACTTAAAACAATTTCAATTGACAGGAATCACAGCAAACATGACTCAGTAAGGAGATTGAAACCCTTGATTTCAAAAATGTCTTTCCTATGCCATCATCTTCAGGTAAAAGCAAAAAAAAAAAAAACCTTAAGGAAATATGTCTTTCTATTAAACATTTCATTCCTTATCAATGCAGAGAATAAATATCAGTATCACACAAACAGCAACAGAAAGCAAATCAGATAGCAAAAAATAGTTACTTTTGGGATTGGGGTTTTTTGTGCTATGGCTTTTTTAATTACAAAAAAAACAGAAACAAAAAAAAAATCCCCACCACCTGGTAAAAGCAGCACTATCAGAAGTTAGAAAAAACAGAAAAATATGGAGACGGAGAATCCAGAATCCATCATGAAAGACAATGATTAAAATACACTAGCACCCTTTGACAATCTTCACCGTCCTTCTATCATTCTTCTTTAGTACAGGTAACTGCATTCGTAGGTATCCTAGCCTAAGTACTAAAAAGGGAACAGTTGTAAAACTGAAGGGGAAGCAGGAACAACTTTGGGTTTTGGGGTACACTAGATACAGCATGATTATTTTCCCTTTTGATAAAATCTTTGCATTCTTCATTTCTGAGCTTTAGCATAACTGGATCACCAATTCATTTAGTAATCCTAACGGTGCAGAGAGTTTGAGCCTTCAAGTGCCCTTACTGGGCCTTGGAAACACCAGAGCAGGATGCATTTCATTTGGCATCAAAACTGGGACTGTGAGAAATTTGGAAAATTTTAACTGTTCTTACTGAAGCTTGAATCTGATTAGAGTTTCATTTTATAAAAGGATGCAACACATGATATGCTTAAACATAAAAGCAAATGTTTCATAGACTCTTAGGGTTTCAACAGATACTAAGAGTTTATCACATTCCTCTTTGAAAACCACACTTTAATTATTTTAACTTGATTCTTGTTTCAAACAAAAATTACAAAATTGTTTCTGTGGGTCTTGTTAGCCTTTCCATAAAAGAAATGAGATTCAGCCAAATAATTACACAACTATTCTCACTTATTTTCCCCTGACTATTTTAACAAATATGCAAACTCCACTAAACCCCCAACCTGTTTTGTTTTCTTTATTTGTTTAATGAGAAAGATCTTCCTCCAGCTGTTTTTCACTATCTGTTGAGGATGCTTGTGAGGCATTGTCAGACTCCAATTCAGTTTTCTTACAAAAGATGTTTTCCTAGTATCATCATTTGAATTTTTTTTTGTCAGCTGAAGGCAGATGAGAAGGATGTAAGTTCTTATAGGCAAAGTCACCTTAAATGTGTTGCAAAGAGCCAGTTTTACATAACTAACAAACCAAATTCCATAAAACACACATTGCATAAGAACACTGTAGTTTCTTAATCATGAGTTTACCTTCCTCTTGTCTGTTCTCTAGACGACCACTTATTCCCCTGGAATGTGTTCTCGTAGCTCTTGTAATACACAGTAAGTTTCACAGTTTTGTTTCCACTGACAATGCAAACCTGACTTTTTTGTCAGCAGTCAGAAGCACACATAAATAGCAACATTATTCTTGGATCAACTTTTTTTTTTTTTTTTTTTTTTAAGAGACCTTCTTTTTCTATTTAGACTGTCTCTGGAGACTGCTTTAATAACCTTCACCTGCATACTGAATACTCTGCACAAATAGATCAAGAAAGAAATCTTTCCTGAGTTTTCAGTGCCAAACAGCCAAGATAGTTGTTGGTCAAATAAGTTTATTAACTAAATAATGGTTGGTTATTACTTACATTGTACTGCATATGATGCCAATACAACAGCAGAACTAATGGGGCATGACAACCTGGAAAGGAGAGGAAATAATTTTATTTAAACATAGGCTGTATATATGTCTTATTGAAACTGTCTCACAGTTAGTTCAGTATGTGAAGACTAATTTATCTTCAAAAGAGTATCTGATTTTTTCTTACTAATTTGATTGTTAAGCACAGTACTACCAGATATTAAACAGTCCCTTAAGTGAACAGAAGGAACTAATCGGAAAAGGACCTGATCAAAATCCTGCTGGATGCTTAGTCAGGAAAGAAAAAGGAAAAAAGATTTTTATGGGGCTCTGGACATTACTTTAATAGCTGCATTCTGGTGTATTTAAAACAAACACTAAAATTACCCAAATGCCAAGCACAAAGACAGATCTGAGCTTATGACCAAAACTGACTTTATAAAAGAAAAAGCCAACCCCTGCAGGCAACTGACATTTGGCAGCAAATACTTGGACCATGTTTTCCTTTGGACTTTTTTTTTAATGTACACAGCCGAATAAGCCACTGGCTATATGGCCACCATATCAGTAATATAGCCCTGAAATGATGAGAAACAATAGCATGAACTGCCCGTTGCTACTCCTGATTACTGCACTAGGTAGAGGGTCCCCAGGTTCCATGCCTGACACACCAAGCCTTGCATAAATATCCCTGTGGCTGATGTTGAACCTGTTCACACACAGCTTCTCCTACAGCTCCCTCACAACAGACTTCTAAACTGTTCTCAATAAGTGAGCTATTAGAAAGCTTGTAACATTTCCTAGCAATATGATTTTCCTTTAAAGCAATGTTTCACAAGGCATATTTATGGGAAAACTGGGATAATTTTACAGCAGCGATACCCTCAGGTCAAAGGCTTTTAAATTTTATTTTTAAAAGAATTATAGAGAAAGTGAAGATTCTTCTTATTACCTTCCTTCTGCAATATCAATCTTCAACTGCAGAAAGAATAAATGCCTAGAAAGTATTTTTTTAGAAAAAAAAAAAAAAAAAGTGCATTTATTTTTAAATGGTATGATTTAAACAGCTACATATATTAGTTTTACTTCATTAGATTTCCCAGCAAGCTATACAAACAGATGAACAAATATTAGTGGAATTTACAAACACGCAATCATACACCCACTTACTCTCTTAACATTTTTAAGGATCTTTGGCAGTCTCTATTGCAACTCCAGGGCCACAGTATTAATGTCACAATTAACACTACAAAAACCAAATCACCACTGAACTGGGCTCTTTTTCTCCCTGGAATAATCATTTTGAATCCAAATTAAAAAAAAAAATTAAAAAGGCAAAACACCCCAAATGTCAGTCAAGGTTGACTGTGAGAGTCTATCTTGGAGCTAGTCAGTGGAGGATGAGACATTTGTCTAGCAGCATATGCTGACAAAGAGCTCTTAAATAATTCTCCAAGAGCAGTTCGGTCTTCCTCTTGTTAGTGTGTTTGACAATGTTAGCTTATAGTGATACTGAAGAGTGGCTATGTGAAGAACTTTAAAGAGCAGATCTTAGAATAATTTCAGTTTTAAACTGCATAACAGCTTAAAACTGCATTATTAACAAATACCAAAACAGGTGGAAAGCTACATTTTCTACAAGAAATATAATTTCACATGTTGTACTATTTATATTCCCAAGTCACTGAAATTAATAAGCAATGAAAGTGCCACAAAAATGCCAGATTAATGGCCAGATTAATGTGTGCCTTCAAATTCTAAACTCCAAATTACAGGCACTGAACAAAACAAGTATTCAATTAAAATCTTGTGACAAATTAATTGAAAATTGCTTACAATTCATGCACCCCACCACCCCAAAAACTCAGATACAGGTTTAAAAATAAAACTTCCCAAGTCTACTGTAAACTGAAGCATTATACATGTTTGCATGTTACAAGTAATGGGCAAACTAGAAAACAAGAACTGTTATCTATTCTTCCCAAAAAAAAATAAACCCCACCCTCCCACACCCTCAGCACTAAGTCTACTACACATGTTCAAAACTGACTCAGTGTTGATACAAAACTTCTTAGATAGATAGACCTAAGGCAAGCAGACTCAAAAAAAAAAAAAATTCAAGATGCAAGTAAACGTACTTTTAAAACCTACACTGCTCTACTAACTTATACTCCAGCTGTATCTCAGGGCTGTAAGCTGTGTATATCAGAAACTACTCATCATGAGCATGGCACTAAGCTCTCCACTCTAAATGCAATCAATACCAAGAGCTATAGAAAGTTATCTATGTAATAAAGCATAGTTTGCCAAGCTGCAGACATGGGCAAGACAGATTCTTAGTTCATGAAGGCAAACATCAAACAGAAGTTACCTGGTTTGCTCTTGCTGAAGTGTGTTAGGATCAGGTATAAAAAACCTTACACGAAAATGAAGCGTGCAGGGAAAACCTCCTGCAATATTTTAGAAAGCAAATCAATATTTAGTTTAAAACTGAAAGAAAATAATATTTTCATTTCTACATTTCCAGAAAAATTACATTAATAACCACATAGAAATCTCATGTATTTTTTTCATGAAACTAAAAGACACTCTGAGAAGTCTCTCCTGATGCCCCAACACCAACTTTGAGAAGAAAATACTCTCAAATGTAGTAACACTTTCATTTAAACTACTACTTTGCATAAAAGGCATTATTGAGCTTCCTTTGCTTCCTAAGTATTAGAAAAGAAAAAAGCACTAAATATAGTTAAGGTGTCTCAGTTGGGATCATACTCAGTTCTACCTAACATATAAATACATGAAATTACAGCAGTCCAACATGTTACTTTTGTATATGAATTGAAATAAAAGTGTATGATCTGTAGCACAAGGTAGAAATGAGAGTGCTGGAAAACATAACTCAAGTGTCACAGCACAAACTGAGACAGTGCCATTCCTAAGCTGCTCTCCAGCCAGGGTTATGCTGGCTGGCCTGTCTTTACTGGTAGGCATTCTGTGTTACTCAAAGCTGTATAAAACAAGACTTATTAGAACAACAGATGCACCTGGAAGTGTGTGGCATTGTTTTTTTTTTTGGTTAGCTGTTTTTAAATAAAAATGCATAAATTTGGGGTTTCTTATTGTATGTGAAACAAGAAATTGTCAGAACCTACCACACAAAGCTGGCTATTCCTCCCTCAATGAAAACCCCTCTTCCTTTGCTTCCCTCTCAGGAGGAATTCACTGGCATCACAATATGACTACTGCTTTCATGGCCACCTAAGCATGTCTAACCCTGCTCAGAAACCAGGTTTAGCTGCTATTATAGCATCAAAGTTAATGACCTACCAGGTCTTATTTCCACTCAGGTAAGAGTAAGGAGAAGTAGAAGGATCTGCTGAAAAGACTGGCAGACACAAGACTTGCTCTTGAAGAAAAATCTACCATCTGGACAATATGCATTTGTTCTAGCCATAGAAAAACAGAACTGCAAAGTTACAATCAAAATAGTAAAAATAAGTCTTACCTTTTAACTGTTTTCTAATAGGTTTGCTTGGTTCAAGCCACCGCTGTGAAATGAAAAACTATTAGATGGATTAAACATATTTACAAATAAATACTGTTTATGTGCATGTGTGTGCATGAATATGTGTGTATACATACATGTGCATATATTTATACACACATATACATGCACACACATTTATTATTTATTATACTTACAGGTGAATCTACTGAAGTCTCATTTTGCTGTAAACCAAAATATTCCTTCTCTGTCACACCCAGCTGATTATAGGTCATATCCAACAAAATCTGTCCAGTGTCTTGTTTCTGAAAACAAGAAAAGTTTATAAGTGAAATCTGCAACACTTACACATTTTAAGTGTAAAATTAATTGAAACTAATTTGGTTTTGGTTTTTTTCCTAATACAATTCATGAATAAAATAGCTGCTAATTCATCAATTCAAAGTTTTTCATCAATAAAAACTTTATTCTGATAAAGGTTTGGGTTTCTTCCCAAAATACTTCAGGCACATGAAATTTCCTAATATGAACAGACATGTATTCCAGCCCTTGATGTGAGTGCAGCAAATTAATTGTAATCAGGCCACCCCTCCCTCGCCCACAGTGGGAACCATGCCCTTCCCCAGAGTGGCAGTCTGCAGGGATGGCTTGCAGACACATGGGGCTGCTCTGGCCCCTGCTGTCACCACAAAGCAGCACGCTTTGCTTCCACATCAGCTAATAAAAGGCAAAGTGAGATACACTAGGATGGGGAAAAAAAGGAAGGGGATCCTGTGATCCAGCCATGAGATACTTCAGCCTGCACTCTCACCTGCCCCTTAGGGTCCACATGCTCAGCTGCCATTTAGCCACCCCTTTTTCTGCCTAGATGTCCCCAGTGACAGGAATCACAGAACAACTGGTACAGCACAGTATCAAACAGGCAGCAGAGGTCAGAAGTCTAAGGCCAGTATAATTTCCCCCAAACCAAAAAAGAATCTCCATGGCATGGCATTGTGGAGAACAGATTAACCAAGTTCTGCCAAAGAACACCATGAACCAATTCCATTAAAAAAAAACACCAAACACAGAAAGAAAAAAAAAAAAAACAAAAAAAAAAAAAAAAAAAAAAAAAAACAAAAAAAAAAAAACAAAACAAAACAAAACAAAAAAAAAACAAAAAAAAAAACCCACCCAAAAAACTCAACAAGACTGCAATCCTAAATATGCTAATAAGTAATAGAGAGCTTGCTGTATTGGATTTGTGTGGCTAGATTTTGGTACCAGAGAGGCACCAGAGCAGAGATTCCCCTGCAGACCATGGTGAAGCAGCTCTGTCCCTGCAGCCCATGGAGTCCCACAAGAGAGGCAGAAATCCACCTGCAGCCTGTGGAGGATCCCATGCCAGAGCAGGGATGCTTGAAAGGAGCTTGTGAATCAATGAGAAGCCAGTGGTGGAACAGGCTCCTGGCAGGGACCTGGAGACCCATGAAGAGAGAAACCCACACTGGAGCAGGTTTGCTGGTAGAACCTGTGACCCTGAAGGGCTGCATCTCAGGGAAGAGTGATCCATATTGCAGCAATTTGTGAAAAATCGTAGGAAGCCCATTGAAGATATTTGTGGAGAACTGTCTCCCGTGGGAGGGACCCCACAGTGGAGCAGGGGTGAGCAGCATGAGAAACAACCTGTGGAGAAGAACCTATGTTTCCCCTGTGTAGCAGGAGAAACAACCTGTGGCAAACTGACCAAAATCCCCATTCCCTGTCTTCTTGTGCCACTGCAGGGAGAAGTAGAGCCTGAGAAGGAAGAATGACTGGTGGGAAGGTGTTTTTAAGATTTATTTTACTTCTTATCCTGCTCTGATTTTGTTTGTAGTAAATTCAATAATTATCCTCAAGTTCAGTATGCTTTGCCTGTGATGGCAGAGTTGTACGGCATCTTAGCTCTAGAATTTTATATACAGAATTGCTGGACCGAGCAAAAATCAGGCCAGTTTGCTTTTTTTTTATTGAAAAAAAAAAAAAATCAAAGAAAACAGTTTCCTAATTACTTTAAGATTTTTCCAAATGTCTCTCTTAAAAGCAGAAATATTCTGCATACATTAAAAACCCCAACCCAAAAAAACTCCAAACCAAACAAACAAAAACCCAGAAGAAAGTTATTTGAACTGCAAAAGACAAGCACTTTACTCTTGAACAAATTTCTTAAAAATTCAGCTCTGGTTTTATTATGTTCTGATTTCATAAGAAAATTTCTCGATTTTTTTGAAAAAAATCTCTTGAAACAAAGGACTCAATGTATATGCCACATTACTGTGGCTGGCCCCAGTCTTGCTCAGTATGTAAGAGTGTTCACTAATAAGCCAATTCAATTCTTTGCTTAAACCTTTTTTTCTAATAGAGCAGCCCAGGAAGTCCTGTTCAGAAGACAGATTTTTATTATTTTTTTTAATAGGGTACAACACTCTTGTGATTGAGTGCTTTAAACTGCATCATATTCCATAGTCTTTCCTTATCTCACAGGAGCATTCTTCCTATTTAAAAAGATGGGAAAAGAAAAACAAAATTTCAAGCAAAGGACACCCACTTGCCCCATCTTATTTTGGAGGATGGAATATTATCCAACATTTTCTACTACTGCTGCTAGAGCAGAACTCCTAGCAGTTCATTTGAAACTTGAATGATCAGTGTTCTCATATCAGGCTGTTGGCCTCCTGTGAAAAGCTGTGCCCATTTTTCTGGAGTCACATGTGGAGAAAACAATGTAGGCAACACCCAACTGTTGAGACTACCTTTTCCTCTCCAGCACTCTCCCATTTTATTTAACTTTCAGAGAAAACAGTTGAGATCTCACAAAAAATATAAGTCACACAGGCCTGTAAAGGCCATGCAGCCACTAAGAGCTGCAGCTTTGTGCCCTCCTTCTACCCTAGCTGCACATTCCCACTCCCCACCTTTCAGACAGGCTGCTGGCATAGTCAGACCACAGCATTGATCAAATCCCACTTTCTTCTGAAATAGCATAGGCCTAAAATCCAGCCTAGAAACTGAACTCTCAGTGACAGGTAAGGGCCGTGCAACCACGCATTCCTTGTCACACAAAGCCATGGCACCATGCACCTGTCAGGCGGCTCTGTCCGGCACCATCAGTGGCATTGCCTCCACCATGCAGACTGAGATTTGTCCATCTCTGAGAAATTATCCATGTGTACACAAGAGGGCCCTATGGAAACAGCAGATTGAGCCCTCTGAGATAATGGGCATTTCCTGGTGGATCAGTGAGCTCATCTTTAGCATTGACCATATTCATTTCCCCAGGGTTGGGTTTTTATAAGCAGAAAGTTAAAACACTTTTTTAAGTGTCATCACAACACCTGCACAACTCAGAAGGCTAATTGCACACCTATGGTGTGCACTTTTGACAGCACCTAAATGAGCTCCTGAAGTTATATTATGACCAAAAGCAGTAATTAGAAGGGATGGGATAGATACTTTGATGAAAAAAGGTGTTCAGGAATATCAGGTTTCATTATAAATGAGGCAGGAACAAGACCACAAAGGGCAGATTCTTCTGCTTATTTTTAGTTTGAATTTCAACACTTCTTATTCCTTTTGGTCTCCTTTCTTCACAATAACATTACCTCAGAATTCCTTTCTGGATTTCCATGCTTCCAGTCTTTCATCCCAATTCAGATGCCTTCACCTTCTCCCTCCTCATCCCCTCACAATTGCATTCCTGCCTCTCCCCCAGCATATATGAATTACTAAGCCTTCTCATTGTTTCCCTGTAAAGACAAGCAAGCTCCCCATGATGACATTCTTGCTCAGCAGAGTTCTCTCTGCAATGCTCCCAAGGGTCTCCCAACAGTAACGCCAGCTGTTCAGCCAGCACTAGTCTCATCCACCTACACATCTATTTAGTTCTCTTCTGCCTCTCCACATTTCCTAGGAAAAAATAATTTCCAGCATTACTTTTATGTGGTTCCAGTTCTTGCCCTCTGGTACTAAATGCACAGGTTTTTTTTCCCATTGACCAGATCAAGCACCCAGTCAAGAAATCTAAGCAAAACAAAAAATGTTATTTTAAGTTGTTCAAGTCTTCTTGATAAAATTCCCAGTTATAAGTTTGTTGTTTTTCAAGGAAATGTTTACTGCCTTAATTTTGGCATTGCCTTAAGAAATGTTTGAATTATTTTTCGGTCTATACACCTAAAAATGACCACGCAACTCATGCTGCACAATCTTCAACTTATTTTGTAAATTAACAGTTTTGAGACCCAGGTGTAACATGAGGCCGGCTAAGCATGTCAAATCAGCGCTTCTGAATTTTGACATCTATTCCAATACAATTCATAGCCACAGCATATTCAAATATTACAATGTGTAATATTACAACACATCCTATTTTTACTCCCCTGTGCCATAGGAGAGCAAAAACAACATGAACACTGCTCAGCTATACTGGGCATTAGAATCAAGTTCTCCTTAGCCCTATCAACCATTAGGGCAAGCATTTAAGGCATTCCTAATTAAGCTCCTGTTTTTCTACAGTGTAATTTTAAAATGATGTGTTTTCATCACTAGCCTACATTGCTGTAATGACACAAGCTCTTAAGAATTTCAAAGCTTTTACTGAAAAGAAACATTTCCAAGAAGTTTGTGTGTTTCCACCTGAAAAGAACTTTCCATTTATTTCACCTTCATGATATTTCTAACAATCCTTATTCTGAACTGTTAAAAGCTTTGCATCAACCACCTCATAACCACACACTATTCACCTCCATTTAAATCTGTCTTCAAATCAATTACAATTTATGTTGGATAGGCCAAAAATTAATATTTGAAGCACTCATAATTAACACCTGTTACATTCTGCCCATGCCACAACAAGTTCCTACAATATTTAGGGAATTTAAATTAGTAAAGTTTAATTTCTAGTAAGTTAAGCAACTGTGAAGAGAAAAAAGCCCTTCATTACTTTTTAATGTCAAATACTGCCTAGAACCTGGAGTGATCCAGACTCACTGCCCTAAGAGCTGCATAAACTTAAGGTGAAATTGTTAGACCCTTGGACTGAAGAGGTAAATCTGCATGTAAAGTTCTTCAGGTTGTTAACTTCTGTGGGAAGTGGCACAAAGTGACAATTTCAGAGGACAGTGCCATGTAAAGCATATCTCCCTGTCCTCTGCAGAAGCTTCGCCCCCACTCTCCGATAGTGATAACCTCCCAGTTAAGCACCACCTAAGCTTTTGCAAATTCAGGCTCACTTCAGACACAATGCCCACTGCCCAGCTGTTTGAGGTCATCCTTTCCTAATTTAGCCTGTAACACTCATTTGCAGCCAGACAACCTATGTCCTTTGGTCCTAAAAGATGTGTGAGCCTGAACACAGTGCTACCACTTCCTTTTAATTTCCACAGTAATTTAACACACAGCTAATTTGCTCTTCTGCTATCTCTGTCCTTTTCTCTTCCTGGAATTTATTTACTAACCTGATGCTCTTATTCAACCGTGGAACATTTTGTTAATGTAGAATAAACAGAACAGGCTCTTTCCTAAGGTCCAGTCTTCTGCAGAGCAGCCTGGTTTTACTTTCTATGCCTGCCTGACTGGAACTTCCCTCTTTTGTCTCCAAGTGGCCAGGATCCACATGTGACATTCCCTGGAGGGTTGCCTCAATGCCAAGACTAACACTGTTAATATTTCCTTGACACTGGCTGAAGATTCTTGCCTGGTGCGCAAGAATCACCTTTTTCAGAACAGTAATACATGAGCAGCTCAGTCTGCAAACTGCCACCGTTCTCTATTGTTTGCAACTGAAAATTGAGCTTAAGAAAACATTACCTCATCTCATAAAAGCTATTAGTTTACACTACTGATTTCCCTCACTGCAATTACTCCTTGTTCAAGATAACCTGCTACCTCATATTCCTGTATCTTTTTGTTGCTAATAAGGCCTCAAACTTAGTATTTTTGATTTTTTGAAAAAGTTTCAAGAGCAACACATTAAGGAAATCTGACAGTCAAGAACTCGCTTAAATGTCCTCACATTATTTAGTATCTCCTTTTCACCAAGATCTACAACCAACTCCTCAGCCAACTCCTGGCCCACCCCATAACATTTCTAGATTCCATACACTTTAGCACAATATTTTCCTATATAAAGGTCATACAAAATATTTATCCAAGGACAGAGTTTTAACCCACTGCATTTCCTCTGCCTCACAGAAATTATTTAAAACAAACATGTATATGAGGTTAGTCATTCCATTCTAACTTTGGAAAAATTTCCCCTCCACTAATTCTTTCCTTCAGCATTTATTATGAAGTCTTGCCCCACAAAGGGCTAAGACTAACAAGCTTGCTGTAGGGCAGATCACTTTCTCACTGTCCTCAGAGACTTCATCAAATTTCATACTGTCTTACTGCTTTCCAGTCTACTGCTTTACTGACCTGACTCAATACAAAACTAAATATTTGTTGCCAGCCTGAAACTTCATACAGCAGTTCTTTCAACATGCAGGGACACAGAATAGCATTAAACCATCTTGTATTATCGAACAATACGCAGTAGGAAAACTTGGTGACAGACGTAGAAAAAATTCTGCCTCATTGCATTTTTCTATGATTGATTTAAAATCATAAAACTCACACCCACAATCAAAAAGAACCTCTAATACTTGTACCTCTGTCCATTATTTTAAATATACCAAGAGTAATTGTGGGTGTTCATTTTACCCATCATATTCCTTCTCAAATACTTGAAGAAGAAACTTAACTAAGGTGGTAGGAAAGGAAAAACATTCCTTACAATTCAAGCTTCAATTCATGCAACCTTTGGAATTTTTACAGCCTCATCATTTTATTTCTAGAAGGAAACACTATTACTAAAAGACAACTAGTCTAAAAGCAAAAATCCCATGTAATAAGACAAAAACATTAACTCAGACAATGCAATTCAGAAGTGATCTGACACTGTTAGTTTTATACCCTCTCAAAAGTCAGTTTACTTGAGAGATGCTTCCCAAGTGATCATTCCTGGTAAATGAGTCAAAGTAGAGCAAAACCAGAAAATACCTCCATGTTTATATCAAAAGTTACAGACATATTTGCATTATTGCACAATGTAATATGCATAATATAATGAACACCTATTAAACACACTCGTACACAGTATATGAACAAATTCTCTATATATCAGAATGACAGCTGACATTTTCTCCAGGTGAAAAGCCTATGCATTACAGTCTTAGAACACAACAGATGTGACATTAGGGACAGAGGTGAGTTACCCTTACCATAAAACTGAAACACCCGAAGTCTACTGGGAGGCTTCAAGAATTAAATATAATATAATTAAATATAATTAAAGTCAAGTGCAACATTCAGCACTAAATGCTGAATGAATACTTTGCCTCAAATGTAGTTTTAAAGAACATTTCCAACTCTCAGCTTCCATGCACCTTCTATTCTATGCCTGGACTTTGGACATGTTCCATCCAAGTACTGAAACACATAACAGTGGAACAAGAAAGGCCATGTCAGCCTTGCATAGTTAACATACTCTGTGGACTGTAAGCAACGTAGTGGAATGTGTCTGTCTGTTCTCCCATGTGAATTTTCTTGATAATGATGACCTAAAATCAGCACATACCACAGGTTATACTGATGAACTCTTTGTGATACCATGAATCAAAATTTCAGATTCACTGAAACTGTAGTATAACACTTTAAATAAAAACATTGAACAAAATAGCCAACCACATCACTACTCTGACAAAGTAACAAGTCCAGGAGAAAAGTCCAGGAGAAAAACAGCACTGCTCTCTTGCAATTAAGTCTTTGTTTACAGCTGGGCAGAATACCAATCTTCTTTGGGATAAATGATTAATAAGAACAACTTTTAAGAAAGGAAATTATGCAGATATCTTCAGGTTTCTCAATAGATAGAAAGTTCCTCTGGTTAAATCCATATGCAAATCTACTTTCCTTTTTCCTTTATCCAGTTTTACAATACTTGGTTTTTATTCACCCTCCTAAAGACAGAACCACTGGGAAAACAAAGTAACATCTGAAGTATCATTCATCAGAATGATAAAGAAGAAAGAAATGTATAGGTATAACTGCAAAAGTGCCATGCCATTTGGTACAAAATTTGATAAAATCAGTTCTGTGGGCTCTATAAAGATCTTGCTCCTACAGAATGAAAAGAAAGTTTTATCTCTATTCCCCCTGTTCTAGTCTCTGAAAGATTCAGTATTTTGAGATACCATGAATGTTCTACCATAATTTTAAATAAGTTAGTACTAGTTCAAAATTACAAAATATCTAAGTTGTTCTCAGTGTTGTAAGTTTAGACTATTTAATCAATTTTCTTTCTATTAAATTTAAATCCACCTCATATTCTGTAGTCTTGAGTATATGTACATTGTCAACAAGATAACAGAAACGACAACATAGGAATATCCATTTGTTTAAGCTTACAGTAAATCTATCTTAAGTTTCTTCTTACTCATGAGATTTCTTTTCTTTCATGTTATTTTCCTATATAATCCCCTTATGCCTTTGAAAGAAAGAAATCCTTTTGCAGTAAGAATTCTGTGTTCAGAAAGCTGCTACATGACAAAGGAATGCTCAGTTGTTTCCATCCCACTGTCATTAGAATGGGAGAACTCTCCAATTCCACTTACACTATTAAATGGACAAAGGCCAAGCTTCAAGTATTCTGCTTTTCCACTTTTACTTTCTACTATTTGTTGAAGAAAAATATAATTACGTCCATGAATATAAAACATACTTATGTATATGTAAATATTAGCCTAATATTAGTTCAAAGTGTAACATCAATCCAAACTTTGAGCCTTCACAGATCAGAACCAGGTACCACTAGACAACAAACAACCCTTAAGAATTCCCAACCTTAATTTTCCACTGATAATATTGAAGTTCTTTTAAAGAGAAAACACTGAACTCTATGCTTTAGAAGAGGTGATCCTGTTCAGGTCTAGTTCTCCAAACTCTGACAGAGGAGAAAAATTCAGCATATTTCAGTAATAACTGTAAAAGCAGAGAAAGTAAAAAACAACTTAGAAAACTTATCTAAAATATCCAAAAAGACATAGCAGGTCTTTTTATCCATGTATCTTGTATCTATGTCTAGTCACTTCAGAAAGTACCTTAATTTTAATAATGTATTACTCCATCATTAAATACATTTCTGCTAATTTGTCTTCCGGGTAATTATGCCATGTGATATGCATATTAAATTTCTTTAAAATATGTAACTGTCAATTAAGATGTCATCCAGAAATGAATTAAATGTGGAGAAAAACATCTTGATACGAGAAACAGTTTCTCTAAAGCAACACAGAAAGCCTTCACTAGTGGGGAAAATCCGTTCAGAGCAAAACTTACTGCTTTCCAATAAGTACATGCCCTTCAGTTCATGACCAGCTGATTCCCAGACTGACCAAGTCCCAAGTTATTCTTTGCTCACAGAGATAAAAATGAATTATGTTGGCAATTAAAATAAACACACAAACACAGAGTCAGGCTGAATTTTTCTGCTAATGTAACCAGAACTTGGATACAAATTTTCTGCAGCTGGTTTCAAATTCTTTTGAAAAATGGACCTTATGACACTACCAGAGTGTGGCAAAGCCTATTCTTAGGCTGATATCAAGGTTAGATAATCATGAAGGGCAATCCTCAAAGAAAAGTGCAGCCTCCCTCATTACCAGCTCAGTACTCAAAGAACATAAATCTGTGAAACCCTTTTCTTAGTCCATAACACAGCAGGGTAGCTGCACTCCCTGCTTGTTTCATGTAGAGCAGTAATGAGTCCTCCATCACCCCTATGTGGCTCAGTATCACAGCTGCAGTAAAGGAGGCCCTTACAATTCCTGGATGAAGGAGGTAACCAGCAGTGGTACCCCAAGCATATGCTGAAGGTAGGGAGAGAAATCAGTTGGGTTTAGAATTTCAAAACATCATAAAATAGTTTTGGTTGGAAGGAACCTTAAATATCATCTGGTTCCAACTCCCCTACCATAGCCAGGGATGCCTTCCACTGCTCCAAGTTGTTCAAAGCCCCATCCAGCCTGGTCTTGAACGTTTTCAAGGATGGGACAGCTGCAACTTCTCTGGGCAACCAATTCCAGTGCTTCACCATCCAAACAGCAAAGAATTTCTTCCTAATATCTCAGCTACATCTACCCTCTCTCAGTTGGAAGCTAGTCTCCCCTTGTTGTATCACAACAAGCCCTTGTACAAAGTTCCTCTCCAGCTTTCTTTAGGTACCAGAAGGCTGCTTTAAGGTCTACACAGTTCCTTCTCAAAGGCTCCCATTTTGCACTCACTGCCCAAAGGAGGAAATGGGGAGCAAGTTTCATGTATAGTGCTGGACTTCAGGCCAAGCTCTACACCTAAAGCTGTGCAAACATCTGTTTACAAAGAACAAATATACTACTATGCACAGATTTAAAACCATTTTGAATTCCTCATTTTACACAGATCCTTGTGCAGGGCAGGTGGCAATTATGTCAGCTCACTGACAGACAAGACAATGCCTAGGGCATGCTGGAGACAAACAATAGAAACTGTATACTAAATGTTGGCCCTTCTCTTACTTATTATCCTTCTACTCCACTCCCCAATATTACACACATTTATGAACACATAGCATGCAAAATGCATACTAACATTATACTAATTCTGGATATACTATGGTGAAAATAACCTTTCTAACCAATCAGATAATTTATATTTCAATTAATATCCAACAGACAAAGTTAAAAAACAAAATCAATCTGCAGAGAACTGTAATAAGATATGGGACAACTTTTGGATGCAGTTTTGAATGTCCTATTAGAAAGCATAGTCTAGTCTAAGATATCTAAACAATACAGCTTCCTCAGCAAAATGCTTCTTCTCAAACAAGGTAAATTGGATAAAATAAGTATAATATAAAGATATACACACAAATCTTACACACAATTCTACTTAAATTTATCCACAGTTTTTCTGCATGGTCAAATAATTCTATTGAAAGCTGACTGAGAAGTTTCCCTTGTTTTCATTTAAAAATGAACTGATATTTTAAATCAGTACTAAAGGTTATAAACCTTGCAGAATAAAATACACTAAAAATACAGAGTACAAACCTCCATTAATCCCCTTTCCCTCCCCACACCCAAATAAAGAGACTGTATTGAAGTACAAAAGACTGAACAGAACGGTCCTACTGAGCCACAACGTCTTCACTGTTTACATCATCTTTGCATTTCTGAAAATATGTACTGACATCACTACAGGAATTTGTAAGGCCTCCTTCTTTTAGAAGTACTCCTTTTTACTAGTCCTTTGAAGGAGAAACACGTCCCAATTAAGGAGTTCCCTTTAAATATTAATTACTTATTCATAGTTGATAATGATCACCAGATCTGTTTCTTCATGGTTCCCATATTATATAGAATTCCAGATACAATCTGCATGCCATGATTTTATGACATTGAAGTTGGTTGGCTTGAAAGTAAATTAAAACAGCACTTTTAAAATCCACTTCATAAGCAGTAATTCTGCAATTTGCTATGACAAAGCCACATCTTCAACACCTTTTGGAGATACCATGCCTCAGGGTCCCATATTTCATCTGCAGCTTTCAAACAAATTTCTATGTATTTAAAAAGAAAGTAGTTTTCCAAACTTACGTTGACTTTGAAGCTTTGTACTGAGCCATCCAAGAAGTGGACGTTACAGATTATTTCTGATCGGGTTTTCTCTTTTGGTAGTTCTGATGCTCGTATGTTATTTATCCTCCCACCTAAGGCTCGTAAACGGGAGTTCATAACTATTGCTGAATAACCTACAAAACAAAAATTATGTTTAATGACAGTTCTTATAATTCTCTATGTTTGTTTTTCAGAGTAACTTACAACATTATGAAGACCTCATTACATCCCAAGTTAACAAATGCTTCTTATAGAAAAGAATAAGTTGTAAAATTGGCCTGTTGTAAACCAGAACATAAATGCATAAATATAGAGGGGTTCGCATGTTGTAAATGTGAACATTATCAAGAGAATTACAGGTAATCCCTGCAATGTATACCTGGTTTAGGCATGAGTCACTGCCTTAGTTTAAACCAGTAAAAAACCCCAGACACTTACTATAAAGTAAGAAGGCAATGTCAAGACAAGTTTTTATCATCTGTAACTAGGAAGCCCCTTACCCCCTTTTACATTTCCATATTTCTGCATTTACAATACAAGTTCCACTACAATAATTCTGTTTACTCTCAACTGACAAAACAGTCTTGAGTTAATGCAAATCTGGTTCTATCAAGTAACCTTTTGTTTCAGGAATATATATGCAAACACCATATGTAAGGCAAGCAGAACTAACATTAAAACATGTCAGTATTTTACAGTCTAGCATACATAAATTCATGAAGCCAGAAATTTAAATCAAAGAAGAACATGCCACAAGAAAAAAACTTATTTTGTTGCTTAGGCTTTCTTTTTTAAAAAAACTCTTCATGAAAACCAAAACTCTAAAAACCAGTATTTACAAACTAAAACCAATAAAAGAACATCCCATCAAACAGAAAAGGCCATTCATTTAAATAAGAGGCAAATTAAATTCAGACAAGCCTGTAAACATTTCAAGCCTCTCTTCACTGGATCAGTTTACTAATTAACATCACAGCATTTAAAGCCAGTTGGCCAGCGAAGCAGAGGATAGCTTTTCAGGTTAATTACCATACCAATTACCAAACCATTCCTCACTTATAAGGGGACAGCTACAAAGGGCCTTGCATAATAAGAGTGTTAGGTAGACTGCTGGCCAAGCTAGACAGGACCTATATGAGCACTATTTTTCATCTCCCTTTTTTGTGTATCTGCCTTAAAACACAGTCTGGCTTTTCTTTTACGCAGCTACGGAAATGGAACAATTTAGAAAAAAAAAAAAATCACTTAAAATACCAAAGCATTGCATCTACTACATATCTCTTTGAAAGGGAAACATGAAAAGAATGAAGAGCCATGAAATGTGAAATTGTATAAAGAGGTCTTTTTGGGGTTGCAAAGACAACAAAGCAGCGCAGTGATCCTTCTCCACTCAACTCCGTGTAATCTATACTCAGAAGCAGCTAAAACAATTGCCTTCTCACAGACAGCTCAGAAGTCAGACACACATTAGCATTCAATACTTCCAACAACACTCTCATGGGTTCTTTTGTTAGCCAATTGATACTTCACTGTGGTACATTTTCTAAAATCAAAACTGTAAGTTATCAAGACTCATTTTTTAGCCAGCATGCATTTTTTTTTTTTTCCTCAGAAAAGGTGCAGGTTGGGGTTTTAGATGTTTCTTTTCTCTGGCTCTTTTATTTTTCTTTTGTTTTTAAATGAGGGGATAAAAAGTTTTAGGAGAATTATGAACAATATTTACATATAAATCACCAAACACTCCTATTGCTTTGAAATTTTTCTTGATATACAGTCTGCATTTAATCACAGTTTTGGTTTTGTTTTGGTTTTTTTTAATATCCAAAAAATGGGCTAATTCAGGAATGGTTGCTGTTAAATAAAACATACAGTTATCCAATTACCAAGAGTATACAGAAAGTTGACGACAAACTATGATTGTAGAGGAAGCCTTCAATCTCATATTCTCTAATTTTCTAGCAGCTAAGTTGTAAACTATTTATTCAGCACTGTGTTCACCTTTCACCAAAAAGTCAAGTGACTACATGAATTATACTACAAAGTCTTTTCTCCACTCTCCACCTCATCTGGCAAAAAAAAAAACCCTTCTCATTTGCAGAAATAGCTCTCTACCCACTAGTCCACTGATGGGTAAGTGGAAGGTTATCCTTCACTGTGGGCCAACCACTAGGTAAGAGAGAAGAATGTTTTGGTAGCCAGATTCAAAGCTTCATCAGCCTGGCCTTAAGGGCTTGGTCTGCACTGTGACACCTAATGGTCCCCAGCACACAGACTTCTCCATTCACGGGAAAAAAGGCTATTTGACCCTTTTGCTTATAATGCCCAACCTATCCTACATTTCTACCATTCCTTTTCTCTATGCCCTAATTATATTTAAACTTTGTCAGGCTTCAGCAGAGCACAACAATCCATAGGAGTCTCCAGCACCCTGCTCCTGATCTACCCAGAGAGAGGGAGCAAATTATGCTCAGCCCCTGAAGCCCTAGTGCAGAACATGCTTCAGGTTAAGCTACACTTGAAGACCCTTCAGACGTTTTGATACCTAACTCTAATTCCTCTCCAGCACAGAATTATTTTTTCAAGTGTTACAATATAGCCAGTTCTTGCTACTCACTTGTTCAAGCTTCAAATGCAGAAGCCAATAAAATAGCATCAATAACATTTATATATATATATATATATATATATATATATATATATATATATATATATATATATATATATGCGCTTGCTATCTAGAAAAAAACAACAAGAAAAAAACACCAGCAATAAAAAGAAAACTCTTGTAACTGCAAAAAAATTAACCTGAATAAACCAAACTGATGATTTTTATTTAAGTGACTGTGCATAGTAGCACAAGTAATTACAGGTCCATTTCATACCATGGTTCCTCTTTAGGAAGCCCAGCCTGGATAACCTCAGCTATCCAAGAACTAACAGTAACACATACTTACATACTGCAGTTCATGATAAAATGAGAGGTGCTTAGTTTGAAATTTGTAGTCTTGTGCTAGTTTTTTAGTTACCTCTGGTTTAACACCTTCTGGTGACCTGCTGGATGCTGGGTTACACGCCCAATGCCCAAAGTGAAGCAGTAAGTTGGAAATTCATCATGAGAAATTCAAACCTGCTACCGTGACCAGTTTGCATTGGGTTCACAAACGAAAACCTGCAATTCCTTTCTTGTTACCATTTTATGTAAAATCACACCAGGAACACAGAGTTCATGGTTTGTGCTTACGGCAAGCAAAGAGCCCCAGCTGAGGCTGTCCTCAACAAAGCCAGCTGACCACAGGAACTGTGCCAAGACAGGGACAAATGGCTGAGTGTTTGGGTGCCACAGCTATCAGTCAACGGGAGCTCAAGGGGACTAATCAAGCCCTAGAAAACTGCCACCAGCTGGAGACCCCTGCAGAGAAAGCCACGCTTCTACTTCCCACCTCCATGGCCTTGAGCACCACTGTGCCAAGTGAGCTCCTCAGGGAGCTGTGTTACAGGTGTCACACCGCAGGAACCTGCCCACACCACTCTGCACGTCCCACCTCAGCGTGCTGCACGCTCAGCAAGTCTGCAAGGAAACAACTCAGTGAATCCCTAGCCTAAAGGGAAAGGGAAGGAGAACAGGAGACAGGTGAGCAGTTCAGTTGTTGGCACCTGCTCCATGACTTTTCATCCATAAGTGAGCTGATTAAAGCTATATTTTAAATACTGGAATGGCTTATGGACCCCAGTGCAACATGTAGAAGCATATGAAGGAACCTGCAATGGCAACTGCTTTTGGGGAAGGGAGATGGGCCACTGAGATCCCCAGCACAACCACAAACCTCACACTTCTAAGACAAGGGCTCTTAAGGCCCTAGCAATCACCCTCCAGCCCTGAGCAACCAGAACCAGCCATTAAATGCAAATGTCAGTTCCTGTTTGTAGCCTCAGGAAGGAGGCTGATTCAGAAATGAAACAAAACTCTAAAAAAAACTGTAAGACAATTTAATATAATCAACAAGTCAATACTTCAATATTTGTTTCCCTTTCCCTAAAATAAGCATGTCTTCCCTAAAAAAATCCAGGAACATGGGAGGTATATTTTAATTAAACAAACAAACAAAACACAGCGAAAACACAGTTATTTTCACAGTTATAAAGTATAAAACAAACATGTGAAATTCTATCCCACAATGAAATCATGCAGTAGGCTTACAGGAGAAACAAATACAAGTACAGCTGTGGAAAGAAGTTAATGTTTTCCAAGTACATTAAACACATTTCTGGACAAGTTTGGTTATGCATGCCTTCTCCTACAGTAATGCTGCAGTCAAGCAGAACAAAAATAACATGTTTACCTCATCTTTTGTATTGAAGACTGACTTTTAAAAATACTTTTTTTCCATACCAGCATTTTATTTCTTTCTAACTGCTCGGAAATTGCTGTTTAAGAAACTTAAGATTCCATTATCAATATAACTGCTGTCAACTTCTTTTTTACCAAATAATTAAATCAAGGGCAGCTTTGCTGAGTATACACTCAAGGGCCTTCTACATATAATCACACTGTGTATAACTGTTAATAGTTTTGTTGGGCTTGTGATTGTTTAAGGGTTTTTTTTTTTAATAATTATTTATTACCTCCACTTCTTCAGGTCAATAGGGATAATTTACTCCTGTAAATGGGTGCACTCATATTTTTTCTAGGAGGAGACTACTGCACTAAGTTTTCTCAGTTTATTACAGTCTTGACTGAAAATGCTGGCCTCTCAAATATCATATATATTACAGAATCTGTGGGAATGTCATTTACAAAAGGATAGTGCTTCCAACCCACTTTCATTGTCTGAGTGACCACCCCTGACAAGGAAGTGAAAAACAGTAGTACTAACAACACGGCCAAGTCTTGTGTGTCCTTTCAATAACAGTTACATTTTTGGTTATCTGTTCCTTTAATTAAATGTACAAAAGTGGGAATGGAAAGAGTTTTAACAAAGTAAAGGTGCCTTTGTGATAATGTATGTCCCTAAACAACTGATACAAATGCTCTTCAGCATGCATCTGCCCATGTAGTTAAGAATTACTTACACACCTCAAAGCCCTATCTATCATCAGTGCATCTTAACAACAACTAAATTATACAGCCAGATTTTCCAAATAGAAGAATTAGGCTTAACTCACTACACATGAAAATCAGGTTCTGCTTCCACCTTCTGCAGAGGAAATGCTTCATCTTTTGTACATTCCCAATAAGAAACTAGATGCCTCCCTATTAATAAAAATTCAGCACTTCTATCTCGCTTGGGAAAATCCCAAGAGGTATTGACCACAATACAAATTACCGGGCTAAAGCAACAACCAAAGTAAAAGATAAACTTCATTTTGAACAGTGTGTGCAGGTCACCATTTTATCCTTATTTGTAATTATTTCCTCACAAAGTTTTCCTGACATATTCATGTAAGTTATATAGAAAGTAAATGTGGAAGCCAGAAGAAACATGATAAAACTTCACATCACTTGGAAAAATAAAAGCCAAAAAAAATCCGATCCAAAGCAATTAAATCATAAATATAGAACAAGCATAAAAGCCTTAGATGATTAAGCCTTACAGCTTATGGTATAAAAATACCTCCAAACTGAGATACAAAGGAAAAAAGACTTGTTGCAGCATGCCCTTCCTTAGAACAGGAATAAAGGTTAATATCCATGTTGAAAGCTGCTGCATGTGTGTAGATACACACACAACTTCCAAAGCAGTATCTGCAAGTTTTCAAACCACTGCTCTTTAAGAAAGGTAGCAATATAATAGACTCTTCTAGCCAAGGTTAAAATCCACATTAATAAAATTAAAGATTTGGCTTAGATTTATTTCCAGTGGCTATGGCACCGATGATATTTTCAAGTACAGCAAAATTACTTATCTGCCATGTAAGTAACCAATACGTCTAGCAAAGTATTCTAAGACTGTTATCAAAAATTGGACTAATAAGGCTTAAATCCTTCTAATTATCATCTTAGGTTTTCCAGAAATAAAAAAACCCAAACCTATAGGCAGAGATTCTTCACAGAAAATTAGTCCATATAAGCAAAAAAACATAGGCATTTTGAAGTTATACCTCAAACGGGCATAACACATATTGCCAGCCCATAATTTACCAGAACCAGTACAGAACAGAGCAAAGGGAAAACATCCTTCCACAATAAAATATAATGATACTACTTCTTCATTTACTAGCCCTTAATGGTGGAGTTCACCCACAAATAAGCCTTCAGGGTAGACCACATACAGTATGACACCTCTATTTGTTTATTTAGAACGTACTTCAAAGCATTTTAGTTTCAGTGAAGGTAGGTACAAGGAAGAAAGGCTCGTTCTAAAAACAAAAACCAGACCACAAGTAATTGTGAATACTCTTTCCTCTTCTAACCAGCGCAGAATTGGAATATAGCTTTTTATTTCACTTTTAAATCCAGTAAATAAATAAACTAGATTTGTTCCTATGTCTAGGAATCAGGTACCTACCTATCTACAGCAGTCATTGCCTCTTAGAAGAGAATCCAATATATGGAGGTGAATAAATTTTTTTAAATACCTACACCACTACAAGACATTTGATGCTTAATTAGTGCATAAAATTGAGTAATTAAATGATTTGTAAGCCTTCCCTGCAATTCATTTAGCTTTTCATTATAACACAACCCTGATAAATTCATATTGCAAAGTGTTTTCATGGGAAATCCAGCTATTTTAAACTCTGGATTCAGCAAGACCACACATAAATGTCAAAGACAGGCCCAAAGAAATGGATGGGAGAGGAAATATGCCTTTTAGCTCTAGCATTATACTGTACCCTGACTGATATGTCATTGAGATCCCACTAAACCAATACCATACTGAAGACAATGCCAGCAGTGTGAGCAGCTGCAGTATCTGGTGCAGAAAAGCCATGCACCACAATAAGCCACCCATGCTTATTTCAGTTCTGCTGCCTGGAACCTACGTACACTCATGCAGCTGCACTGGGGACATCATTTCTGTTGGGGACCATTTACAGTGGCAGAGTAAAAACACTAAGTGATCAAATTATCCTCAAAAAAAAAGGAATATTCACATCAAACATTTGTTCTGCATATACATATATATTCATTACAATACGAGTTTTAGAGACAAATATTTAATTTCAACTTTTCTGAGACCCTTCTTCCTCTTTCCCCTCCCCTTTTGAAAGAGGTGTGCTTTACCTGCAAAGATTTACCAAAAAGATTTTTACCCAAAGAGTTGTAAAACATGCACAGCTTCAGGCATCCCAACAGTTCTTGCTGTTAAGACTGAAGAAGAGAACAGTCTGCCATCACAGGGTAATAGAGATTATTCGACCAAAATAACCATACTCTTTACATAGTAATAGCCTTTACATGGGGGACTGGGGGTTAGAAGGATTATCCCAGCCTTTCAGCAACATGTTCAGCAGCAAAGACTGCTTATCTGAAAACTTAATCTTGAAACCAGATAACCTAAAGGTAACTAAATTCTAGAATAGCTTATTGGTGGAAAAACAATACTGACCATCAATTTCAGTGTTGTTCAGATCTTCTGTTTTTAACATCCTTTATTTCAACTTCTGAGGTAAATATTTTGGTCACATTTGCAAAGGATCAAACAAGATTTTATGAGTAACTCCTCAAACTTCAAGGGTATAAATCTGGTCACGCCAACTTCACAAATGTTCTTTTATATACATACAATAAAACCACGCAGCTAACGCATTGTAGGATCCAATGTGTCATTTCAAAGTGAATGAAGCATTATTGCTAGACCTGAGACACAGGATTAGCACAAGTAAAGATATAGTACCTACTGCATTCAGAATGATTGAGAGCAGAAAAACTAGTGGGAAGAAAAATCAAGAGACCTGCTCCCTACATTGCTAAAATACTGTGAAATACAGGTGAGAACAAGACATACTTATAATGCTTTCACATTTTTGCAGTTTTTAGTGCTCGTATCAAGAGATTTTTATGATGTTTATTTTTAAAAACCATTTATACAATAACACCTTCAGCCAGTGTGTTGAGAGCAGTAAACAGCACGCTGCTTCACTTCCTGCACCCTGCCAATCAAAGCATTCAGGAACTCTATGGCTTCCTCTATTGCCTGCCTCAGCTTTAAGCAGACTATAGAACAAAAGAAAATCATCTCACCAAAAAATTCAAGGGCTACTACTACTTTATTTTCCAAATAATGCCTTTGGGAGGTAACTAACAATGTTGCATGAATTCAAAATAAAAACTGCAGAATGAAAGCCAAAGCTCACCTTCCCTAGCTTGGTAGTGCATTACACTAACAACACTGAAGAGTAGAAGTGAACACTGAGTCAAAATGACAGCTGAGCACTGCAGTGCCCAGCTATCAACATTTCCCAAAAATATGAGTTTATATAGAATAAATAATTTATGCCTTCAAAATTTCAAAACCAAGTAAATAAGCATTCACCACTGAAATTTATAAAGACAAGCAACTAAAATATTCTGAAATCTTGGTTATCAAATTAATCACCATACCAAAACTGAAATACAAAAAATACCTCATATTCTATTAGCAATGAACTGTGTGTCATGAAACTTTTGTATGACACATAACATGAAACAAGAACCATTATGTCTATTCTCCTGCCAAGTAAAGCTGTTACATTTAAGCAGAATTATAATCATCTGCATGACAGATTCAGGAAGAGATGTAGAAAAATAACCAAAGCTTTAAGGATTCAAACATATTTCAAAGACATGCTTTTAGAGGGAAATTCTACTTTTATACTATATCCATAGTATGACACTGCAGTCTAGAAACTATCTGTTCTACTTCCACTGGTTTTAAAAACACCCTGAAGTAAAACTGGGATTATTCATACAAATCTCATACTATCCACTATGCTTGCAGGTTGATATAAATCTCTACCTCCTGTAGGGTAACATAAACAAATACATATAATTTTCACTTTTGAGAATGTTGCTGAGAGTGTCAGAAAAGCATCAAGTCCCCATATAATGTTCCCTATGTGAGACATGCTCTTTTCTGATAGCAACTTTGAACTGTTGTCCTCCACCTACGACCTAAAAGACTACTGATCTACACTGAAACATTTCATTTGCCAATGCAGCATGACAGCCCACCAAAAAGAAATGAATATCACGAATTGTACATAATGCCTCTTTTGAGTACAGGCATGTTAAAAAAACCCCAAACACCAGCTTTCTAAAACAATCTTCTCCTCATATCTCAAATACATGTCTAGAGTAATTTTTTCCTGTACATATTAACCAGACAAATAAAAGAGACCTTTTATAATTTTTGCCTCCAATTTAACACAGTACATTTGCACATCAAAGCTACAGTTATCAAAGATTTTGGTCTTTTCAACAGGACTGATGTCATTGTACCTCACAAAAACAAAAGAAATTTTAGCTGTTTTTTAAGGAGCAGGAAAACAGCAGACTGTACACAGAACAAAGTATAGACTCAACACAAGGCCATGAATCTAAATGTTCACATTCTATTTCTGATGTCTGCTGACATTTTGTGAACTGGTCGCTTTCCTCCTCCTCCTCCAATTGAACATGGACCAGGACAGAAGTAATTGCCAAAGCATACTTTTGAAAACTTTGAAAAAGCAGGGGTATAGGTAACTGGACTGTGGATACACTTAAGAACTTGTTCTTCTACAGAAGGACTGAATGGCCCTTAAATCTGTCAGCTCAGAAAGATGCTGCTGGCTGTGGTGACTGCCATTTTTTGCCAAGGGAGAAAGAAGAAAAAAAAAACACCTTAATCATGGCTGTAAGAGTATTAATGAGAACTAATGCCATGGAAAGCTAACTCAGTTTTTAAATAAGACAGAAATGCCCCACAAAATTCAGTGCTGGATTGTTGAGAAATAGCCTGAAATTACAGATGACTGAAGTTTCCTTCATGCGTGGGCACAGTTGAGCAGCGGACCAAGACCTGCCACTATTACCCGGTGTTTTCCACTATGGGCAATACTCAATCTGTTTCTCAGCACAACAGAGGACTGTGTACCATTCAAGCTTGGGAAGAAGAAGTCTCATCACTAGCAACAAAAAAACCCAGTCCATACTTTTTGCAAGAAAACATTTCAGATCTCAGAAGAAAACATATCTTGTAAACTGTGTTAATGAACAAAAAACTCTTCAGAATTACTACGAATTATCTTTCTGAACCCAGATATTTCTTTTAGAACTTAAAGCTAAAACTTCATAGAACTGTTTTCTATACATTCCTGTTTCGTATATTTTATAATACACATTCTGACACAAGCTTTTGAAATCTATTCCGTTAAGCATAACAGAAGAATTCTGTTATAAAACCTATGGCTTCAAAAGGTCCCCAGAAGGATTTGGAACACAGCACAGGCAATCTGCAGTTAACCACAGAATACTACTGAAAAAGATAAAATGGTAAAATAATCAAATGAGAGCAATTCTTCCTTTAAAAGAAAAAAAGAAGGACACAACAGCAATCTGGAAATTGAAAGTTATGTTATGAAGGGAACTTTAGGCTGTATGGACAGAGAAAAGCATTTATTTTAGAGACTATAATTCTATAATGCAATTTATACTCCAGGACTGCTCAAAATGGCAAGCTCAGGAGATCCTCAGGTCTCACAAAACTAGGTGAAGGAATTACACAAAGTTCTACCTCATGATCTTCAGGAAAGAATTTGAAAATGTGCTGCAGAAGTTTTGCATCTTAGAATCGAAATCTAAACAACATGATAAAATTAAAACACCTCCTGATACTTTGATCATAACGTCTTGTTTTTACGTATTCAGATTAACAAAACTGAAGATGTTCATGTAAGATGTTTACTTCCCCTGTGAGGGGACTAAGGGAGAAGAACACCTTCAGAAAATTTACAACTTTTTACATGTGCATGTAGTGATAGGAAAAAGGGTAATGACTTAGGCTAAAAGAGGAGAAATTCAGTTTAGATATTAGGCAGAAAATCTTCACTATGAGGATGGTATGGCACTAGAATGGGTTGCCCACAGAAGGTGTGGATGGTCTACCCCTGGAAGTGTTCAAGACCAGGCAGCATAGAGCTTTGAGCAACCTGGTCTAGTGGAAAGTATTCCTGCTCATGGTAGGGGGTGTGGAACTAGGTGATTTTTAAGGCCTCTCCCAACACAACCCATTATATTTGATTTGTAAGTCAAGAAGAAAAAGCAAACACACACTGTGGAAAGCCAGTCTAGGAACACCTGCATTTTGTAAACAATTGCCAGAGATGAACAGCTTACTGCCATTCTTCCCTCTCTTCATCTCATCTTCCTCCCCCATTTATGACTAACAGAAGTATTTGTATTTTAAGCTTACCAAAGCACACCTCTTTCTTCCTTTCTCAAGTTGTTCCACAGACTTCAAAACATCTAGTATCACAAGAATTTGTTATCAATAAGATCAAACTGCTCTCCAGAACCTGCAGTAGCAATGACTGCAGCTCTGCAGCTTTTACACAAGTCCTCCTCCTGCTGCACAAAGAGGATAGGCAAACAAAAAAAAGCAACACTGCTATCCAAACTGGATAAACATTTTTCCAATTCCTGCACGTGCTTGGACATCGTCACTTTAAAAGAGGAAAGTAATTCCTCCACACAGTGAAGAAAAAAATAGAGTAAACATACTACAGAGCACGTCCTGGCTTGCAAACAATTTGTGCTTTCTGGTTTTCCATCAGTATTTAAACAGTGTATGTTTCAAACCAGCAAAATCTAAACATTTACATCTTTACATCCCTCTTAGGCAATTTTTTCACCACCCTACAAGATTAACACACACCCTGTGACCATGGTGCACCACACCGGAAGGAGATGGCTCCGAAAAGCAGTCACCTAAAACAGATGCTCCTGCATCTTCCCTCCACTGCAAACCCAGTGGCAGCTATCTCTTGGTCATTTTCTTCCTTTCAACATTTTAATTAATTAAGTCCCCTAAAGAGCCAAAAAGCAATGCAGCTTTGGTGCCAAGCTCAGGCTGGACAGACATGTCCCTGGCAGCACAGATACCTCCCTAGACCAGGGAAGGCAGAGCATTCCTCCAGCATCACAGGCTGGGGTGAGTGTATTGGGGCAGCTTTTAGACAAATACCTGCTAAACCTTCTGCCATGAGGCCACCAAAGTAGAGTGAGCATGAGCCATGCAAACCAAACTGGAGTTTGCGAGAGTAAAATTGAATGAATTAGAGTGAGATCTTGTAAAGGAGCCTGGTAAAGAACTCCTTGCTCTTGGGTGAAGTACTGCTCTAGTTTTGTTGGGAAACAGGGAGGGGGGGGGTTGTTTTAGGTTTTTTGGTGTTTTGTTGTTTCTTCACCAATTCTCCTATTGACATATAGCACTGGCAGAAGTAATTCAGCCCACTTAGGTCCATTTTGTTCATTTTTAACACAGCGGTCCAGCAAATGGGCATTTATAAAAAAGCCTCCTGTTGCCATCTGAAGTAATGCAAGTCTCTGCAACCTTGTGTTTACAAGGTTGTTAAAACTCCCTGCACAGCCAAGATCACATAATTTAGAGAATGAAACCATCTCATTTTTGAGAATGCATCCCTATGTATCAACTGCTGCTATTTTTCACAGTTTATAATTCAGAGGCTAGTTTGGTTTTTAAGTTTCAGATCATTCAGTGCACAAGACAATGCCAAGCATTTTCAAACAAACACACCAAATTTTGCCAAGCAGATCTGATATTCCCCAAGCCTTTCTATTTCAGTTTTTGTATTCCTGGCTGGCAGGTAGAATATTTATCTACTTCCCACAAAGCAATCTTAGCATGCTGTGGCAACCGATTACAGAGGAATGCAGGCACCAGGCCAGCACTGCTGGTTTATACTGAAACAGGAGCAAAAAAGGGAGAGCTCTGCTTACAGTCCTGAGATCCGGTATCTCTCCCAGTTTCCTCACTGCTCAGCACTTTTGCAAGGCAGAGGTAATGGGCAATTACCTCAATGGCAAATTCCTCAAAAACTAATGCAGAAGGGCTGGGAGAGGGGGTTGACTGCAGCATCTCACCAGGTTAGAGCCATGATCAGAGAAGAGCTGGAATGAGAAACAGGACAGAAGTCCACAACTACTAGTGGTTTTTTGGCTTTGTGTTTCTTTCATGAGCCAGCAATACACCAGAAGTGCATTTTATAGGAAAGGCACCAAAACAAGGACTACTTGAAAACACAGTACTGTATTTCTAGTTTTGCTTAAGACTAGTCAATTGACCAGAAGTAAGCATTACAGCAAATCAATGACAAACCAGCCTTTTTTCCTGGAAATAGCTGATCATCATGAAAGCTTTAAAGGATAAATTAATTTGAAATGGGTTCTTCAATGTCATCAAGCTTATTTTACCTTAGCAACTGAATAAAACAGATTAGCAACTTGATTTTGAAAGCTATTAGCTAAACCTTCACATAGATCTCTAATATTTAAGCTTATGCTGTAATCAGTAACAAAGGTAATGACCCCTATTCCAGATTGCCTACCCTAAATTACACCTAAATAAAAATACTCAGCTTAGTTTATTTAATCTTAATTGCTTTCCTAGTGCAAAATGTACCTTGTCATGACCAAGTAAGTGGTCTGCTTGCCCACAAGAGCTTTCTGAATGTGACATCAATATTTACACATACTGAATGCTCTCAACTGCTACGTGATCTTTGGAATCAAAGTACAAATTCTGACCTACACCACATACACTTTCCTACTATTAATAAAACCTAGTTTTTCACGCAAGCAAGTTTGTCCCTTGCTTTTAAAAATAGGGTGGGGATTCAGCTTCAGCATGCACTGCAAATTAACTGCTAGATCTAGCCAAAACTTGCAAGGTATGTAACCTTCAACCAGATTAAATTCATGCAGCATCATAGAGTCCCCCTCTTGAAGCAATACAACAAGAACAGAAATTCTTCCAAAGTAAAGGCAATTTGCAAGACTAGAAAGAATAATTGGTAGGACAATTTTGCTGGGGACTGAATGCAATGACAAGCTGGCTGCCTACCCTGAACCAGCAAACACAAAGCAGCCAAAGTGAATCGTAGCAGCATGTTTGGAAGGGAGGTCTAAGAGATCTTCATAGCAGAGCTCTGGTTGGGAAGCACTTCAAAATCTTGAAGAAAAATCAAGAAGGGAATGCCACATTCATGAAAAAAGAGCTCCCCTTTCCATAAATTTCAAAAGCATTATATCAGATGATATTCAAACATAAAAATAAATCAGGAGTGATAAGACTAATTTAATCAGGAACTAGTGCAGGCTCTGAAGAATATAGGGGGTTTCAAGTAGAATAAGCAGAAGATCAGACATAAAAACAAGTACTGGATGAATAAAAGCATAATGGGATGGAACAAAGCAAATGGTAACATGGGTATGACAACCATGCAGAGGCTGGAAGAAAAAGAAATTAGATAAGATAGTGAAGAGGAATTACCTGGCATCTTTAAAAAAATGAATGAAGTTTGCTCCTGAAGAACTAGATCAGTGCCAGGCAACAAAGAAAAACATGTATTTAGGAGTTGTACAAATTCCTACTACCATCATTTAAAAAAAAAAAAAGAAGAAAAAACAACAGGAGAGAAGTTAAACCATTGATTATTGTGAAATAAAATATGGTGTTTGAAGCTTTTTTTTTTTTTTTTTTGGGTTTGGGGTTTCTTTGGGAGGTCATGGTTGCTTGGTTTTGTAAAAGTCCATTGAAGTTTCAGTATCTTTTGTGGGTTTCCCTTCATAAATGTTAGATAGTGTGATTTCATGCTGAGTCTGAAGTGCTTCCTTAAAAGCACTTCTTAGTCCCAGCCAGTCTCAAGAAATGTCATCTGCACAGCTGGGTGAGGAGTCAGATGCATCTCATTCAACTATCTGGTATTCTTACTACTGAATATGTCACCTTTTTCTCCAACATGACTCAAATTATTCATGTACAGACAGCTAACAGTGACCACATACACACCTTAACTTCTGTGCCAGACATGTACTACTACACTTAAATAGAGGTCTTAACATCTTTTCTCCCAGATAGAGGATTGACCTGCCACAGTATAAAATATTTTGCTGTCATTTCCTTTTACTGTTTCGAGACCAACTCTCCAGCTCCACTTTATTAATATCTCCAGGAGAAGAGGGAAATTAAAACCTCAGAAGAACAAGGATGACAACTCTTTCTGGTGGTATTGTTACAATCATCATCACAGACTGTGCTAATTACTTTCTTCTACCTCAAGCTTTCAGTATGCAACAGTTTAGCAAACTATCACCTTCCTATCTCCAAGATCCTTTTGCTCGATGACCAATATTAAACTATGAAGAAGAAAACTGGCAACATTGTCAAAGATGTACAAAATTAGACCAGTACTGTAGTGTACTAAGCTTGTAAGAAAGAAATGTGCATTCTTACTTGTGTAGGTGGAATCAGAGGAATCATACTGTTATTTGCTTCAGAAAAAAAACCCAAAACTGTTTTGATCAATTAATCAAACACTTGGAGAGTAAATTTTAGAAGTTCAGCTACTACAAAGTGTTATCAAACCTACAAAATTCAGTAATACATCTCCCATTACAAATGCAGCAAAGAAAGGATTAGAAAAATTCAAAAACGCAGATTTAGATGGCTACTTTCCTCCGGTTTTCAGCCACGCAAACCTCCAAAAGAGGCTTGAAAACTGAGCCTGGAAGAGAAGCCTGGCTGTGCTGGGCCCACTGCCGCCCCCAGAAGCGTGGCCGCAGTCCCCAGCCCAGCACACCCTGCCCACTCTGCCGCGGCGACACCGTCAAGCCGCCCGACGCTGGGAACACGGAGGTCCGAGCTACTCATTAACAGGGCCGGGCAGGAGGCTCCCAAAGCCCGCCCGGAGGTGGGGGTGTTGCCAGAGCACCTGCGAGCTGAGCTAACGCTGCCCTCTCGCCCGGAACAAACTCCAGGGAAAGTCTGTGCGCTGCCTGCCCCGGGAGAGGGGGCTCATGCTGACGGCAGGCGTTCAAAACCACCAGCTCCTCTGTTCTAGGACTAATCCGTTCGAAGATTTTCTCCCCCCTTCCCTGCCCCGTCAAGGGGAGCTGTCACCTAAATGATAATATTTTTAATTGTGCAAACAATAGTTAATTATAAATGTAGCTATCCAGAGAAGGGTGACAGCACACCAGTGCCTGGAGCAGTGCTATTCGAACACGGTCTGTGATGGCTGCAATTATGCTAAGGAGTCGTGGAAGAATAAGAAATTTCTACATCAAACATCTCTTCTCCAAGGCAAGCACAATGCAAACACCGTTCTGCCCACTTCAACAGCAGGTCCTAAAGTGGTTAGGTGCCAGGAAAACAAAAAAAAGTAGGGCTGATCTAAATGCAAAGAAAATAAAGACAGCAATAATTTAAACAAGCAACAAAGAAAATTGTAAATCATTAGCAACACCAGGTAAAAAGAATACAAAGTTTTCATTTAGAGAAATGCTGACCTTGTAACCGTTTTTATCCCTGCTTGAAATACTTTTACTAGGTTAATGAAAAGAAACCAAAAAATTTTAAAAAGAACCTGATGAGTCGTTTTAAAACAGACTTGTAAAGTATATCTATATATATACGTACTCCTCTTCTATTGCAAAGTTAAGCATATATAAAACTTGCTAAATGTACTCAAGCAAAATCATAACTAGACCAAGTAGTCCCTGCACCTAATTTTACATGCAAATCAGTCACAAGTTAACATAAAAGATTTTGAATATTTAAGTATACTTTCCCATGAAGTAGCTTACAGGATTTTGTTATCTCCAGTAAGAGATCCTTAAATTCCACTCTGAAAGCCAGGTCTAAATTTTTTCCTCTTCTGCAGCACTGTAGAAATTTTACATAGTATATGCACAGACATCACCACAGAGCTCAGGATTATTTCCTGAACCAGTAGACAGCAGAATTACCTTGGCAAAATTTGAAAGGCTAATTTGAAATGTCATACAGGGAATGCCAATAGATTACATTGACTTTGTAACAATTTCTACAATTAATTGCTGGGACAAAACAAAAAACACACCAGGAAGGCCAACCACTACAGCTGGCCAATTTGGAAAACAGACAAACAAATAAAAAAAAAAAAATCCACCAACAAAAATGCCCAGAAACCAATTACAAACAGGATTTGTCTACTTCAAAGTGTTTTGAAACAAATATAGCTCCACCATTTATAAGCTTGTCTTAACATGCTCAATTTGTTCTGCAACAAACATATCAACATATATGTTATTTTGATATACATACATAGAGAACATGCCATTAGCCACAAAATCTTCACTCAGGTATTCATCATTTACATATATAACCAATAATAAAGGGGGAGGGTAAGTATTTGCTACTAACAGTCAAATGCTTTCTGATTAGGTTTGAAACTAGGTTGTTAAACACTACTCAAGCAGCATGGTGTGTGTCAAGCAAACTCCTTACAGGATGCAACCTCACTAAGAGCTCTTTCTGCTCTCATTTAAGTAAAAATAACTGAGTACCAACATTATAGCTATTTTTCTAATATAGAACAACAATGCAAATTCTTTTAGTAAGTTTATAGTTGTATACTGGCAACGGTATTGCACTGGTGGACTAATTTCCCACATTTATTTTCAAGAGAAAAAACATCCTTTATTTTAACAAGATTAATGTAATTTCCATTATGCTACCACAAATATTTTAGAAAAACATGGCTATATATGACCTAGATCACAGACTCATAGAAAAATCTAGGTTGAAAGGGACCTCTGGAGATCATCTGATCTAACTGTTCTTGAAAGTAGGGCTTTAAAATAGATTTTCCAAGGTCCCATCAGGTCAAACCTTGAATACTTCCAGTAAGGAAGACTTCAGTACTTCTCTGCATAAGCTATTCCCAGAGTTAAATAGTTCTCTAAGCAAATACTGTTTTCCCCCTTATATACAGACATCTAATTAAAAAAAAAATCACCAAAAAATTAAAAAAACAGTAAACATAAGCGCCTCACAAATGAAAGCAGAGTAATAGAATATAATGTCTGCGGAATATTTATTTCAAGTAACTACAGATTTATAAGAGATGTAACTGGTCAAGTCCTGTATTTATTATTAAATAATTTGGTAATATATCAGTGATCCCTTTTAATGAGTACCTCTGGCACCATCCACTATCCTAAGAGAGTCACATAGGCATTCCCAGATGCTCTGAGCATGCACTACTACTCTAATAGGGTTCCAAGCTGCCAACTCTCCAAGCCTGAGCCCTTCCCCTCTTCTCACAGATCCCAGGCCTCTGTGAGTCCCACACATTCCTCCATACTGCCAGTCTTGCCCAGCCATCAGACAGAGGATGGAGAGAGCAGCAGTGCAGGTAGTGACTGAACACAAGCAGCTGCTCCCCTCTGCCCTGTGGGCAGAGCAATACAGACATCTGCAGAGCCTCTCACAGCAGCCCCAGCCCTAGGGCAGGCAGCAACCTCTCCATATAGTTCACAGCTTGAGGTCTGTAAGACATTATACATCTAAAATGTGTTGAAACCAAGAGGATCGAACATTACAGGTGCAGAGATGGATAACCAGCATGCTTTTTAAACAGCAAAACTCAGGAGTGGAGTGTTTATTTGACCCAGTGCTGCTTCAGGTCACCTGACAGCACATCAGAGTTAAGCATATGAAGAAACACAAACTTGCACCTCGTTTACTTGTCACACATCAACTGCCAAAAGGGATCTCGATGAATGGAAAAGTTCATTAACAAAGCCAGGCTCCTCATGCTGTCTAACCTTATCTGCTGGCAAGAGGCACATTTGCTGATTGCCTTGAAGTTGCCTCTAATCAATCCAGTAAAACAGGCTTTTTTATTACCCATGTTAAAAGTTCAACTTTGCCTTATAACATGCAGATGGTTGTAAAGCCAGTTTTTCTCCACACTGCCAGAAAAGAAAAGCAAGTGTGCTTCAAGGAACGCTGTGAGCCGTCTCTAAGCAAGAGAGGCCATTTCACAGCTCTGGGTGCTGGCACGTGGCACCTGAGGACCACTGATAGACACAGGAGTCCTGCAGTGCTGTGACCATCTACACAACTGAGGTGACACCTACAGCAACACTTCCTTCAGAGCTTCTACAACATTAGGCCTCCTATCTGCTTTTGTAAAAAAAAAGTTATAAGGATAAGCATAGTATCTTGACCTTAGAAGTAATTTTACTTATTTAAATACACCAATCCTTCTTGTCCCTAAAGGGGGACTACAAAAGGAGGGGAAATCTTTTACACGAGCATAGTGACAGTAAAAGGGGGAATGCCTTCAAACTAGGAGAAAGTAGGTTCAGATTAGGTATTAGGACAAAATTCTTTCCTGTGGGGGTGGTGAGGCAGTGGATGCCTCATCCATCAAAGTGTTCAAGGCCAGGTTGGATGGGGATTTGAGCAACCCATTCTAGTGGAAGATGTCCTTGCACACAACACAGAGGTTGGAACTTGATGATCTTTAAGGTCCTTTCCAACCCAAACCATTCAATGATTCTATGATGATAAGCAATGGAGGAGATAGACCATGTTTGGTGGTTACATTAATGATTAATGTGTTCATAAATGTCGAGGGGACAAAAGGCAGAGGGACAAACATGGCCCAAAAAAAATCTACTTTTGCTTTTGGTAAATGAGGTGATAATAAAGATACAGCGCTGGACACTTGTGAGACTAAGCAACATGAAGATTTCTTTCCTTCATACCCAGTTAACACAGCTTGTAACTGTCTTTGGCTAATTACTTTGACACCCAAAAGAGAACTTTTAAGCCAGTTGTTTTATACCGGGAAAGACTTACTTCCTGGGTAATCCTTAAAAAAAAAAAAAAAAAAAGCAAAACCAAATAAGGATGACCATAGTACACAACACGACACTATTCCAAGTCAGTCCAATGTAGCAGGCACTGGTTAACAAGTAACAGAGCTAACTTTAGACCCCAATACAACAGATTCTAGAGGCTTGCTTTTAAAACCACATTAATTAATCTCTGAAAATGATATTTTCAGAGCACATTATCCTTCAAAACTTCTTTTAATAAAGGTTTAGAGCCCTCCTTTATAAGCTAAAGAAAATGGGGAACACGTCATGAGAAAGGTTGGTTTCCTGTATAAAACAATCACAACTCCTCTGCATTCCTTTTGCTCCAAGAAGATGGAGGGTTGTTTGAAGAAACTATTTATATTGTGTTTTCAGAATCAAGAAGTCAACACAAATAAGAAGCAGCAATTCTAGTGATCCATTACCTTTACCAGAATCACAGAATCATTTAGGCTGGAAAAGATCTCTAGGATCATCAAGTCCAGCCATTAACCTAGCACTGACACCACTAATCCATGGCCCTAAGTGCCATATCTACATGCATTTTAAATATCCCCAGGGACGGTGACTCCACCACTTCCCTGGACAGGCTGTTCCAAAGCTTGCACATTAACTTGGTGAAGAAAATTTTCCTAATTCTGAATATGCCCAACTTCATATTCCACTGCATCGTTGTTTGATTACCACAAGACCTTTGATGGCTTGAAAGTCACATAAATTTTTTTAGAAACCAAGTATAGTTAGATGAATGACACTCACAGTAAAATCAAATGTCCTGCTATCTCAGGATCTAAAGCCAATATATATTAACATGAAATAAACAGGTTTACCAGTTTACCGCTGGTTTTAAACAACTGTGTAATTATGTTCTTCTGTTCATAGTGACAAGGAGAAATAACTGTGAGGCTGCAACCCTATGCAACCTGCTCCAACAAAAGTACAATATTCCCGGTTCATTCCAGGGAGATGCTACCTGATATACGCAGAGCACTGGCAAGAAGCAGAATGCTGTTGGCCAGTCCAGGTTCTGTCACTGAACAGTAACAGGACACTTAACATGATACATCAATTATTTGGTACCTCTGGTCAAAGGCACCGCGTATCACATGAATGAATTGAAAGATTAAATATTTATCTGAAAAATAATAAAGGGCTATCTGTTCAAAAAAGGTATAAGGCAAAAAACCCCGAAAACCACAAAACACACAACCCACAGCTTTTCCCACTATCAAACATTGAATCATTTCCTAGTTATCAAGAGCCACTGTGCTTCCCTTAATCCTGGAACCTTATCAGCTGCCAAGTGCCAAATCACCAGCTTCCTTAAGATAGGTACCTTTTCTCCAGATGTGCATTCACAATATTAATAGGAAGCACACCAACCAAAGCTGGAGAATAAATTTAAAAAACATTGAATTTAATGAACAGAAAGTTACAATTAGGACAGCTGCTTTACTACAAGAGTATTCTGGGGAGTTCTAAGATATGTCAGGGATTTTTGGTTTCTTGTCATATCAGTAGTGCTTGTTGCAACAGTGCTCCCTGAATAGTGTGGTCCCACAGAAATTTCCTCCATTTATTAAACTTTCTGGCAACTACTTTAAAGAAAAACTGTGTTGCTAAAGTCGAACAAATCTGAAAGCAAGAAGAAGGAAAAACCTCCATCATGGCTGCAAATATAAAACCCTACACCTATGTGCAGTTTTACTAAAAGCTGTTAATTTTATATACACAAAGCACAGTACCACAAGTATTTTCACAAATTAGGAGTTGACTAATATTTGCTCATCTGAATTTTCCCAGGGATATCTCAAATTGACTATACTTTTGGAGTAAACCAAAAAGCATTGATTCCATCCCAAACTGTTCTCCACAATTCTAGGTTATAAACAAGTATTGGATTTTTATCACTGGTTTGCAACATTCTATGAAACAGCCATCAAATGCTGCATACTTCTCCAAGCAGATTATGCTGTCTTATTCTACTGTTGCATTTTTTAAATTGTTTTATTAAATACATGGAAAACTTAAGTTTTTTAACTAAGTAGTCATGCATGGCTAAATTCTTAGCAACATTTTCAGGTACCACACAAAATAAACTACACTTACAAAATCATGCTGTGAAGATAGGTTGATCATTAAAACAGTAAGGTTGATCATTAAAACATTTATGATCATTAAAACAGTAAGGTCTTTCTGTAAAAATATTCTCAAAAGGCATGATCTCATTTCAAACTAATTAATAGAATAATGCAAAAGACAATTTTTAGAGTGCCTTATGCTCTACCCTGTTGTAGTGCTTACCACGCTACCCAAAGTCAAGCGCACCAATGAGTTTCCATCAAGTGAAAATTGTGACATCTTTTTTAGGCATCTGAGAATGTCACAGATGGAAGTGGCAATGGGCAGAACAGACACTAAAATGGCAACCAGGTTTACACTATTATTAATAGAAGGATTGTTCTAATCAACAACTGCACCGATTCACAAATGGAGAGAATCAAGACTTAAAATTGAGTTTGGCACAGGAAAGGGTGGAAACCTTACTCAAACAGCAGTAGTCCAGGCAACTCTATGTGAAAGGGGAAACGATCAGAATTCAATAATTTTATCCCCTTCAAGTCTTTTGATAATTAACACAATCCACTGACACACTGAATCCAAAAATAAGAAGCCAGGCACATCATAAAAGTTTGAACTATATCATAACTATGAACTTAATGCACTCAGTAGGCCAGGATGTTAGACAAGTGTTTTTAACTAAGTTTCCAAAGTGCTTTAACAAATCTTTACGGATATACAGATATACATATTATATATATATATATATATATATGGCTAGAAGCATGTGCAAAATCCTACAACAACCTCTGAAACCCAATAAGGACAACTTGTGCTCACTAGGTTGTTCAAAAATGCCTTTCTTTCCTACAGTAGATATGGACTCACATATTCTGAAAGAACAATGTAAAGATAAGGCAAGCTGTACTTTAACATGTGCTAGCTGATCTTCAACTTGACCAAAGTACAATCTGCTTTAACTACAGGCTCTTAACGTGCTAGTTAGAATATCGGTAACACAGTCAAGAAGATACCTTCTTCCAAACCATTAGCATTGAAACCATGGCAAAAAAAAATACTTCTAAGTCCTTAACTTCAGGTACACATTCAAATTTGCCTCAATCAAAAGCTGTGCCTCTATCTACACCACTGTAGTTCCAGAAGTATAGTCCTTCCCCATCTCTGTAAGAATATGCAAAAAAAAAAAAAAAAAACCCAAATCAAAAAAGTATGAAAAGCATTTAGACTGACATAGATGTAGAAACAGAATACTACTGAACATACATGGCATAAAACCCTTAAGTTTAAAAGAAAAAAACAGTAAAACTGAGTGAAACTGCAGAGATCAGACCTCTGCATACTTGGGCCAATCCCTGGGGAACGCCTCATGTTGAACAAGAGGATCCACAGTCACAGAACTGTAGGGAAACAACACAAGAACAAGAGTACCGTATGAAATCCCACATGTGTACAAGTCACAGCTCCGGCTCCCAGCTTTGATTCATAAAATGCGTCATTCCAGAGAGCGTAACTGTATCACATAACTTGCTAGGGAAATAGCCATGGTTACTCATCACAGCTTGGTGTTATGAACCACTGGCTTTCCATAACACTGCACACACCAGATTAAAATCTCTCTGGGGGTGGAGGGAGAGGATAGCAGGAAATCAATGAACAAGACGTCAAATCATAACTACTTTCATACTTCAAAGTGCAAATAAAACAGCATTTGACTTAGCAGTGAAATACTTCACCGTTGATTTCAGCTGCTCACAGCTGCTCCTCCTCTAGAACTATTTTTTAAAGTCTTGCTCAGGCTAAGAAAAGAAAAAAATCTGGTTCAGAATAAATAATAAATTACTTGAAAAGAAAAGGGGCTTTTTGCATCTTGCTATACAAAAACTTAAAAGGTAGCTTTACTTTGTGCACATGCATGTTTAATTTAACCTATAAACCATATTGTTGAGGCACAAGCCTTGGTTTGGTACTACTGGCACCTGTCAGAATCACCAAAATTAGAGCTACCACCAAAACACTGCAACTGTATTTGCCAGCTATGAAGGCTGAAGCATTTTATGATTTCACACAGACTTTACAATCACTTCTTCAGAAAACAGAAAAGTGAAGCATATTTTGTATTGTCCACCTTAACATCTGAAATTAAATATTTTAGCTTGTTTGAAAGGTTATGTGAACTGAAAGAGTACACAATTAGTTTTATATTACATTGCAATAGAAGAACAAAGAGTTGGAATCACTTTCTTTACAACCACTTTTCTTCTTCTTGCAGAGAACTTAAAAACACACTGATTTTATTTTCACCTGGAATTATTAAAAAACTCTTGAACTCCTTGTAAAACTTTACCTCTCACTAAGATAACACACATGTACAGGTTTGAATTGAGGACTGGCTTTTGCTTCCCTTTTTATGAATTTCTATGAGCAACATCACTTAATATTAGTGGGGGAGTTCCAAAAACAGAACTAGTGACTGAACCTGTGGCTGGTAAGTTACTACCCTAGTAACACAGTATTGATTGAGAACAATTACCTAACCAATTTCAGAGTGCACCAGTCACTAGCTTGAATTAGTAAGATAAAAGCTGGTTGTTGACAAAGATGATAGAATAAGAAGCTGTGACAAGGGTTACTACCTTGCCTCTTGAAACATACTCACTGAACTGGTCAATACAAGCAAGCTTGGCTATATTTCGACTTTGTGATGCAGGGAAAAGAACCCACTTCATTTTTGGCAAAGCAACACCTTTCAGAAAGCCTAATATTCCTCCTGCCAAAAAAAGAATTGTGATCACTTATCTTGAAGAGTTCCTCTCAACTCCAAATTCTGAAAAACACAGTTTCCTCAGCAGTGTTTTTAGTCATAATTCAAAGCTTAGGACACTCTCTCCCCCTAACATATGTTGCTGTGCTTGTATCAAACCTAAACTTGCCAAGAGAGGAAACTGATGAAATTACAGCAAATATAACAGATTAACATATGTTCATAGCATGCACAAGCTTCACTGCTTCTGGGATTTCTGTTTTTTTTGGTAAAACTGCATTACTTGTCCTCTAATCTTCATATTGAAGAGATATTTGCAGACGTTTAACAGAGAGAACTTAGTCAGAGAGATACATCAGACAAGACCACTCCTAATGACTTTAATTTCAGAGGCCATTAGGATAATGTGCTGGTACAGACTTAGGGACCTAGAGCCTACAGAGGTCCACCACATCCCTTATACAGTGACATGCTCTCCTGTTAAATCAGTGGTGATAGTTCTTGGACAGAAGAACTACATTTCTTGAAAGGAGAAGTATTGTTATTGGATGGAGACACATGCTGAGAAGGGATAGTAAGACAATGTGAGACAAGAAGGCTCTCAAACCACAGAAGTGTGACAGACAAAGCCAGAGGAACTCTAAGACCAGTGAAGAGGTAGATACAGTTCTGCTTGTATATTTTTCAAGTTTTTTCTGGAAACTGATTAAAAATTACCTTGCATCTTCCTGAGGAGTACCAGATGGATAATCTGATTCCAAATGTATGCCCAGAGTCTGTATTTCGCTTGGACATCTCTAACTTGTAAGCCAAGAGCACGTGAGACTCACCAGGTGAACAACAGTACAGCAGTGCACCAAGAACCTACAAGGTTTTCAAGTCTCTCTCTCTTGATTCCTCCTGACCCAGAAGATGGGAAACCTTTGTTACCATTACTCATGTGTAATGTTTGGAAATCTAAACCAAAATCTAGCAGACAAGCATGACCAGACTTCAGCATGGACCAGATTTCAGCACAACTCAAGCAACCAAATTACGTACGAAGTAACAGTGTTTTCTGCAGGGAGAAGGCTCTTCAAGATTGTGAAAGCAGTTTGACAATAGGAAGAAAAATTAGGACCAAAAAAAGTTTTATAAAGCAAGCTATTAGACAGTGTTTTCTATAGTATCTGATTTCGTAGCATTTCATGAATGCCAGGATATGAAAAGAAGAAAGAGAAGGAACACAAAGTCCCATAGCGGGCACGTGACTAAGTTTCATATTACAATGCTAATAATAGAAATTAGAACTACTCAGTGAGGTTCAGTACATGCTGATTGAAGGCAATGGTATCTCAGGGTATGGGGAGATTAGAATCAATTATCTCAAGGTATGTCAGGATGAAACTTGCAGCACATCTGTTACTCCATTCCAACTGCTTGTGTGCCTGCTCTTTCTCCTTGGTAAACACCTCGACAGAATAATTTACCACCCATAAATTCCCACTTGTCATGAGGAAAGCCCATATACACCTTCTGACTTCTGGGCTTCAAGAACAGGAAAACACTACAGATCATGAAAAGCCTCCAACTCCAAGACAAAACTGCAGGCAGAGCATTTCTAGTTGATCCTGGCACTTCCCTTGCCTGGATTAAGTTGCCTAAACTCTGTCTTCTCTCTTAAGAGACAACTCCAGTTCAGACTTACTTGATTGATTCCTATTCAAGTGAACTATCCCATGCTCCAGCCCAAGGTATGGGATGCCTCCATCAGGGCTAAAATGCCAGAGCTATGGCTTCTCATCAGTGTTGTGCCAAATCTCCCTTGCTGACTAACATCATGCACTCAACACCACAGAACAAAATGTACACTGTACTGCTACACATAGGTAGCCAGAAGAGAAACCAATGCTACAAACACAAACAAATACAAGGAGGAAGCAAAATAAATACTTTTTGCTTAATATACTCAAAGCTGTGATTTTGGGAAAACAACTGAAAAATGTTGCTCTCTCATTTTCCGTACAAACTTTTCAGTAGATGAGCACAGAATGTTGCCTCTGACAAAAATCAATTCTCAAGTTCACAGCTATGAAGTTTAGGGAATGTGTTTCTCAGTCAAAAAACAAGCAAACAAACAAAACCCAACAACTAAAACCAAACCCACACCACAAGCCTTCTTTAGTTAGTAACAACTAACATTTACCACATTTAGAACAAAGAGATTGGTAACCGTGGTCCTCATCACCACTTAACTACACTTTACTTTTAACTGGTTGAGTTTTAATGAACAAATACCCCTATGCATAGATGCCAGCATGGCAAATATTATTTTTGAATGAAATGACAAAACAGAAGAACTGCTCACTGTACTGGTATTTAGTCCACCTTGGAGAATTTAACATTAATGACTTCTGTGCATAAGACTTTTGGTGTTATACCTATGTAAGGTTACTCTTTCAATGCCTATGTAAAGCTATCATTTACCCATCAGTGTAAAAAGTAGGTCACAGCTTAGAAAACCGTGCACAACTGTCTCTGCTGTAATACTGACTACTAAAAAAACAGTCCACCCAAGATCTTTAGAAATCAGCTGATATTTTAGACTCCTGGATTGGATGAAAACATGATTTATCACATGGTAAGTCATGAACATAGAAGACAATCAAGATAATCTTCATCTTCAAGAAGATAATGATACTACCACTAGCTTTTTTACTTTTCTGTTGCTTCTGTCTACTGCTTTAAGTATATTACACCAATAAAACAAAATGATGAATTGAGATGCAGTTATAGAGCTTTGCAATTTAATAGCATATCACTTAATTACAGTTTTATCGCATCTTACTTTGTATTGAAAGTATTTTGGAAGCATGAAGGTAAAGAGTTAAGTATTGTAAAGTACAACATGTCACTGTGATATTACCCAAATTTATGTCCTAAAATAATGAACTGTCCCCATCTTAGAATATGCAAAAAGTTGATATGGAAACATTAGAAGTGCTTATTAAGTCAGAGAGAGAGATGACAAGTGTTAAGAGTTCTTCCAGGAATCCACTGCCAGCAATATTAGAGTGTTTAATGAAACAAAATTAATCTTATCATCACAAGTTGGTCCTTCAAATGAGCTGTTCTGTTAAGTGTACTTAGAACTATGTGGAGTATTACATTTTTTTCTTATGAACTAGAAAACAAAAATGTATTAGGTATTTGTCACCAACCTATCAAGATATTTTTGCCACAGGACAATGCCAGAGAACATCACCATCATAAAAATTTAGCATTTGTATTGCACTGGCAAGCCTTTCTAGATATGGTAACTGAGGAGACTCTTCTTCCCCACAGTTCTATCTGTTTGTTGACTGTTTCCCTTATGACCAAACCCACTCAGGTAATAGGGATAACTTGCTTCTTGTACAACTAGTTTCAGAAAAATTTTGTTTTTAAAAAAAGGAAAGTGCAACTGCCCTCCAAAGCTAAGTAAGTATTCTGCACATCTACATTCACTTTTTATAAATAATCCTTCAATGCAATGCTGTGCAAAATTAATACTTCAGTAATATATGTATTTCTACTATAAAGACAGTTTGTGACTAACAGAGTAGCAGTACTAATATTTAATAGCATTAAAGAACTAACTTGTTCTGCTTTCTATTACATAGGTATTAGAGCAGTAGCAATTTGTGATAGGCTGAAGAGTGCCACAAGGGAAGTGACCATCCTAGCAGGGAAGACCAAAAAATCCCAACTGTATCTTTGAAAGAGAGGAAAGCAAGGAGCAACAGAAGGAGAGACTGACTATTTACTTCGGATAAGTTCATTCAAGAGAGGAAACAAGAAGTGCTGCAAGATGAATGAGAATTCTGTATTAAAAGAAGTATCCTATTTTACTGCTGTTGCATCTGAGGCAAATAGGCAAATGAGGCAATGAGGCAAATAGTTGTCACACTTGACATCTATGGATATATTATATATATATATCTTAGATATACTGGGTATTTTTGTATCTCCACAAGGCAAGTCAGCACCCAAAACGCTGAAAAGTAACCGCTGTGGAGCACCGGCAGCCTTTGTGGTGGGGCAGCTGCCGCTAACTAGTCTGCAGTACTGTATCTCCGGGCTTTTGGGATTCTGATCCCGCGGCAGCCCCATCCGGGCGGGGGCACGGGCAGGGCTGCTCTGCGCCCGCAGCGCTCCTCTCTCTCCTAAACACGCCCGAGGCACTCGGGGCTCGAGAATACTCCGAAGTCGGGTGCTCTGCCAACGATTCGGGGGAAAAAAAATGGGAATAGAGAAGAAGCCAAACTCGCCCTATATTAATAGGCAGCAAAGGCGACCGCAGGGAAGCCCGGAACGGGACGGGACCTTCCCCGTGCCCTCCCTCGGTGGCCGGTGCTAAACACACAAGGCGCGGAGTGGAACAGAAAACGGAGGGGCAACGCGGAGCGGAGCAGCGCCGCCCCCCGAGGGCACGGCACGGCACGGCTCGGCGGGCGACGGGCTGACACCCAGCCCGGCACGGCCGCGCACCTTCCCGCTCGCTTTCCCCTGCGCCAGCCGCCGGGAGCAGCGCTCGCCCCCGCTCTCCCGCGGGGCCGGCGGACAGCCAAGCACCGGCGCGGGGCCAGCCGCCCGTCCGGCCACTCCGCCGCCCCGCCGAGGTGCAGGACGAGGAGGAGGAGGAGGGAGACGCGGGGGCGGCCCCGGCGGCACCGCCGCCCCCGCCTCCCGGAGGCGCCCCGGCGGCGCCAACTTTCCCCGCGCCCCGCGCCGCTCCCGCCGCCTCGCCCGGTACCTGCCGCGCCGCCCCGCGCCGCCGCCGCCGCCGCCCCGCTGCCCCAGGGGGCGCAGAAGGCCGTCACGGCCGTCGCGGCCGCCGCCACCGTGCGGAGCGAGGAGAGCAGGTGCGGAGCGCGGGACCACGGAGCCGATCCCGCTCCCGCCGCCGGCTCCGGCTCCTGCGCCTGGGCTGGGCGGGCAGGGCGGGGCGGGGCGGGGCGGGGCGCTGAGCAGCGCCCGCCGCCCGCGCCCGCCCCCTAGCGGAGGGAGCGAGCGGACGGGCCCGGCCCAGGTCCCCGCCCGCCCCGCCGCTGCTCTCCGCCTCGGCTCCGCTCGAAGCCCTTCGGCGCTCTCCGCCGTTTCCGCAGGGGGAACGGGAGCGGGGTCACCGCGGATGGCGGCGCTGGAGCTGTTCCCTCGCCGCCCTTCCCGCCCCGCAGCAGCCCTGGCGAGGACTGCCCCGCCGCCACCTGCTCCCGCACGGCCGTGGTGGCCGCGGTGCCGCCCGGGTCCCTCCCTGCCCACGGCTCCTCCCGGGCTGTGCCCGCTGGCAGCGCGGCACGAGGAGCTCTAGTGGCTGGCTCCAGAGGCTGCCACAAGCTTGGCACACCGCCGGCTGGCGGACCCTGCCAGGGGACGAGGAACCGCGTGTCCCTCGTGCCATCGGCTGGGGAAGAACGGCGCCGGCACAGGAGGTGCGAAGTGTCACCGCAGCCAGCAGTTGGTGGCACAGCCCGCCCGATCGGCTCCCGCCGCGGGAGGAGGGCAGGTCTGACCGCCGGCGAGGCGTGGCGAGCTGGCCAAGGCGTGGGGATGCGTGTGGTGCCTCCTGCTTCCCTCGCGTCCCCGCTCCCCGCCGTGCCGAGGGATCAGCCCAGGTACCTCAGCTCAGCTCAGGTCCTGCGAGCGGAGTAACTGTGTCAGGGCAACTCTATGCCCATGCTAATTAGCTGAGCCTTCCTGCAGCGCTAATTAACTGAAGCAGAGTACCTCAGTGGCCGAGCAATCTCGCGGCGTGTTTTCTCCAGTTTTAAAGAAATTTCCAGGTGCTTGGTCCTTGTGCCATTGTGCTAATGCGACTGTACATGACATCAATGAAACAGTCCCGGTTAAAGTATCCAGAAAAACCCTCCAAAACTGTGTGAAGCTTGGATGGTGTTCTACTGATCTGTTTTGCCTCCTGCCTTCCACCTTGTCTGTTAACTCAAATGCAGGGGTGGGAGCAGGGAGAGAGAGAGAACCGATGCGCCAAAAACTCCCTGCAAGAGACCCAAGAGACCCAGATCCAGAAAAAAAAACAAAAAAAAAAAAAAAAAAAAAAAAAACAAAACAAAAAAAAAAAAAAAAAAAGAAACCAAAACAAAAAAAAAAAAAAAACCAACACAGAGACAAGCCCGAAAAAAAGCTTATCAGACGATTCCTTGACATGGCTGTATTGTTTCACATTCCAAATTGCCTTTCCAAGCTTAATTCAGAGACCTCTGTGCTGTAGTACACAATATAAATATGCCTGCTGTGGAGATGGGACATTCCAAAATGCAACTTAGCTCTTGCCATCTGCTTATCTAGTGATCTAGTGCTTATCTAGTGCTGTCTGCCCTTCTAGTGAGCCACGTTCATGGCTAGTTTGGGGAAACTAACAAGAAGGCAGCAGCTCCGGTGAAGGCAGAAGAATGGGAGGCAGTTTGAGCATGTCTACACAGTACTGCCTGTCTGAATTTGAGTACTGGGAGAAGCGTAGCTATGTCACAGGTTTTCCCACCATGTACAATGCCCACTGCTGCTCAGCTCAGCTGATTCATAGGATTTTGCAGATTTCCTACAGGCTTCTCTGAATGGTTCTGTCTCACACTCGTGTGTAAGTGATCTTTCCTGAAAATATGTAAGTGTTCTTTCCCAAATGTTTGAGGAAACCATCTAATAATCTAATCTCCTGTCATTTGTTAAAGGCACATAGACTTAATTTTCCATGCATTTAAGTCCTAATGACAGGCTTAAATCCTAATTGACAGGCTTCATTCTATTTAATAGTTTCTAAGGCTCAGAGTGAATATTAGTTCACTTGTTAATTCTATAACATTACTCCAGAATGTGAGCTTGCTTATTTAACTCTGGTACAATAAGAGTGTTAAAAAGCATTGATATTGCCATCCCAAATCAGCCTGTTAGATCACTATGTTTCCACCAGAACCTCTCCTACTTGATAAGTGAGGATTAGACCCATCTAATGCTTTGTGTCCCATGGAAGCAAGTTAATTTTTTTTAAAACTGATACTTGGTATTTTCCAAAGTACTTTGCAAGCAGTAATCATCTTTTCTTTTAGAGAGACTGCAGGAAAATGGTGCTACATAACAAGTACACAAAGTGAACATCCCACTGAGGGCCACACTGCTGCTCCCCATATTGAAGTTTACTGCATCTTGCCCTTCACATAGTCCCATGAGCATTAATTCAGAGGCATGAGAGCCTATCCATTCCAATTAATCACAGTCAGGGCCTGATGGCTCTAGAGATGAAATACGAGTACATCATCAGGCTTTTGATTTAGTGGTACAGCTCCTGGATTCAGGTCCAAACCTGTGCAGCAGAAAACTTTAATTGCAAACATCAGAAATTCTACTGCTGGGCCTTGAAGGAAATATGTAATCCCAGTGTTCCCCTGAGTAAAACTATTACGTATTTCATCAGGTGCTATCAGTCATGCCAGTGAAGAGGGGTAGCTCCCACTTTTCATTGGGAGTTATAGATTTAATAGGAACAGCTACAGCTTTCTATTGCACACAATTACTCTCAGCTCAAAAAATCTGTTTTTGGAAAGCACTTTCCCAAATTTCTTGACTTTATGGAAAGGCGGAGAATCCTATAGTGATTAAGACCATGGAAGAGAAAAAATTATTTAATACCTAGGATTGCCACACATGGGACACCATAGAAGCACTGTCTCTCACCAAGAGATGAATTATCCCTCCAAATGCGGTATCAGCTTATAGCAAACACTTCTGAATCCTCTACTCATCACCTACTTGTTAAAGTTGTGCTAAATTAGATCAGTATTAATTAATTTAGTGTAATTTATTTTCCTATCACACAATCAAAAATGTGGACATGATACTAATTCCATGAGAATAACAACTTCAAGTTAAAAAGAAAAACCACCACTCCTCTTAGAAAAAAAAAACAAACAGACAAACAAACCCTATAAAAACAACAGGATAAAAGTCTGTTATTTTCACCTTTTGTGGCTGAGGCATTATTATTTTCTGTAATTACATAAACAAACTCTCTTTTTGCTGGATCATCTCCCATTCACTGGGTGTTTCAACATCTGCTTCACCCTTCACTGGACATGTTAATCCCTACAGACTGGTTGTCTGTTCTCATCCTCTTGAGTATCCAGCTCAAGACATCTAGGACACAGTTTTTCAACTAAATTTCTGAGTGTGTTTATTCACATCTCTGAGCACTTCTTTAAATAAAAAGAAATCACAACCTGAACCTCTGGTCAGTTTACTCAGAAAAAAAAAATGCTCAGTTACTGATCAGAGGAAAGAAGTCCAGCTGGAGTAACTTCCTCAGCATCACCCAGAAGCACTGTCATGGTAACAAACATCTCTGAGGGCAGTTTGAGCTGCTGCCTAGACAGGGATCAGGTACTGGTTAAAATCAGATAAGGAAAAAACTTGTGAGTAATGTTACTTTTAATGTAGATAAATTCTGCAGTTAGGTTAGCAAGTAGTGATTTGAGGAAAAGTGTGCAAGTGTAAAAAGCTGTCAATGTTCTATCCCAGGAAGTGTTAAAGGGCAGGGTGGATGGATCTCTGAGCCACCTGGTCTAGTGGAAGCCCACGGTAGGGTGGCTGGAACCAGATCTTTAAGGTCCTTTCCAACCCAAAACCTTCTATGATTCCATAAAATATGTGCACACACGCACATACAGATTTTCAGAACTTAATTAGCCAAATTTAGGAGGAATTCCTTCTTGTCAACAAAAGACTCCTTGCTGTCAGAATCATGGACATGCTAAAGCTTCTCAAAAGATGGCTACAAATAGGGAGTTTGTGTGATTGTTTTTAATTAGCAATTCCTTATCTTAATTCTTCTTGAAAAGACAAAATTATGATCAGTTCAGCAGAAATTCATGATGCGAAACTTCATCCCAAATAATTACATTCTGACACAGTTGTAACAAAAGCGGGATCTTTATAAGAAAAATAATTGGCAATATGAGCTGTGGTCACTCTGCCTTATAGATAGATCTGCATATGCAAGCACAGAATAAACTTCTCTCCTCTTCCAGAGACACTAGAGTTCTAACCACTGTCCTTATCTCAAGTTCACAAAACATTTAAAAATATAAACCAATTGTGAACTTCAAAAAAAAAAAAAAATCCTAAGTGGCTTAAAGTCTCATTATCACAAAACACCAGTTTAAATGAATACAGACTGGGAGTGTGAATACACACAGCCAGTGAATGTTCCCAGCAGTTAGACAGTAAATTGTCTGGCCAAAGTAATTTATGTGCTTGCACAGTCTTCATGGGTATTATCCTCCTCCCACACTTTGGCTGACATTTTTGAAGGTGCTTGCATTTACTTACACGCATGTATGAAGCAAGTCATGTGCTGATTCATGAAATGTGTATCGTGAAATATTGGTTAAACAGAGTGGAAGAGTGCCAGAAAAAATACATGCTGGGGATGTGCCTACAATGTTGCACTTACACCTAAACAGTGAAAGTTGTACCAGGCTGTAAAAAAGTATTTCTAAGGGAAACAGTGTAAGTACAATCAACTCAGCCATCTAAACTTCGATACATTAAGACACATAGATGAGAAATTACTTTGCACGTAGGTGCATAAAAAAATAGGTAATCATTTTTATATCTACTTTGATTATCTGATCAGTAATATACTGAATATGTATTTACATGAATATTGGCCCTGCTGTTACTGACAAGTGTTCGTCTCAAATTATCATTTTGGCATGGTCTTCCTTTGCTGCTTCTTATGGCCACTCAAAAGTTTCCTCTTATTAGTAATATATAACGATTGTAAATCATGAAAGACAGAGACATATTGCTGGAACTGCTATATTTTTTTTTTCATTCACCTATAACAGTATTTCTCCACTCCAGGACATACCTTTTTTAATCAAAAAGTATGATTCATATGAAAGAAGTGTCAAATAATTTTTGTTTTGTCTAAAATTTGCAAATGCTTTACATTTAGCAATTAACCATGAAAAGCATATTTAAATGAATCTTATTTAAATGAACCCAGCATATATATTTAATACCGCTGCACAAGAGGAGAAACATGGTACTATGCTAATTTTCTGTAAAACATACTTCGTTCCTTTCAAAATTACCACTCCCTGAAGTAAAACAGTAGTCCATTTTAAGTTCTGCATCATTTGAATTTGAGATGGAGCATTGAAGAAATCTGCTTTAATTGAAGCTTGAAAGATATGGAATTGAGCCTTTAGGGAGTGTTGGGCACTTTTCTTGTCGTTCTGGTTAATTGATTTGCATGATGTGGGTGGGGAATGTTGTTGATCAGGCTGTCCATTTTAATTTTGTACTGGTTGTGTCAGCTTTAAAGTGAGGGGCGAGCATACAAGCTTTAGTACAGACATTGTGCTGCAGGCCAAAATAAGTAAAATAGCACTATATACACTCTTGAGAAGTGTGATATTTAAGTCAGCTCAAAATGTCATATGCTGCAATACATTATTTTTAGTCTCATATTGAGCAAGTGCCTTCTCTTTTTTTCTTTTCCTGATTCACATGTATATAAACAAGGTGAAATAAAAGTCTTTAAACCTAACATGTCACTGCCCTGGTTCCTTGAGAAATACTGTTCTGAATTTAGCAGACAACCAACAAACCTTAATTATGAGACTTGAGATGTCCCCTAAAGGGAAAAAAAAAAAAAAAAAAAAACAAAAACCAAAAAAAAAAAACCCTAAAGCTTATTTTGCTCTTCTGATTTACATTGCAGGGTATGCCAGATTTAGCTGCCATCCTGTGTCTTACCACTGCCTGATATCATATAAAATCACTCTAATTAAGAGAGGCTGGACCAGCCTCCTAATTTGTTGTCATATACACACCTATTGCAATCAGACTTCTCTTTTGAAAAGGCAGAACTCTGCACTTACAAGTTTTTTTGTGAACCATTTCTACTCAGAGTGTTTAACTGGGTGACTGTTTCAGCTTGCATTGCTTGTTATACTGCTGTGACCATTGTGAAAATCAAAAGCACCTTCCAACAGATGGCACACAGGCCAATTAGTGGCAGTAGTTCTTCTGCGTTACTTGGTGTCCTATATAAATGGAATAAAAAGCCTTCCCTTTTGCCTGTGTTATCATACAGTGGTGTTCATTAACACTCAAAAATGGGGAAAAAAAAACCTGCCACCAAAAAAACAGGTCTCTCTTCCCACCCACTCCCCACTCCATGACAAGGAAACTAAGTTTTAGGAGATGAGTAATAGAGCAGCTTTTTTTTCTAAAGGTTACAATCAATGCAAAACAAAAAAACCCAAAAAACAAAAAAAAAAAACAAACACAAAAACCCCCTTAAATACTGTTATAGGTGAATGAAAAAAAAAATTATAGGAGTTCCAGCAATATGTCTCCGTCTTTCATAATTTATACTATACTTCTGTTAAGAGGTTCTTAATGAAATGTGCAAATGCCTCAGTAGTTTTCTATTCAGCACAATTCAGTCCAGTAGCACATGGGGTTATAACGTACCTAAGGGGAGAAGACATAAAGAATTAGGTCTGGAGTCTGGGGAAGTCAAAAGCTTGGCTAGACTAATTGATTTTGCAGGCTGATGTTTTAAAAACCTATACAGTGAAAATACTAATGAGTTCCTTTTTTGGAAGGATGAGAAGAAGTTCTAAATTTAACTATGAACTTCCAGTAACTTTCAGTAACTATGAAGTATTTTTGCTCCAGGTATTTAGGATATAAAACAGCTGGAGAGGTTATCCTCCTATGAGCCCTCCAAACATGGCTCAGATATGTCTGGTGCTATTTGTTGTGACAGGCACAAAAAAGCAGAGTGTATCAAAGAGCTTAAAAGCTGAATGTTGTAGCATTGAACACACAGATACCTGGTTCTGGAGTAAAATCCTGCATTCAGCTCTTGGGCTGCTTCAACAGAAAGAGTTGTAGTAGGGAAAGTTTTCCAGTTCATGTTGTGTTGGAAAACTGTCAACACACTGAATCAGGAGTGCTTGGTCACTGTCTTCAGCAGAGAGATGCCTGTGGCAGTGGTTGGAAGTGCTCCCTACACAGGTACCTGTTAAATCTCACATCTCTGCCTCAGGTGCTCCAGAGAGGCACCTCTGTTCACTTGGGATCTGTTTCCACAAGTGTGCTCTTGTGTGTAGGTAAGACTTATATCCCTTATTTCTGAATTCTAATCAGGACCAGGTATTTTCCAAGCTGTGGTTTCACAGCCCTGTTCCTGCAAATGTGAGTGTGCACAGGAGTGGAACTCAAGTGACATAGACTGTGCATTGCCAACCCCAGGTGCAGCCCCGAGGTCTGTAGTCTGTTAAACATTAAGTGGTGTAGTGCAGGAGTTTTAGATTTAGTCCAAATCCCACTCTAGACTTTCCAAAAACCCATGTTGTACCTGACTTTTCATGCTGTTCATAATTATGAACCAATTCTCGTGAGAAATTATCTGATGCTCTGAAAAGACTGTCATTCTGTGGATTACACACATAGAGAAGAATTGAAAGAGATCAATTGAAAGGTGTTAAAATAATTCAGATTTATAATTCTGACCTCCTGGAAAACTTTTCAATTGCAACATCCCACTTAATATTGGAATATTACATATTCCTTGTCACAAAGCTATCTTTTTGGATATTACTGAATTGTGTTAAAACATTTGCCACTTTTGAGAAGAAACATAAACTCCTGATTTCATTCCTCTTTGTTACAAACCCATTTCTTAAGTTCAACATGATTTCTCAAAAGTTAGACTTCCAGGTGGCACGAAGATATTCAGACAATGGTTTAGTTTTCTTCTCCCTGAATCATCTTGTGATGGAATTTGCAGTGAAGCTGATGTCCTTGCAAGGCAAAAATAGGAAAACAGGCTCTGAGTTGCTACTTTAAATACTTAGATTGACTCATTTCAGTCCAGAGTAAATAGGAACAAAATCTATTATCCAGGTCCAAGCACTGCAGTCAAGTGCTCTCATTTCTAATTATTCCAAGCAGAGTAAGGCATATTTTTCCCAGAGTGACCAGGTGCCTAAGCAACCTTTAGGATTGCTTTAGTTAGAGAAAGAAGTCTAATCATTGTCTCCTATTTTCCTAGCAAAAAATGAACACCAGCATTTCTAGATTAGTGTAAGAGTGGCATCTAATGGCTCTGAAATCTTCAGGATGGTGGAGGAGGACATACTGATATTTAAAGGATCACATATAGGTGTTTTGCCATTTTATTAGGAAAGGTAGGAACAAAACGAGGATTTTGGGTGCCACTAGACACCTAGTTCCACTGGGATCTGCAGTTTTTGATGCTCAGATGCATATGGATCCTGTGTGGAGCTAATTTGCTGATATTAAGAGTTTGTGTATTCTTGGTTGATTACCATCCCTATAAATAAACAGATATATACCACCGTCACATGTTCTTCCTTTCCTGCCTTCCATTCCATGTGGAATTTTTTGTAATTTTTAAATTGCAATATGACATAATCACCAACATTTCCTCTGGCAGCACTATATCTCTGTAAAGCCCAATAGCTAACAAAAATTGTTTTCAAAGCAGAGCTGATCTCATTGCTGATGCTTGTCCATAAAGATGTTTTGGCATGATAAGATTCTGTATAAACTGATATGTTTGTTATTGAAACAAACCTTAACTTTTCATATCTATTCAAAAAGGAAAATAAAAAAGATAGTAACTTCTTTACTGGATGGAAATGGCAAAGCAAAAGAATTTTTGAAATTTTCTAGTTGCTAAAAGGCTATTTTAAGTATGGAAAGAAAAAAATCAAGCTGATAAGAGTAGGCTATTTGGCCTTTATGCAAATGATTCCTCCAAACCTTCCTTTATGAGTCAATAGCTCCAAGTAGCATGCACTGAACACTGCTGTAACCAGGTATGCTGCTATCTGGAAATTTCAGATTAGACTCTGTTAAAAAATTGTCAAGGACAACAGACCACAAAATAAAGTGGGGGTGGGGGGGTGAGGAGAAGGGGAGGTGGCAGTAGTTGCTTACAGTGGGTTAGAGGCTGCTGTTCTGGTCAGAAAATTATTTGGAGCAAAATAGCTACAATTATAGGTAGGGAATATAAATGGAAATTTGAATGAAGTATATACAGTTATATGACCCACTAATGACTCCAAAAAAGGGCATAAGATGAATGAGTCACAGAGTTTTAAATATAGTTCCCTGCTGCAATAGTTTTATCATCAAACAAGGCTCCACTTGAATTAAAGGGGAGTGAGGGCTATATGATGGGGTCCTACAGCTATGCCTCAGTGACAGCAAAGGCAAGGGCTACTCAAGTTGTTTCCATTAGAAGCAATATAAGAGAGAAGCATTTGCAAAGGGATGACTCAGATCAGAGAGCTTTCAGTTTGACTCTGATACAGTAGTTCAGATAAATGTGCTCATTATTTTCTATAGCCTGTGACCTTTCCTGATTCATAAATAGTAACATTTATTTTTCTGCACAATATTTATTTTAACACTGTTACTATTGATTTCACTGTATTTCATCATTTGTTCCAATTGTAAAGTTTGGCTCACTTACTAATATAAGATCAGCAGCTTTCTAAAGGCAAAGAAAATAGCAAAGTCGTGCTAGGATTTTAACAGCTGGAAACAGAAATAGCCTTTGACACAATGCTTTTAAACTTTTTTTTTTACTACATGACACAATTTGTTTTTAAAGAACTGTGATGTATCTTACAGACACACGTCTGGCAAAGCATGGCAATGAGAGAGGTAAAACAAACATAAGGACTTCTGCTTTGCTGGCCACCAAAGCAGCACAGGAAAGGAAGTGAAGAATTTTACAAGGTCCTTTGGAAATATAAACCCAGAGACTACATTGCAAATGTTCTTCCTATCATTTGCAGTGCTGTCTCTGAAGGTCATTCCTAATTTCAGTCACGATTTGCATGAAGTGAAAAAGTAATTCAGATAGACTGCTAAAAGGTTTGTCAGTTTAAGGGGTGATATATTGCTGTACGAAGCTTCTGAGTGCTTATATGCAAAAATATGTCACACAACTTCAAGAGATTTTCTTTGCATATTTGAAAAATTGAAAGGAGACTTCAAAATAATATTAAAAAAGGTAACCTATTTTTTTCCATCTCCCCTCTCCTGCATCACATATGCATATTTCTAAAGAGATAAGAAGAATGAACTTCATTGCTGCTCTGCTGCAAATGTCTGTAGAGACAAACTTAAACAATTATTTATTTCTCAAAATAAATAAAACAAACAGCAGCTTTCTTTCCCTGGAAATTTTGGTATCATTTACTGGTAAGAAACCACAAAAAGCTTCTGGTATTTAAAAGCTATTAGGAACCAAATCCAGCCAGCCTTTCTCCTGTCTACAGCTTGAATGAATTGGCTCGCTCTTAGGAGTGAGCATAGGATGAGAGCACAGGGTTTGCCCCTTGGCGTGGGTGACTGCTGTGCAGCATTGCCCAAGCTCATCCTGTCAGAGCAACAGAGCTCAGAGTTTAAGCTGCCCTTCAATCCCTGGTTTAGCACAAGCTGTTTATAAGCTCTCTTGTAGCTTGTTAATGCAACAGTTTACATTGATTATAATGACACCAAAGTGGTAATTAAGGGGGAATATTTTAACTGTACCTGATTTTAACTTGTCCTGTATTGCTATTCAGATAATCTGGTGTGTATATAACCTCACCTTGAAAACATATATGTAAAGGTAGAAGGTAAAAGATAAAAAAGTAGATAAAGGTACAGAAATATAACAATATTTTATGTAAGAGGGTACAGGCGTGGCTGATTTCTTCCTGTCAATGCCAAGACAACTGTTACATGCAAGAGTTTCTTTGAGTTAGCATGTTCAATAAATTCAACCTTGGCAACTGTGCTGACAATCAGCATTAAGGTTATAGACCTTAGGTTATAAAAATCTTTTCTCCCATCTATTTTGAAATTTGGGAAGTGCAGCTGAAAGAAATGGAAGCAGTACAGCAGGCCTGAAGCAAATACTGAAGAGCTTGTGATCTCCCCGTGCTTATTTATGTGATGAGTCCTAACAACAACATTGGAATTTCCTGCAAGTCACATTTGTCTGGGAGTCTTTGGAGATTTGTGGCAGAGAGGGTAATGCATCCTTTCGTCTGTAACCTGTTACAGCCTTTTAGGGGTTTCATGGGTCTGTCCTTGTGTCCCTTGCAGTTAAATATCTTAGTGTCACTTCCACACACTGAGATAAGTGCCACCATGGAAGATGTGTGTGTTATATGTTTAGACATATACTCATGAAAATCTAGTATTTTTAAAGGCATACGGTTTCAAATAACCAACTTTCATGATGTTCATAGCTTAGTGTAGAATTAAATAAGATTTGTAGTCCATGCTGGAATAGGAATATTTAGTACGCACACTATCTCGTGGGGTACCAGCTGTAGAATGCTATTGCCATTAACTTCACAATACCAAACTTCATGCAAAGATTTGGTTGATACCCTCAGTACCAAGTGGCTAAATACTAATGGAACTAGCACAGATTTTCACATCAAAAGCATGCAAATATTCAGAACTAGTTATTTACTTTTTATAGTGAAGACCTAGAAAAAGAGTCTTAAATAAAATGTTATAGCTCTAATTTTTTGATGGACTTATTATAAGGAGCTTAGTAAGTTTTTGGTAAGTTTTGGTAAAGAATTATTTGAAGAGATTGACAGTGGTAATCTATATAGCACTGGAGAAAAACTTATGTCATTTTCATACAAAGGTAGATACTTTTGAAATATTTTTTGTGTACTTTGTGTAACAAAGAGAACTTGTTTCAATATAGTATTTCATGCTGAAAATAACATTTTGCCAGGGGTATAAAATATGAAGATTGATTTTCATTAAAATTTTCAGTCAGGCAGTCCTTGGTATATATTAAAAATCAATAACTGTTTTAGTCTCTTTTAAATCTTATTTATTTCTATTCTAATAGAGGATGGGAATAAGAAACCCCCTGGTGACAAAACTAGTATCTTTGTATTGAAATGGGTATTAAAAAATTGTATTATGTACTTAGGGACTCTAAACTGCACATGCCCAGGTGCTTTATTCTGTGCTCATAAGGAGTCCCATGGAAACTGAAGAGGACTGCTCATATGCATGAAGTTAAAACACATTTCTATGCATTTGTAAGTTTAAGGGCTAGTTTAAAAAATTTCATTAAGGAACTATCATTTTGTTGCCTTTATATTTCCAGGGAAAAGAGCATTTGGTTGTTTTTTTGGTGGTTTTTTTTTTTTGTTGTTTTTGTTTTTTTGTTTTGGTTTGTTTTTTTTTTGTTTGTTTGTTTTTTTTTGTTTTTTTTTTGTTTTTTTGGGGTTTTTTTTTTTGTTTTTTTTTTTTTTTTTTTGTGTATCAGACAAAACTGCTCTGTAATTCTACACATCACAGGAGAGAAATGAAATGCAGGAAATAAAAATCACTGTCAGCCCAACTGTGTAAGAAGTTTTCTATGGGACACGTTTTTTCAGTATCGTGAAGTCACTCCTCCAGATTGTATTTCAGGGACAATATAAGAGTTTAGACTCAGAAAGTGACACCAGGGATCTAAGCACTGGAAAGCATTGCCTGTCAGTCACTTCTGAGGACAACTTGAAAAGAATTAATGCAAAAAAATAAATTAAGCATGAACTCAAATGACTTGGTAAAGCTGAGTCATAGCAAAAATTTCTGTGATGGTGACTGCCTGAGAAACCAGGCCTTTCTGTTTCATAATGGCATAAACTACTTTTTAAAACTGTCAACAGTGCTGTTTTCTGGTAATGCAAAAATCTTCCTATACATGGAAGACAGATTTGTGATTTAGTCCACTTTAAAATGCAGGTGAAGGACCATACACTGTATTTTTTATTTATTTTATCATTTGCAGAAATGCAACATGAGGAAATGGCTTGAAAAATAAATAACTTGAAAGGAAAAAGACAATTTGGCCTATAGATTAATGGGGTTTCAGATGTAATTCTAGGGTTTTTTTTGCTGAAATGAAAGGAATTAATATAAGATGGTATCATCAACCAAATAAAACTTTCCATTCTGAAACTGCAACATGGAGGTTTTTGAGCATATGAAAGGGAGGAAAACACTTTTATTACAGTCATACATTTAGCTGAGAATGAACAAATAGATTATATTTAAAGAATGCTTTTTCTGGTGACTGGGAGTAAGGCTCAGAAACAAATCCCTTAAACCACTATTATTAGCCATCTCAGAGGAGAGAGATATTTTATCTCACTCTGCCCCAGTTTGAAGACCTCTCAGTAATATTTAGAAATTGAAGTAAAACTATATGAAACTCATTTGTCCTAATTTCTAGAGCCTACTAAAGAGATCCATATTACAAGTCTAATCTAAGGAATGATGCTTTAGAGGGCTAGTTCCCTGCTCCCAAACATAAAGCTTTCTTCCCACCACCTCTTGTCCTGTGCTCTAGAGAGGCTGTGATTTTATTTTATATTTCCAATATAAATGAAACTGTATCATCTTAATAGGAGCTGGGAACATTTAAAATTCAAGTTGCAGTTGCTACATAATGGCAGAATTGTACCTACAAGCACCACTTTATTTTCTTGTTGCATTAATTCATTTGGTGACAATCTAGGTGTGGTCTCCTAATTCAATTTGCATTCAGTTAAATGGCTGAAGAAAAAGAGGTGTTTGTTTGTTTGTTTGTTTGTTTTTGTTTGTTTGTGGTGATAACCTTCCAGAAAATACTCTTCTTCAGAAAACTGCTGCCTCTGTTTTCAGTACCCTGGAAAACTGATGAAAAATACCATAAATGTGTGTCAGTTAGAAAAAAAATTAGGAAGCCTGTGTGAAATTGTAGTATAGCATTTCCTGTGATGGCACCACAAACTCATGAAGATTTAATAAAAAAAACTAAAATGAAACAAATCTCGTGGTGTCTTGAGTGGTTTTGAAGGAGTCTGAGCAAGGAAAACCACTAGGCTTCAACAGCCAAAATACTTTGGATTTTTGCCAACCTTGTATTTCTAGGTTTGTATCAGTCCATATTTTCCATGTTTTTATGTTGGATACTTGCCTTCTTAGTACCTTAACTAAAGGGTGAGGAATAAAGCTATACTTGACTAGCAGGCCGTACTGATGACTCAATATAAACTGCTTTCTTGGAGGCCAAAAATACCTTTCTTATGATGGAATCATGGAATTTTATTTAAATTGACAACTAGAACTTATAGCAAGTGTCCATGTTAAAAAAAAAAAAAAGAATGGTCTGGATACTTGAGGCACAGAGGACACAGCAGAGCTCAGGCATTACTTCCAGTGACATCCAGTCAAATGGATACACTGTCTAAGGTAGCCACAAAGTTTACAGGTTTCTATTGGATTCTGAAGCAAAAAAGTCAAGAAAGCAGCCTCTGTAGAGAGAAGTAAAATTTCATTAGATGAACTGACCATACTGTGCTTGGTCATAGAACCTCTGCAGTGTATACCAGCAAAGTCTGTTGCATCTTTCTAAACAGAAGATACATCACTTCCATTTCTGCCTGCATTGTGGGGATTTTCATAGGTCAGTTACAGTGCTTGATGATGGAAAAGAACAGCATAAATCTCCTGCTCAGCCCTGCTCACTTTCTAGCACTACAAGTAAAGAACAGCAAAATCTCACTTTGGATGCAAAAGGAAATATCTGTTGAATTAAGTCAACACTTGAACTGAAGAGAGGGTGTGAACAACAGTAGAAAGATATCTGTGAGTAATTTTGTGCATGAATATGCTGGTTGTGGGAGAGGAGTGCTGCTTTGCAGGTGGGTAACTCATGGATGAGTCAGGAGCAACTCTAGTGACAAACCTGCAGGAAGTGGAATTCCCATAAACCCTTCACACTTAAACTGTCTTCAAAAGAATGTATGTCTGCAACACCAAATACTCTGACATCTACAGCCAATAAAAGTCTTCACAAATCAGAGAGCTGAGATCAGTCAGACCACAAGAGCAAAGCCTGTGAAAGTGGCCTCAAGTTACTAAAAGAAAGTCACAAACAAAATGATCACTCTCAGAAAGGACTGGGGGAAAAAAAAACCCACAAAACAAAAAACCCAAAAGAAAACAACAACAAAAAAAAGCCCCTCTCAGAGTCCTAGCACTTCTGAGAATTCACAAGGTTATGGAAATTCTACTGCAGGTTTCGTTTCCTTTCGTTTTTTTTTTTTTTTCTCCTCTAAAAAGGGAAGAGAGAATGACATAAACATAAAATTAGCTTTTAAGCTGAAAGAAGCTAATGCGCCATTATAACTGTAAGACTGTGTTCTGTGGGAGGAAGAGGCCGATGTGCCTCTGCACAGGTCCTGTGCCGCCCTCTGGTGCCCGCGGCCCGTCTCCGCTTCCCCCGCCGGGAGCGCGGCAGGGCGGGCCGCGGGGGAAAGAGGGGAAATGCCATTGCTGCAGAAAGTGCCGATCCTGCCCGTGCTGCTCTGCGCATCTTGGCTGCTACTTACACAGCTTGCACCTCCGGGGAGACGCATTCCTCCGCTTGCTGGAGGTGTGCCCTTTACGTAAACCCGGACCTGGGTGTCCCCGGTAATCCCGCAGCTTCCTCTCTCCTGAGCAAAGCAGGTTTTTATAAAGCTCCAGATTTGCAGCACTCAAGCTCTCTGTAGAAATGCCCCAAACTTGAAGCTTTCAATCAAGCAAGAAACTGTAAACTGGAAGTCTGGAACTCTAAGCAAGCAGAGCCTTTTCTGCATCCAACAACGCCTTTGGAAGAGATCCACGCTGCTGTTTGCATTGCAGGGCAGCCGACCAGCCTTAGTCATGGGCCAGGAACCTGTTTACACTAGGTTGCAGCATGGTAATAACAATTTACGACTTCTGGAAATGAAGGGGTTTTGATTTGGGTGGTTTTTTGTTTTTGTTTTAAACTATGTGACATTAGCTGTAAAGAAAACAGTGGAATTCCCAGCTGTATTAGCCCTGGTAAACTGAGCTGAGAGTTTGTAGTTGATGATGCTCCTGTGGTTTCTGGTGTATTGACACTGAAATCATGTGCAGTAATAGCCAAAATACTTAAACCAGTCCCCTATTTCAGGATCTCATTCCATAACTCCATTTTTCCTCTCTCAAGTCCTTTCTGGTGTGTATTGCAGTCCTCCCACTGCACAATTCTTTTTCAATGTCATTTTCAAAAGTTTTGCCTTTTTCTTTTCAGAAAGCAGCTTGCCATTTTCCAAGGTTGTTCCCAAAAACTCTGCTTCTATTTTGCCACTTATCTTTGTTATGATGATACACTTTTTTAAGTGTTTGAGCCTTACAATGTAGATCAAATTAGATTCTCTGCAGTGAGGAAGCAAGGTAAATTAAGATGAGGGCTTGAGAGACATGTTGGCTGCTGGAGGTCCTTGGCTGTTTAGCAGCCAGCAGAGCTCAAAACTGAGACTGAACAGAGGAGATGAGTTAACATCAGAGAGAGGAGCCAAAAGCCCTGAAAGAAAGAGGAGGAATAAGAGTGTGACCACTCCATCATGTGGCATGTTCCTGTCTGTGTCTGTCATGATGGGAGGAGTTGTATTATTGAGCAAGCCACGCTGTTTCTCATTGCCTGTAATTACAGATACACCCATAACTGCACACACAACTTATCACAAAGAGGATTTCACCTCCCTTTGGATATGAGCAATGCTACTATAGTTTCTGTCACAGGCAGCACATTTGTGCAGATGGAATTTGGTAGAATACTCCAGAAAGCTGTGAAGTCTTAATTTTAGTTTTCTAGCTACAGTGGAAATGTTGTCTAAATCATTCAGTACTGTAGCTCAGATATCAGTTCTGGGTCATCTTGTGTAAGAGTGACCCTCTCCACTCTCAGGAATCTTACAATGATAGAAATATTTTTGGAAACATATGTTCATAACAGGAAGTTATACACACAATAATCCAGTCTCTATCTCGCTACTCTTTGTCCACACACAGAGTCTAAGGAAAAAGAGCAGCTCACAGTCACACATAGATCACCTGTGTTTGGACAGAGCCATGTGCACTGAGATTGCGGGGCGAGCTGTCATTCCATCTACTTTCCTGGTAGGTCTGAGGATTTACTTCCCCTGCAACCCTGAGGGGGTTCAAAATCCTGGGTGCAAATGAAGCATATTTAAAAAACAAACAAACAAAAAAAAAAAATCAATTCCTGTATAAGCTGAGAGCAGAAACTTTAAGACCTGCAAGTTATAACTGCTTATGACTTCTGGTGAAGTCTGGACCTGTCCTGCATGCCTATGGCCAGTGTCCATGGCTATCATTTTTCTAGCCAAGAGCTAGATTCCTAGCTTCCCCAACTGCCAACTGAGTCCTTGGAGCTCTCATTGGCATTTCCTACTGTGATAACCATTTGACTCCTTGATGAAGCTGTCAGTGTGCATAAGGACTTGCTGGACAGGGGGCTTAGGTCCAACCCATTTCTTCACTGAATGTAAGAGGAAACTTCTTCCTGACATTGCTAAAAGTGCAAAGGGACTACATAAATCCAACTACAGCAAAATGAGGGAGACTACACCCCATGTTTTCTTTCACAGCTTTCATAGCTCCCTGACACTGGATAAAGAAGTAGCTCTCCCTCACCACTGAACAATAAAAGTATCACAGGCAAGTAAAATTCTTTTTTCTTTTGGTGACATTTAATGAAACATAGCTGGATCAGCAAGCATATCAACAGTCTTGATCAAATATTACTGATATTTTCTAGTTTTATTTTCACACATCCCTAAGATAATGAATGGGAACATGGTAAATACGTGCACAAATTTTCAACTGAGGTGTGTTGCATTAGTTTAATATGGGTTTTAAACATACTTTAATGAGCAGTTTGAAAGTTGCTACCCCACTGACTTCTAAATTTTAGGCTCAAGATCAATTTTATGTTCTTCCAGTTTATTCTGAGGTGGCAGTAATTACTCCTATTTTTATCAACTAAGAGTTTTGAAATTAACATTTATTTGATGCTGATTCTTCCATTTGTTTCCAATATAGGAGTAAGATTTCCCCCACATGCATTTGGCTGCATTAAACCTCAATTAGAAAAACGAAAGAACAGATCTTTGAGAATTCAGTTAACATTTGCTAGCACTTCATTAACTAATGCCAAATGCAGGAAGGAAGCAAACATTCCGTTCTTTGAGAAAATTAATCAATGTTAGTGCATTATTATATGGAAAAAATAACATAGGAAACATTATCACAGGCAGAAAGTGTATTATTCCATTCTGATACCAGAGAAGGAGAGGGAAAGCAAACTCTAACTTCAGTTTTGACCAGCTCATACAGTTACCACTGTTGTTTTACAGTAAAATTTGCATTGTACTTGTTTCCAACAGCAACAAAAAAAATCTGGGTCTGCGTTTACCCTTTGCTTTCCCTAGCTGCAGCAACCACTGCCCATGGTAGGGGTGACTTCAGCTCTGCCTGCTCACACTGTGCTTGCAGACCCAGTGAGGTGCTGGGGTGTGCTGCTTGACCTGGCCACACTGTGCATATTGCTGCCACTGCTGTAGCTGAGCTCTGAGTGACCTGCATGGATGCAGCCGGCCCTGGCTGCCCAGAGCTGTGACGTTTTTATCCACAGTGTCATCTAGAGAGTCATGCTGCAGGTAACCTAGTACTGGGAAATGAGTGCCAGCCTCTGGATAGCTATGATCTCCAGAGATAAAACCGGGCAACCTTCCTCTGCTCGCAGTTACCGCTATCAACCAGCCTGACTGGGACCCTTGTTGGCCACAACTGTGTTGAAATCCAATGTCAAGTGTTGCTGTGATGGCTGTGCCTCCATAATGATCCCTGCCTTCCCACTGCCCTTGGGACTGGTGACTGGGCAGTGAGCTGCCCTGCACACATGTAGAACAATACACCCGTATATATCTGATCATCTGCGTACAACAGTTCGTAAAGCTGAAATACCAATAGTCACACTATCCAAAACAGAACTAAAGTAACTATTGAATGTTACTTCTCGGGATGCTTCTCGGGATAAATAAATCTTGCAAGTCACAGGGAGCTCCAATAGCAGAGGCTATTAAGTTCAGAAAGGAACAGAGGTGTAAATGTCATGGACTTTTAGGGACTGCATGATTGAAGGAAGATGCCATCACAACATTCTGTCCTTTACCTCTTCTTTTCTCTTAGAGCTTTCCTGAACATCAGTGCTTTCGTGCTTGGCTGAAAAGAAAATCCACGTGAACATCATACACTGGGTTCCTCAAACTCATAAGGCTGTAATGCTCTCTGACTATATTTCAGGATCAAAAGACAGGAGTTTTTAGCTCCTTACCCCAATGTATGGCCTGATGAGAGCAGGTGCAACTTCATTTCAAGGGCTTTAACTTTTCCTAGTTTATTACGGTGTTAAATATATTTCAATCACAGCAATAAACAAAATGTCCAGCACCTTGTGATAACACATCCCAAAACTACTGCTGTGGAAGTTGGACCTTCAGAATTAATCAGGGTGGGATTTAATTTATAATTGTATTTTTCATGCACAGCTTTCAGTAATCTGCTGATATTTTTATTGGTAAAGAAATGTTCACAGTGTGCAGTTGTTCTGCTGGATTCCTGCATGACGTTAAGAAAAACAAAAACTGAAGGCAATTAGTATCTATAAGTATTATCTGAAGCAGATGGATCCAGGCACTTCTCAGCAGTGCTGAGCAATGAGACAAGAGGCAATGGGCAGAAAATGACACTCAGGAAGTTCCACCTGAATACAAAGAAGAATTTTACTCTGCGGGTGACTGAGCACTGGAACAGGTTGCCCAGAGAGGTTGTAGAGCCTCCCTCACTGGAGATATTCACAAACCATGTGGATGCAACTCTGTGCCATGTGCTTAAGCATAGAGATCGGACCAGATGACCCACTGTGGTCCCTCCCAACCTGACCCATTCTGACAGTCTCTGAAATACCACCCTGGGAAAGGCTGGTCACTGGAGAAATGCCTCTCTGCCTGGCTAATCTGTAACCTGTCCACTGGAAATACTCACACTAGGGAAGCTAGAGCATCACTGAATGCTGGGCTGCTACTTCACACACAGGTTTGTGGGTACTGCTGATGGTGATTGGAAGCTATGGCTTTGTCTGGACTTGCCCAATCTTCTGTATTAGGGACACATTCTTGTCAGCCTTGGGTGGGTCTCCTGAAGACTTACACATGTTGCTAAGCAGTAATCTTTGTGAATTTGAAGAGTCTCTTTGGAGGAGAATGATGATTTAGGTGCCATACAGAGATCATGTAACTCTGTGGCTTTTTCATTTCTAAGACAACTAGAACATACAAACTGATGGCAAAAGCAGCAGAAAACTGGCATTTAGCCCTGTACCCTGGAAGAAAAAGGGCTTTTCTAAAGGTATAGAACTTTGCAGGGCCAACTAGCAAGGAAGCCTGTAGCTTCTTCCTCCTGCTCTGCACCTGCCTGGGCCCTGGTGCTGTAGGTAACAACTGGGAAAGGGTGTATGAAGCACACACCAGGGCATGACAGATCTGAAACCTCCAGCATTTCTCCAGGAAAAGAGGGGAGGGAGGGGGCAGAACACACCTTCAGCTTTTACCTTTTCTATATGCCTTGATCCACAGGATGAGCTGATGTGAAATAGTAGGGTAGCCTTAAAAGAACAGCTACTCTTTCTTTTAAAAATATATGTATTTATTTACAAAATGAATCCAGCACTGATTCAGTGACAACCACAACATTACCAATGGTCCCAAAGGTAAAGCCACAGTTTAGACTGGATGTACAGATGTACAGCTAACATAATGCATGAAAACTTTATTTTTTATTGAAACCAGTGATAATTTCAGTGGCTTCATCTTATGATACATAAAGAGAAAACCTAGTGGCAAAGCCACTGGAAAAGAAAGGACAAAAGAAAGTTAGTAATCTTCATTTTGAGGTTGTGGGTTTTTTTCTTTTTTTTTTTTTTTTCAGGTTTCTGCCTCAAATCAAAATTGGTTAATGAAGTTTTTCACTGTGAACAGTAGGTCGATTACTATAAGGATTACATTTGTTTTTAATGAAGTGAATCTTACTGCAATTGCTCCTGCTCAAGGATATTCTAATAAATGAAGTCTTGCATCCTAATAAGTTTCAAGCATATTAGAAAATTGTGAATAAATAAAAAATCCAAAAATATTTTTTAATTATTCAGGCATTTTCCCCAAAGTGAATCCATCTCAGACTGGAAGGTGGCTTTAAATACCTGGTGGTTTAAGAAGAACCATTTCCAAAGGGAGTATTAGAAAATTAATCTTTTACAGATGCAACACTCATGGCACCAATTAATTAATGAAACTGGAAATCGGCACAACTTTAGTACAGAAATAGATAAAAAGCTATTAAAACACAAGCAACTTAAATAGAAAATCTGATTTGTTTTTTCTTGGTTATACCAGAATAAAGCCAAATTAAGACTTTGGGTTATAAAAAACTTCCTGAAAAATAATTTTTCTATCTGCACAATTAAGTCTGTGACATGAAACATACCTTAGGCAAAAACCCCTTAGTTATTGTGAAGTATTAAATCACCACTGAAATAACTGGAGCTGAGCTGGTAAATCCCAGCAGAGTGCCTAAACTATCCAAGTTTCTGTGCAGAAGAGAACTGCAGTTTGACACCTGCCTATTCTATAGATATTTCAAAACCCATGTGACTTCACCTGATAATAAAATGAGCCAAATCCAAATTCTTCAGACATTCTCCTTGCTAACCTGCCAATCTCAGTTATCCTGTTCTTTGCTTCTGATTTCTGCATTTAATAACAAGTCTGATAATCTCAGCTGAGTTAAATTGCTTGGGGTTTTTTGGTGTAGTAGCTAATCCATCTTTGTGCAGCCATGCAAAAGTATCACCAACAACTACCACAGAATTTACACCTCAGCAGCAAGCCAACTAAAGCTGTGAGAAGGGGTAAAGTGCCTCTGAACTCATGTCCATAGGGCATAAATCCAAGCTGGCAAATCCGACCAGACTTCCATCTGAGTGGGAGGAGGCATGGTTAATTTGATTAGAAAGTGGCTAAGGTGCCCATTCCTCCTACCACTGCTAAAATAATAGTAGGTGAGGGCAAAAAATGAAGATGACACATTTGCAAACAATCTGAAAAGAAGTAGTCCTCAAATTTACCTGTTCCACAACCTTCCAATGCCTTTACAACAAGGGATGTGGGTTTTTCCTTATGACTGTTTTTCCAACAATAGAAAATGACTTGATGTCAACTTCTGTTTTTGAATGGCACGAACCGAGTTGGGTGGAGGAGGAAGGAGCCAGCCAAGAGGAAATTTGAGGCTTTTTTGTTTCTCACTGTAAGCAGGTATGCATTGACTGTACTGCTTCCAAAGGCGTATGCTGCAACTCAGCATTAATAATAGCTCACAAAAATGTGGCTAAACCTGTATAATACACAAGATGTAGTCATAGCACATGGTAGGAGAGCATCCATTATAGTGCAACCTCAAGATGTCTAAGTAGTAAGTCCTCTGCCCTCTGCAAGTCCTCCACATTTACGACCTATTTGCTCCCAGATTCCTCTGTCTCAGAATGAGCATGTCTAATACAGGCAGCAGAAATCAGGGTCATGGGGTTTTCCAAGAAAATGTTTTAACTGGAAAATTCAATTTCTGAGAACTAAAATGGTTCTCCAAAATGTAACTGTTAAAGAACACAGAAATAAGACTTCCTAAGAAGATACTCTGTGGGCTCTGCTGCTCCCACATCTTGTAATGCTTGTAATTACTTGTGGGTTTTTCAGTCAGATTCCTGCTCAGCTTTGCCACATGGAGTGAAAAATAATCCCCAAGGTTTCTGCTGCAGAACAAGGGGCTGGTGACCCTGAGGTTTTATCTTCATTGAACCTTAGCTTTAGACCCTGCAATACAGGGCTGGAAAGCCTCAAATCCCTGTTGATTTAGAGGTCTCCAGACTTATCTCACATTTGGTCTCTCTTCTCATTGGATCTTAAAAGCCATGTGGCAGCAGTGGAAAGTGAACTTTCAAACTCAATTTTATTCCTAAACAAAACATTTTAACTTTTAAAAAAGATTTTAAAGGGTTTTTTTTAAACTTTTAAACATTTTTTAAAAGTTGTTTCCAATTTTTTTTTTTTGTTGGTTTGGGGTTTTTTTGTTAGTTTTTTTTTTTGTTTGTTTTGTTTTGCTTGTTTGTTTGGGTTTTTTTGATGGGGGCCTGGGGGGTTTTTCAGGGTTTTTTTTGGGTTTTTTTGTTCTGCCACTGTGGAACATTCAGAATAGTTTTTTTTCTCCATTTGTCCTTACTCAGAATCTTTAGATTCTAAATAACAAGGAAAAATATCATTTTCACCAGCTTTAATCCAAGTCCAAAAATAGAAAGAAAGAAGGAAAAAAGTCCCAAACCTGTAGTGTGATCCTCTACTTGGGAAAGCTATGGAGCTTCCCATTCTAACAGTGGAATTGTATTATTGGTTAGAAAAAGCAACACTCAGAATGGTTTTGCATTGAAAATACAGATGAACAGAAGAGCCATGGCCGTTGTCACCATAATCAGAAAAAAAAGAAAGAAGAGTTGATCCTGTTACTTACATAAGATAAAGATTTGTATTTCCCTGCTTTTAAGTAGTTGAAAGATTTCAGATGATGTGAAAAGAATGAAAAAAATACACTTTGAAATGTTTTCATTAAACAAACTCAAATTGTAACCTTTTATTCGGAATATTGTAGACAAAAAAAAAAGTTGTCTGTGATACACTTCGGTCTGGTGTCCTAAGAAAATAAGGATTACATTATCATTCTCTCAGTGTGTCTCTGCTTGCCTGTCCTCCTTCTCTCTTCCCACACCCCCAAAAGGTTTTGAATCTAGTTTTGATGAAATGTGTCAGAATGTTCTACAATTCTTACAGTCTCAGAAAAGTAGGCTTGTGAGTGAAGTTGGAAAAGAAACACTATTAATAGACCATTTGGGGTATAAGAACAATATAAATCTTATTAAACATGGGAGAATTTGCACCAGAATTTCTCATTATGGTCCCACCACTTACAAATCAGCTCATTAACAGTGTTGGGGAATTCAGGTTCTCTGTGTGATGGTCTTCTGGCTGAACGCGTAAGGCGAATCCAAAAGTTGTAAAGAAACAAGAAACAGCAAAATAGAAACAAGGATAAGACTCTGAAGAAACACTAGGGAGGACAAATATTCGGGAATTGCCTTCAGCTAGGAGTTGTCTAAAAGGATGTTTCCTTCCCACATTTGATCACAGAGGAAAAAAAAGAAAAGAAGAAAAAGAGTCCAAACTATTGTTATTTAATCTAGAAATCTACTGAGGCTGAATGATCTGTGAGAATTATGGAGAAGTTTGAATTGCAAAAAGGCAGGTTCTGAAAGAGAAGAAAAAGCCACCCCATCACACAGAACATGGCTCCCAGAAAGTGATGGAGATCTAGGCTGAAAAGAACAAACAGGTGCTTTCAAGGAAGTATTCAGAGATAGAACACTGGACCCATTTAATCCTTTTTTATAATGTGTTACGACTGTGAATAGAAGAATCAGTCATATTTTGAAAAAAACTCTTTACAGTTTATTAATCACTTATATATCTTCCATAGGAGTGGCCTTAAACTTCCAAGTGCAGCTGGGCTTTGCCGTGAGCTAGGCAGGGAAGGTGTGGCAATACTGGGACCCCACTAGGAGTGGGTGCACTAGGGGCTCATACAGCCCAAGGCAGAGGAAGAATGAAGATCACACTTGAAAAGGGTTGAAAGTAGGGTTTAAAAAAAACAGGTTCCACTGCAAGCCTGAGGGAAACATGGTGTAAAGCCCAAAGCCATTTAAAAAGCAAAAAAACCCCAAAATTGGAAAAACAGTCTTTGAATGATTGATAGAGGAAACAAGACTTCTTTTGGAGCAGCTTCCAGCGAGTTCCCACCTCGCCGTTTTCTCTTCAGAACAAAACTTGCCACTGTAAGTAGTTCTTAGCCAGGTTTGCTGCCTGGGTGTACAAATCAGAGGGATTAGGGGGGCAGTACAGAGCCAGGTGAAAGTGTGATTGCCTGTGCAAGGCAACAAAACCAGTCAGGTATTGAGTGCTCTGCAGCAACTGCCCCATGACAGTATTCCCTCATAGCAAGCAAAAGCAGGATAAACTGGTCTGCAATTACCAAGAGGGTTAATTCACTCCTTTTAACATAAACATAGATCAAAAATGAGATTATATTACATCAGAAACAAGGCAGAGTTTGAGGATATTTGTTGAAAATTGGCCTAATGACTCTTTTGTCATTGTAATTCATACCTTTCACTTTGCTAATATTCAGCAATTGCAAATTGGCATACTACCAGAAAATGAAAGTAGTATCTTTCACCTGTTCTGTTTGCTTTATCTGCTCCTTTCCCTTCTTAGGTACTTTTCAGACATGATGGACTTCCTTTAAAAGCTACTAGTTATTTCCAATTTGTGACCACTGTACAGCCAGCTGCCTGTTTGTTTTTATAACAGGAGCCCTTTTTTTTTTGGCTAAGCTAATGACATCAAAGTACCTCTGCAGCTCTGTGCATTTTACAGTCCCTGACTAACAGCAGATTACACCAAAAGAAATCAAGATTCCTTAACATGTCCTACATCCACCCAGGATGCATGGCCCCAAGGCATTTTGTTGAAGACAACGAAGAAACTCATGAGGACAATTTCTGGACATTATCAAAGCTTTTCTAAAGCAGGCACAGAGCCACTGGACTGACCCTGCCTTTGTAGAGACTCAGAACCTGAGCCAGGAGCTCATCTGCTCATGTATGGAACACCATACAAGGGGTCTCCAGCCATGAGCACCTCAGCTGTGGGGTGGGGAGAGCACATGGTGGACAGTAGATGTGGTGGTGTGGGGATGAAACCCTGAAGAGGCGAAGAAGGAAGGCAGCCTAGGCTGTTTTGAAGGTGGTATTGCTGCGCTGGGCTGGGCTCCAGCTGCCTGCCTCACTTGGTCCCCTCCCAGCAGACAACTCAGAGCCCTGTGGAAGCTGTTATCATCTGCCACCAAGAATTACTTGCAGAATTTCTCCTCCCTTTAGTCCTCCAGCAGATGTCTTGTGGCTCAGATTCAGGAAAATCACTACACCCATCTTGGACACAGTAGACAGATCTTCCAGTGGCACTAGAAGCAAGGAAGGAATTTGCCATGCCCTTTTAAAGACAAATTTTCCATGTACCCAGAGTCACATGGACTGCAGGGTTAGGAATTGCCCTGTTTCAATTAACACAGGCAGGCTGTGCTGCCACTGTGTTCTGAGGGTGATGGTAACATCCCCTGCACCGATATATCTTTATATTCTATAGTTTGTTTTTTATTAAGTATTCCTTTCCAGAAGCATCATCAGTACTAACCAGACCAGAGAGGAGAGGAGTCCCCTTTGCCAGGAAGCTTCCCTTCTCAAGATTCCAATTTCATGAATCAGATTTCTGTTTAACTCATTTTTTCTGGCACAAAATACAGCAGATTCATTCCATGCAGACAAGTAACAGCAGAAAAGGATGCAAGCATCTTTCATGGGGGAGTAAGCTAGCATATGAAGGGAAGAAGCTAGTATAACAAGTCCAATTTGATAGCTGTCTTTTCTTCAAGCACACAGAACTTGCCAAGTAGATGCACTCTGCTGTCAGTTTTTAGCTTTCTTTCTCTTCCTTATCACTCTGGTAGGAATCAACACTCATGTTTTGTTAACACCTACTCCCCAGTTTAGGAAAGAACAGTGGCTATGGGGGCAGCAGGAAGAATTTGCAAGAGTTGTGTTACAGTGCTGACATGCCCTCAGTGGATATAGGGGCATACTTGATTCAAACAACATCTCACAGATCTGTTTTCCTCCCTTGGCTAAGCAAGATTTAATCTGTTAGAAGGTTTGGTGGAAATCTTTAAAAAATATGTGGTATGAAAATGCCAAATTGTGAGTCTGAGATTAAAATACAGCCTTGCCTTTCCACTGAGAGCCTGAGGTGCATGCTGTTTGCTTACTCGTCACAGTAACCAGTCTGGTGCATCTTTCCAGGTTTTCAATATTAGATTATCTGAGGATATAAAATCAAGCTGGGAGAATGAGTCAGCTGATAGATTATTGCCTACTAAAGAAAAAGCACAGGAATGTCATTATACTTGCCTACAAAGAACCACGTGTTCCTATGAGGTTGTAAAGACGATAAGCATGAACAAGTTTACTGCTAATATGCTCTGCTTCATGTCTCAGGTATTTCTTTTATATAATTTTTTGTTAATATCCTAGGGTTGATAAAACACTTCAGAGAAATTAAACTTATGAATACTGTTTAACTGGCCTCATTAAAAATTCAAGCAATAATACCACAATAGAAATAAAATTATTGTTAAAAAACCAAATAGTTCCACCTTAATGGTGTCAAATACATTTAAGAAAATGGCATATTAACTCCAGTGTTAATAGGAGTACAGTTTTTATTGCTAAAATTCTTTTTTTCTATTATGGACACCACACCTAATTCTCTCCTTTTGTAGAGCTGAAAATTAATTATTTAACTTTACACATATATGTTATATTTTACCAGCTAGAGCTGGGAAAGATGATTGCTGTCTGGCAGTTGCTGCTGCTGCTATGCCTTTACACAGCAGGAAAAAAAAACCCAACAGCAGAAAGGAAATGACAGTGGTATTCAATTAATTGTCCCTCTGGAAGCTGGAAACAGTTGTCCACTCTGCCACTGGGAGCCTGTACATTCTCCCAACTCTTTTTTCCTGACATGCCTGTGGTATAGCAACTTGACAGATCCCCACAAGTTTTCCCTCAGGTCTGGTCTGAGCAAGGGAACAGATATGGTGGGCTCACTTTGCACTTTGCAAGGAGTACTCTTCTGCATGCTCTCCTGTGGGGTAGGTGAGCTCAAGATACAGAAGGTCATTCAAGAAGACACATCAGAAGAAACCTGCTCATCTTTCTCCTGATGTGGCCAGAGCACTTTAGCTGTAAATACCATAATACCAGTGGGGCTCTTCAGGAAGAGCTGGAGGGAATCACAGCAGCAAGGTGGTCTGAGTAAAACTGCGGGACTGAGGGAAAGTGTTACCTGAGGTTCACCAGGTAACAAACCTGTTTCCACATAGGTCTGGGTTGAGCTGTCACAGCCTTCATCTGAGTTCACAGGCAGTGGGAAGGCCTGGCACTTCCCCACCAGGAGCATTTTGGAAGTAAAAGGCATCTGTGGAAGACTGACTGACTGGAAACCAAGTGCTCATTAAAGCCAATGAGTCCCTCCCACAGGATGTAGTCCTTCAGGAACAGGCTGCTCCAGTGTGGGTCCCCCACAGGTCACAAGTCCTGACAGCAACCCTGATCTCTTGTAGACTCCTCTCTCCACAGGGCCACAGGTCCTGTCAAGAGCCTGCTCCAGCCTGGGCTTTCCATGGGGTCCTTCAGGTACCTCCATTGCTCTGGTGTTGGCTCCTCCATGCACTTCAGGTGCATCTCTGCTCCACTGTGCTCCTCCATGAGCTGCAGAAGCACAGCTGCCTCACAAGTTGCAGGGGAACCACTTCTCCAGTGCCTGGAGCACCTCCTGCCCCTCCACATCCACTGACCTTGGGTCTGCAGGGCTGTTCATCGCACATATTCTCTCTGTCTCTCTCTGGCTGTAGTTGCCTTCGTGCAGTAAGTTTTCCCCCTTCTTAAATACGTTATCCCAGAAGTCCTGCCACTGCTGCTGCCAGGCTCAGCCTTGGCCAGCAGCAAGTCCATTTTGGAGCCAGCTGGAACTGGGGAAATTTTCTATCAACTTCTCACAGAATCCATGCCTGTAGCCCCTTCTCCAGCTACCAAAACCTCATCATGCAAACCCAATACAGCATTCCACCTTTCTGGCCTCTCTGAGGAGAGGCTGGTCATCAGTCCTCATCCAAAGTCTTCTCCTCCCATGGCCAGGAGCAGAGTCCTCTCTCATCAGTGACAGGAAGCTGATATTGCACAGGAAGAAAAAAACTAACATGGAAACAGCAAGGAAAACCAGCTAACTATGATACTGAGATGTGGAAGGAAGACAACTTGCCTGAGCCTTCCCATAGCATACAAACAAATGCCACAGGCCAAATCCAAAATGGCAGAGCAGAACCATACTTTCCATAGGTTTTTCTGTCACAGAAGCCTACTAGCTATTAAAAAAGACAATGCTCAATAGCTTCCTGTCATCTCAGATAGTTACAAAACAAGAGGGATGCAGGTGCTGCCAGCCTCTCCTGTGTCATGACCATGGCAGCTGTCACACGGTATGCCTGGGGAATGCCACAGTTCCAGAGAAGCAACGGTCCCTCACTGCTCCTGAGGGTGATCTCCCTGGCTAGAAAAAAACCTTCCTACAGCAACATGCTTTTTTCTTCCCCCTGGATAATTTCTCTCTAGCAAAGCCTAGCAAAATTGCCCAGTATTACTTTCTCTGAGCATGAACTCCTTGTAGGATAGTTGACTAGCTTCTTCCTGCAGCACTGTGATGGGAGGAAAAAACATGCTCCCTTTAATTTAATAAGTAAAATAAAATTGAATGAAAATGAAAACTATTCTTCATGAAACGTAGTTCTTTCTTTTTTTCAATAAAGAAAAATGCAAGTAAGAATAGTGTCCCAAATAGTTCTGATAAACTTCAAAACTTCCACTTGAAGAAAAAGAGTTACTGGAAGAGTTTTTGAGGCCAGGGAGAATTCTGTATTTATTAACAGGCAAAGGTTAAAAGATTAATCACATAGGGTCTTTGATATTTTATCATGCAAAAGAATAATCCTGATAAGAAGAACATTTTGGCAAGAGCACCCTCACTGTTGAACACATGATGGTTACTCTGGAAGAGGGAACAAAATCTAACTTGTTGTAATGGCACTGCAAATGCAGAAGAAAAGCAGGTTTTACTGAACACTGGTTCTAGACACTTACGTCGGTTTTTGTCCAATTTCTTGGACTACCTCTCACACAGCACCAGTGGGAGGAATGAAAATAGAAAAGCCATCTCCTTCATGCCATTTATTTCTCCTCTTTCTCATTCCTGCTGGTTTTATCATTGGGAAAGGATTCTCTAGGGGCTCATAAGGCCATTTGTCAGTGAATCACAGAGAACAACAGGCAGCTCAGTGAAAAGCCACACTGGGGGAAAAGAAATCCAAACCACAAGCCATCAAGGTGAGTTAGTATTTCCGCCCCTGGTTTTGCAAGGGATTAACTATTAATGAAGATTTAACTAATCCCTGCTTTGCCTGTACAGCTGAAATATTAATAATGGCCATACATCTTATAGATTTGTTGTATTTCCTCCATGGCAAGTCTGCAACAGTGACTATAGCTCCAGGCTGTTTCTATATTACTGAAACTCCCATCATTATGCTTTTCCGACCCTTTTCCCCCATTATCATTAAAAAGAAAAAGGAAAAAGTGTTTTCTTCCACTCAGACTCTGCTGTTACTCTCCATTCCCACCATATGTTATTTTCCTTCTCATTATTTCAGCCACAACAGTAAAAGTACAGAATGAAAAAAAGCCTGGAGCTATCTTAGAATGCCCGATGTCACAAGAATTACCTAACTAGCCAGCTTCCCTTTGAAATCAGATTTGATATGATTACCATGGCTGGAAACCTGTAGGGTATTTTTAGTTATGACTTTACTTCTGCCTCTCTCCTGTTTACATATTTTTGTCATCTCTAGAAGTTTATTTTCTTTACTTTGATTTCACAAATATTCTTATTCATGTTTCAGGTTGCATGAATGTCTGAGGTTTCTATAACAGACTAAACCTTGGTCTTCAGGACAACCCACAACTTCTAGTTCTATACTAAAAGCCTTTTAACCACAACCCATAAAACATGCACGACTATGGAAAATTTTTATTGATAGCCTTTTTTTCCTCTCCTGGTTAGGAGGTACCTCAAACTTCAGGACAACTTCATTTCTAGCCTAACAAATTCTTCTAGTGCTATTAGCTGTACCACAGCTTCATCCCTGTGTCTCCTCAGGGTGGGAGGAAGGGCAGGGAAGGTGGGCATCCATTGCCTTCCTAACAACACCAAAGGAGGTGCAGGGGCTTCAGTCACAGGTGTCTTGGAAACAGGCCAGCTACTGTATGTGGAAGCCAAGTGAAATGCAGATGGCACTCTCGGTATTTTGAGCTGTTGTGATCTTATAATATGACACCAAATAAAAGAAAACCAACACTAACTACATCAGATTTGACCTTTTGCAGTTCTGGACAAAACATTATCAAGGACACTTTTGGCTTTCATCTCCCTTCAATTAATATGTACCTCCCTAGCAAATATTTTATGAATCCCATTGGTTTCTGTGCAGCAAAAACAAATGTTAAAAGAAACCAATCCAAAGGAAATGGTTTGGCTTTTGGAGTGTTGGGCCTTTTCATTATTTTTTTTCCTTTCATTTTTTAATTTTTTTTTTGATCTCTACTTTATTCTTTTGTCCTGAAATTACAAAATTGGTTCCCAACTTGGAACACAATTGTTTATGACAATAAATCAGTAGACTTCACTGTTTCAGTGCCATCCAAAATGACTTTGTAATCTGGAAAAAAAAAAAAAATTGTTCTGAGGAGAAAGGGAGCAATGGACATTTCCCAGGCTTTTTTGACCTTCTGAGCAAGAATTGGAACTTGCCTAGTGGTTTAGATGCTAATCTATCTACCCAGTGTGTGGGTGTGCTCTGAGTCACAGCCAACATGTGCAGTCACTTCTAAAACAGGGCTTCCTAAATATTTTTGTAAGGGTAGCTTTTGTTTAACTTTCATTTGGCAGAGTCCCACACTGGGAACAGACAAAAGCTCAGGAAGGACCATATGTTGCGTGTAGAGCTGCAAAGGACAACTTTGAAAGTTTTCAAATCTTTTTCTCTCAAACTGAAGAAGAAAAGCCTCACCCTTCTCCTTAACATGATTCAAGATATTGCTTTTCTCTCACCCACTTCTGTGGCCAGAAAACCACATCTGTCAGACTTCAAGTGTGCAACAACTGTCTGTCCACAGTGAAGATAAATGTCTTTTTGTCTGGATTTTTGTTGTTGTTGTTGTTGTTGTTGTTAGGGTTTTTTTGTTTGTTTGGTTGTTTCGAGGTCTTTTTAGTGTTTTGTTTCATTTTGTTGGTTTTTGGGTTTTGTTATTTTGGGGGTTTTTTTGTGTGTTTGTTGTGTTTATTTTTTAAACCCATGTCCGGCTACCAAAACTCAAGGGGCATTTTGCTGAGGATGTTCCAGGCAACTGTAACCATGTAGGTCTGAGCAAACAGGATACAGTGGCCATACAGGCAGTGGGTCCTGCAGAGATTTCTGCAAGGAGAAGTATTTTTTGGATATTTTCTCCCTGTTACATAACTGAGAATGGGGATAATGAACATGTTTCAGTCAAAGCATCAGAGGTGTTACAAATTGCTTTCTCTCTAGGAGGCCCTGTTATTAACCCAGTTACTCCTGGTAATAATACCTGCTGCTCTGCAAATAAGCCTGAAAAATGCACTGGGGCCAGATTCAATAAAGGGCTTTGGTGACTCAGCGTTAAGTTGGTGTAATACCCCGTATTTAAGATCTCAGGCCTTTGAGCAGAGTCTGAATCCTGAGCAATAGATCTATAAAGTGCACAAAGAGTGTTAGGAGCTAGCAATAACAACCCCAAGCAGCTTAGCATGTACCTGCACAGACCTAGCCAATAAAGCTGGCTGGGTGGGGAGAGAAACCTTAAAACCTACCTGTCAGACCTGCAAGGAGATACTTGCATTTGGTTGCAATCTGCAAATTGGATCCCTTCCAAAATATAACTTTTTGGGCTTTTTTGCCCCCTTTACTTATTTTCCTTTTTCTTTTTTTCTCCTTCCCTTCAGAGAACTGTGCAGGCCTTAAGCTTTTTAATGCTGCCTCCTTGCCCCAGCTGCCACACACCCATTGGAGACCCTGCTGCTAAAGCAGTGACCTGGGAATTGGATGTCCTAAGTTTGGCTCCTTGCTTTGGCTGCACAGTGTGCGTGGGAAGGGGGCTGCTGTTCCTGCCCACCCTCCTCCCCCCCAGGCTTATGCCTTTAGCAGCTATAAAGTAGGTCAGTCTGAGTGGGCTGGAGGGATGTTCTCCTCATCCTCCATCTGCAACTGTGCAGGAAACATTTCAAGAAACACTAGTCCATAAAGAGAAAGAGCATATTAGGCAACTGAGTCAGGTTTCCTCATGCTCAGGACACTCACCTGACATGAGGGCATCCAAGTTTCTGGCCCTTCTTTCTGCTTGGTTTTCTGTGTTTTAACCACTGGTGGTTGAATGTGAATGACAAGAAAAAAAAGTCCCAGCAGGGAAACTAAAACTCAGGCCTGTCCAGCTCTGCCTGGAATGAGTAACCAGCACCAGGCTGGTGGCATGGTTGAAGTGGGACTGTCTGTTGCCAGAGTAGCCTCTCTGCTGCTGGCATGGCTTTGTCTCAAGAGATTGAAAAGATTTGAACATTCTCTGTTCAAATAGTGAATGAAAATCTCCAAGTCCTCTGAAGTAAATACTCAGTCTACTATGAAGTGCTCAGACAGAGAACAGGAATTTTGAATTCTGGCAGCAGAAAACAAGAGTCATTGTACATAATAAGGTGAGAAATATGTCTCTGAAAGCTGAGTATGGTCTGAGTACATTTGTGGGACCAATTGTCCCTAGAATAGGCTTAGTTAGGGGTATCTGCAAAGTGACACTTGAATTACTCACTCAACTCCACTAAGACTGGGACATCTCAGGATATAAACAGACATACTCCTTCAAGATCTTGGTAAATTGAAGAACAAATAAGTTTTTGAACTTCATCAGCTTTGTTGGGATTTTAGTCTTAAATAGCTCAGCTGGGTCAAGTCCCAGGTCAGAAAATCTGGTATGGATTTGACACCTTGCTCCTTTTAAATGAGCAGCAAGGGATAGAGTCTCCTGCAGACTGCAGTGCTCCAATTTCCATCACTCTGGAAGGAAACACCGTGCACAATTTTATTCTCAGTTATGTCATTACAACTTTGACAGCATAACTGGGCCAAAAATATGATAGCAGGATTTTTTGGTGGGGGTTTTCATTTTGTTTTTTTTTTTCCATAGGTAAGGTTATGCTATGGTATGGTGAGAAAAACAAGTGGACACCTCACTACCAACAGCTTTATATGGCCAGTGCAGTAGAGCCTCTACCCCTTGGGAATACAGTACAGCAGAAACCTCACAAATGTGATTGAAGAAAAATACCTCAAGAGAGTCAGAAATCTTCCCGGACCCAGGACTCCAGTGGGCTGTAGATGTGTGTATGGTGCCATTGAGGTGTGACATGTATGCTGAGCTTTACTGCAGATACATTCTGAGTCCATTTTAAACTTCCTTCTGCTGTTTTCTCCCTGAACACTGTTTCTCTTTCTTGCAGAGTTAGCCTAGGCCAGCTGCCCACTGTCCCTCAGAGCCCATCTTCCTGCACAGGGAGCTGCTCGCCTCCAGCTGCTGGTAGCATTCCCACCCGCGTTACCACAGCAGCACAAACAGCAAAACATTAAACACAAGGATGCTGTGTGGGCAAAGTCCCTGCATCCTCCGGGTTCCTGAGCAGCATTTATGCAGCTGCCAGGCCCCTGGAGGAGTCTGCAGAGTTTGGGCGATTGCTCCATCTCCTTTTCCAGCTAAGCCTGGCATTTTTCTGGGACAACTAAGATAATCTGTGCAGAATGAGTAGTCAGCAGTGGTAATACCAACTGTATGCAGAGAAGATTTTTAGTGGCCAGTCTACTCAGGAAGAACATAACTTAAGCCGTTTCCCCAAATGTACTTCTCTGTAACCATTGACAGCACATTTGTCCATCTTATATATCTGCCTGGGCTCCACCCTTGCATTGCATAAGCCCTTCTTCCAAAGATAATTTAACACACAGGAATTCACATGGAAGTATCTTTCAATGTGGCTCTGAGTGGAGAAGCATGTGAATAGCATGTGTATTGCTTTTGGCTTGTTTTCAGTTTCTTTTTTCTTCCTTTGGACATATCTGATCTTCAGAAATTAAGGAGTGATACAGACTTCATTTCCTATTAGCTGACTACAGCTATAGATTGGATTGACATACACTGATGTGTTAATTTGGCAAGATATCAAAAAATCAGCCAAAAAAGCTGTCAGGCAGCACAGTTCCCTGGAAAACAGATTTCCTTAAATAAATCTTTTGTTTTGACAGCATGACAGCCCTGTTCAAGAACTGTATCTGTATTGGAACAGTATATTTTGATTTCTCCAAGACATGCAATTTAACTGCGCATGACTTTTTAATTCAAAATGTGCATTTACTGGAACTTACAAATAGTGTGTTAGATAGATTAGAAATGGATTCCCTGTTAAGTCTTAAAAAGATAGCTGTTCACCAGGAGATAACTAGGGCTGTTTTCCTTGTGATCCACGTGAGGCCAGTTCTTAGTCTGACATGATTTAATATGTTAATCCACAATCCAAGCAAAACAAAAGAAGTCTTTCCAGGCAAATTTGAGAAGTGATTAAAAAAAAGTTGTATTGCTAACAGGGAATCACTCTGCTTTGAGGATGATCATTAGTTTAAAAGTTAAGTCTAAAAGAATGCCTTCTGACATGATCGAACAAAACATTTAGATTTGAAAATTAAAAAAAAAAAAAGAAAATAAAAAAACGAGACTGAGAATGAGCAAGTGACTGGAAAAACTGTTTCAGATAAAGACTTTTTAAATACTCCTCCTAGGCAACCACCACATTTTTGTCTTCTCAAGACAGAGAGAACAGATATTTCCCACATCTTCTCATCAGCACACACATAACACCACAGTGCTGCTCTTAGACAGCAAGAATGAAATATATTAATTTTACAATATTTTTTCAAATCGGAAATCTAAATAATCCATCCTGAAAGTGCATTTGACATTTCATAGCTGAGAAATACTGGTCAAAAGCAAGCAAACGAACAAAAAAAAACCCCAACCCTCACTACAAACACAATTTCTGGTTGAAATATCTTTCTTTGGTTCTAACAGAAAGTTGATTTGCTTTTAGAATAGTTGTAAAAAAAAGTAGTTATTTACTGTGTGGCAGAAAATTAAAGTACAAGCACAAAAGGGTTGGGGTTTTATTTGAGGGGTTTTACTTGTTTGTTGGTGAGTTATTGTTTGTTTTGTTTTGGTTTTTTTGCTTGTTTTTTGTTTGCTTGGTTTTTTTTTTTTTTTTTTTTTTTTGGTTTTTAAATAAAGGCTTAGATCAGTGTATTTTTGTCATATGCTCTTTGAGAGTAAATAAATAAATAAATAATTCTATATTTGGGCTTTGGGAATCTACAAATATTACCTAAAGAAGCAGCCTAGCATAAGATATTGAAAATACATAAAAAATATGAAACCATTATTAAAATAAATAATAATGCAAAGGGAGAAGTGCAAAAAAGATAGCTTCTGTTATTTTCCTTAGAAATTTACATTTGCAAGCAGCTATTTAGGAATACTATGTGACTATGTTTAGAAGTCTGTTTATCCCGTTCTAGGAGCAACAACATATTTGATACACTTTTTTCTTCCTAAGAGGAGCAAAATCCATTGTAATGGCTAATTTACTATTTTTTCCTTTGAAAACCACATCTTCCAAGGGAATTTCTAATGGCTTCAACAAAGTTTGCTCCAAATACCTGGTGAGATAAGGCTACAGACCAGAGAAAACCCCAGCTCGTATTCCCTTCAAGGGAAGAGAAAATATTCACCCATGGACTGAATAACATGACACTACAGCACTGGACCCTCAGGGTTCTGTGATAAACATGCCATGTGACTAACTACAGGCTAATTTTTCAATGTTCTGACCATTATGGTATATTTTAGAGGTCAAAAAACCCCAAACATCTAAGTTTTTCCTTGCAAGACTTTTAGGGAGACAAATGGCATTAAGCAGAAGGCACATGGAAATGTGTTGCAGATAGCTAGACCTTTGGTTCAGGTATAAAGTTTTGGGTTTCTTGTTGACTTCACATTGCAACAGGCAGAAAACCAACAGCTCCTAACAAGTAGGTCCAGACTTCCAAAGATGTACCATGCTTAGCAGAAAGAATTTCTTAAAAGACTCAGGTTTTTATTTATAAGCTTAAATCTCCAGCGGGTTGACCTTTTGGATCAATCCAAGACATCACTTCATTTTGAGCTGAAAAGCATCAACCACTGAGGCATAATTTGACCCTTTACAGCTAGAATGGACCCATTCAGTGCTCTGTTTGTCTTTTTAACATGTCAAATACACACCCTACCTGTTCTGGGCAAGAGCTTAATACTGTAAATGCAGCGAGGCTGGTCCTCCACATAGTCCTTTCCTAAGCCCATGGGGTAGCTCAGTTGGCTTCAGGGGGGTCACTGCTGATTCATGTCACCAGAAGGTGTAATTAGTGGACCCAGCTCATCCATCCTGAGGTGTTATATGGCTTCCTTCCTCCTATGGATTTAGTTCCTTTGGGCTTGATTTGATTTCTCTATGCAATTTTTTCAGCCCCTACAGCGCTGCTTGTCACATTTCTGTGAATTTGTCAGCCAAACTGAGACTGAGAAATCTCTCTCTCACACACATGCAAATAAAATGACACACAGTAAGGAATTAAATTTCATACACAAAACTGTGCAGTTCGAGAGGTTCAGTGATCTTAATGTCTTCCATAAAAGACAACTGGGTGATTTTAACCCACTGTGACTCCCATTTTCTATTTAAAGTTAAAATGAACAACACAAAGAAAAAAAAATCAGTCCATGAAACAAAACCAATCATTTATATTGCTGGGGTTACAGCAAAGCTAAAAATAAAGTATTGTCATCCTGCTTTTTAAAAAACCTTTAATAGGACACTTGGCAGCAGAAAGGAAAGTGTGGTTTAGTTGGGGTTTTTTAATAGCACAGATATTTTAACTCCAGGTTTCATTTAAACTCCGTCACAGTCAGTTGGTTATGAGCTTCTAAGTCAGCTCAACAGGACACTGTGGTAAGGATGATTTTTATCTCTCTCTTGCCTTTTGCATATACAAAGCAGGGAGTAGAAAACAAGACAAAAGCATAAAGTTCTCTCCACAGGTAAACTGCATTTTGCTGACATCCCTGTCCTATTCTGCTCCCAAAAATGAACATAAAGCCCTGTGCAAAGTGATATTTTTACAAACAGAACAAAGACAATCCTTCAATCTGGAGTAAATTTAAAATAACTTTCTCATGAACCAAGCTAGGCCATTCAAAAAGCAATATTTGTTTAGTTGAAAGGGAGAAGGGTTTTGGGTTTTTTTTTTTTTTTTTTCACTGAATTTTGTTCTGGCAATGCACTGAAGTGGCTTCAGGACATACCAGTTCCATTTCTACATTTGCTTAATATTTTGTTCAGACATGTCCAGTCCACACTTAGTTACCCGACTTTATTGTAGTCAGCTACATTTCTACCTTTCTGTCATACTCATCTTTAATATGCTGGAAATCTGACTTGGTTATTTCACTACTCTTTTAAAACATTCCAAGGCATTTTAAAAGTCAATATGTACAGATTTTATTTGGTTTGTTGTCTGTGTTATATTTTCTGGTAATAAAAATAAAATTTCTTGTTCACAGAGAGGTTCTGTGACAGTGTGCTTTCAGGAAGGAGGGATGGATTTGGGTATATTCCCACTGTACCCTAATTTCACCTGATATTTGGATAAAATATCAGAAAGCCTGCCAATCTCTTAGGAAAAAGAGGCATTGCATTGCTAAAAGAACCTAAACCGTTGGTTTTAATCACACCATGTCTTTCTTGAAAATGCTTTCTTTGCACTCCAGTCTGCTCCTTAAGTAACTAAATCAAAGCTCGCTTCATGTTCTCTACCACACAAGCAGCTCCACACCACAGTACTTTGCAAATACAAGCAGAAAGTCGAAGATTAAAGCAAGTTTCTTCAAGGAGCTTTTATATCAGAGTTGTGCATACAAGCATCCTGTTTTTTCTTGCAAGCATGCTAATCATATTTCAATTGCATGCCTACAATATAAAGTTAATAGCTTCCTTATTTCCTTCTTTCAGCATTTCTCTACTCCCTCAGTCTTTTCAATTATACAACCTAGATAATTCCTTTCATTTCCTTCCTCCAGTGTCCTGTTTTCATTCCTTATACAAAATCATATTTGGTCACTTACACTTTTCTTGAGGATAAGCACACGATAGCAGCATCTCTTGCTCCACCATGGTGCTGTCTGTTGCAGAGGTCAGTGGTCCCTTGAATAGCGCTTTAAGAAAATCTTTTGGAAAGCTGAGCTCACTCATGCAGGCTTCTGATCTTCTCCAGTACTCTTGGCTTCTGTGTGTGCTGTCACATGTTATCCTCCCTCCTGAGAAACCTGTGAAACGGGTCTGGCAACACACAACTTATGTGTCAGAAGAGTTTTAATTGATTCATTGCAACAGGTACCCACCCTCATTAAAAAAAAAGCTGTTGAAAAGAGTAGTCTCTTAGCGCCTCATTTGAAATTACAGAACCTGCCCAATGTCACAGCTGGTGCACTTTAAAGGGAAACTACTTGCTGGGTTTGCGAATACACAGGAAATAATTTCAAATCAATCTTAACGTGCCAAATAAACCACAAATAGCGGTAGAGTTTGGATGCTTCTGCGCTGTGGGAATGCAGGAATCCTTCTGCTGTGCAATGAGGTGGTGAGGACTGCCACTGCATCTCTCCAAGCCACGGTGTCCTGTGGGACAAAGCAGCTCCACGTTGCTCTACAGAGTCCTCTGTCTCCATGATCAGCCGCTCTGATCGCCACTGAAGGGGAAAAATTGTGTGGGCCTGATTTCTGAGGAATGCATCTCCAGGAACATGAGGTTATTAGTGCCTCAATGCTCACAGGGAGGATTCCTCCATGCAGCAGCCATGGAGGTTGCTTTGCCTTTCAGTAGCCCGTCTACCCACCCAAGGTTCAGTGAGAAGCCTCCAGCACTACTCTGCAAGCCCCTCTCAGATCATTTACCATTTACCTGTTACCCCTGTGACCAGGAAGAACTACGCGTGGACCCTGATTCTGATCCCATATCAACTTCACATCAGGGTGCATCTTGTAGTACTCCCATAGCAGTTCCCTACTGCTTTTACAAGCTGGTGATACCATCTCCAAGTGAGGCTGTGGTTAGCAAGGAAGAAAAAAGCAGGAGACATGGGATTTATGCCTGACTCTGCCTCTAATTTGTCCTGTCACCTTGGGCAAATTGCTTTACCTCTTGGTGTTTCTGTTTCCCCATCTCTACCACGTGCATAATTACAGTTCACTTTCTTTGGGAAATGCTTTGAAATCTCTTTACAAAATGCAGCATGAAAGAGGAAGCTATCATTATAGGACACTTGTAAAATATTGGGATGTGGCAGACAATAAACACTGAGCATATGAGATTTTAGGCATATGAAGTGTTTTGTTTAAGAAGAACTTGACCTTATTGTAATAATAATTTAAAAAAAAAGATACTCCTACAGAATTTGGCAAAAGCTCAGAGTCTATTTTCACAGCGAAATGATGAGAGAAAAATCTAAATCAATTTTCACTTCTAGGATCACTACGCCCTCCTGGAAATAATGATTCCAGCAGAGGCTCCTCGGTGGAAAATGATATAATATGGCAATTTCCTGCTTTTCTTTCACCTAGGTTAATAAAATCTCTCATTTTACAGCCTGTGACTACTTACATTATACTCAATAGGTCTAAATCCTCACCCTCATTTTCTTTGTCTCTCTTTGAAAACTGAAACTCAACAAAGTTGAAGCTTACAAAGATCAGCTTTGTTTTATTTTATTCATGTGCAAGTAAGATTGAACAGGTTGATGCAAAGTTGTGTTTTCCAGAGGTTAAATTCACTCATATGAGAGCCTTACACTTCTTTTAATACTTCAGTGAACAAAATGAAAAGGGTGCCCAGAGAACTTGTGGCTGCTCTATCACTGAAGTGTCCAAGGTCAGACTGATCAGTACTGTAAGGAACCTGGTCTAGCGAAAAATTTGCCTGCCCACAGCAGAGGGCTTGGGTTAGATGGTCGTTAAAGTTCTCTTCCAACCCAAACCACTTTGTGGTTCTGTGCATGTATTCACCCACTTCTGCAGTGTTGCTCATCAAGGAGCCTTCCACAATGAGGAGCATTGTAAAGGTCACACACAGAACTTATTTTCCCCTGGAGATTAGAGCAAATAATTTTTCACCTGCTCTGCTGCTTGGGAAGACAGCAGTAGCTGGGCTCTGAGAAGAGCAAGAGGATCTGCTCTGGCTTTCCTGCCTGTGCTTCTGTTGCCATATAACCCATGTACTTTCACCATCAGGCTGAAGACATCTCAAATGATGGCAACATTCTTGAGATGATACACTGAGGACTCATAAGCTTGAAAAGTAAAACAAATTTGCAAAAGCTTTTCAGGACTTATATTGTTTGTGTGGTCTGTGAAGAAGGAAAGTTACTGCTTTTTCCCTCTGCATCCTCTTTCTGTAGGACAGTTCTCAGTAGATATTTATTTATCCACTGTCCTGCTTATACTAAAATCCTTAACATGGGTGATAGCCCAGAGATTAGGCTGGGCAATGCTGAACTGAAGATAAGTAGATGTGGAGAAATAGCTTTTTGTGAAATGCCCTTTGATTGCGCTTAATACTGACACATTCCGAAAGATTACCTGAGTCTTGAAACATAATTCTCTACATGACTTAACATGGCCAGCCAGCATTATTATAGACCAAGATAATAATGCATATAATAAATGCATAACCTACTTGCTTCTTACTCCATAATCCACTAACTTCAGTCATGTTCTAGGATATCCTAAGGTCACTGCACTGACAATTTATAGTATGAGGTGAATAACTTAGAGCTGCAAGATCAGAAATTCTTGGAAGAGCATTTGCAGAAGAATGTGTATTCATTTGCATTGTCTGAATATGTATAGTTGCAGTAGGTGACTTCTCAATAATCACATTCTCAAATGAAGCTTATACCAATATGATATTGGGCATCAGATAAGCATAGTTTGAATTTCAGTGGAAAGAACTGTTATAAAAAAAGGAAAAGCTTTCTGTAGAGAGATATAAAATTGCACAGGCAATACTTTAATTTTTTTTTCCTCTCTGTGTAATTCTTCCTGTGAATGAAACATGCAATGAATTAAAACAGTTCCTCAGTCTTTGGAAATCAAAGGTACAGTCTGAGTTGTTTCCAGCTTTTTACAGCACAGAAGTGAAAACTATCAATTGAAGCTGTGCTATTTGTTTGCGGTAATACTTGGATGAGTGAATGCATTCGATTAAACATCAAATCCTAAAAATCTGAAAACCTTCTAATAAGTCAAGTGAACTAATATTTTCAAGTTTAGCCAGAACACCAGGAAGAGTCAAATTTACATAAAATAGCATTCTGCTGCAATCACAAAATTAAAAGTATGAAGTGCTATCAGCCATCTATGTCTTTGGACAGACTCCAAACATTCAAACTGATGCATACATTTCTATGTCAGTTACTGCAAAGTATTCAAATGACAAGCATCCCATAATTGCAGTCCTCAATCTTCCAAGAGTCTCGTATCTATAATTATAAACATTGCCTGAAAAAAAAACCAAAACAAACTGGGCAATTGATGCTTGTCTCTACTTCTGTCACTGAAGTGACAAAATAACCAAGTTGTGCTCTCATCTGCTTCCTTATAATGCTACATTTGCGCTCACCTCAATATCTTGCTGTAGCCTACAATCATGTGTCATTAACTTTCTGTGGAACTGATCAAAGGCTGTTCATTTCAAGGCTGATTTGGGAATATGCCAAAAGTCTGAGGGTGGGCCCTAACTGGCATTTAATGGGTCAGGCTTAAGCAACTGTTTCTTTAAACAGATTTTCCACTACAGGTAATGACTCTGCTATCCAGTGCTATGTGAACACCAAGTCTTGAATACGTTGGTGCAGAGAGGCATGTTATGGTGTCATCCAGACCATTTGGGTAACCTTTGCCTTTCTCTTCTAACTGAAGAACCTTCAAATGCTTAATTCAGCAGGACAGTGTTTGTTTGAAAAAAGATTTTGGGTACTACTACACAGGTTACAGGATGGGGGCAAGCAGAGTAAAGGGAGCCAGAGCACTTTTTGAAAGAGATGAAGTTCATTTGGTGAGAAACTGTGCTGGATGGAACTGCTGCCTTGCCCTGGAAGCAGTGAGCTGAGAGATTTGAAACACAGAGATGCCAACCATGGCACTGGGGGAGCGCACATCCACAGCAACTACATGCAGGTGAGAGGCAGAGCACACGCTGGGCCCAGAGCTGCTGCGTGTAAAAGGCTTTAGGACGTGCAATCTTGTTCCATCTATCTGTTTAGAGGAGAGGTTGTATCTCAAATTCCAGACACCTGTGGTGTAGATCCCAGTGTGTAAGGTGGTCGGCCCAGGCTGTTTTCAGAGTCATGGAGAGAACTGGGCATGCTGAGGGCATAAGTCGTGTGAGCTGTTCCAGACATGTTCTTTAGGAGGAGCTGAGCCATACCCTAGTTCCCTTTGTGCACTAATTCACTCTCTGTTGCCTGTAAAGGGGACTCCCCCATGACCAGCTCTGAGATGAGCTTCCACATTTACTAAGATGAATTCTACTTTCCAGACACTGCACAAAACCAAACAGGTTTCATTTGTTTTTCTAATCCACTTTTCTATCTATTTTCTCAGACAAGGGGATGAATAGCTTCCACTAAGCTGTGCCCTGCAGATTCCAGGATGACCCTAGGACCATAAAAGCCAGAGGAACCACAAAGCAATACACAGCAATAGCAATGCTGAACATGTCACTGCCTAGGGGTAAAATTAGGGGACCTGCATAGTTTACCTGAAATTTATCCTAAAACAAGATTTTCTGAAGATGATATTAAAATGTTGAATTTTTTGTTAGGTTATTTTGGTTGGTTGTTTTTTAAATTTAAATTAAACAGCAACTCAATATTGATTTCTCAAGATCACAAACCAAATGCCATTATATGCTTTTAGACAAAATCTAGCTGAAGCATCCATTGGCAGGGTAATTTCTGTGTGATGTGTATCTGCTGTCAGATACAATGCAGATTTCTGAAGAGCAGAGAGTGGTAAGATAACCTGACACACTGGCTACTTCATCGGGAGTAATTGCAATGAATGCAGCTTTAAATACCAACCCATTCAAGACTACTATCAAAGTTTTTCCTTCTAAACTTCCAGTTCCTTATGGTAAATGGGCAAATCCCAGCAGGTTGAAAGGACCATGGGAATGAAGTCAGCCTGCTAAGCTGCTGCAGAAACCTGAAGGGCTCCAGGGACAAAAGGTTGGGAGGAAGTGATGTGCTTTCCCACTCTCTGTGAGGGTGATGCAATGTGTTGTTATCCAGTGCTACTTTTTTTTTTCCCCTAGCTTCAGCTTAAGGGATCAACAAACACACCTGAAGGCAGCAGGGATGTGTTTAAACAAAGGACATGTTAACAGATTCAAACCTCAGACTTAAAACAGGCAAACAAAGGGAAAGGGAAAAAGGAGGGAATTGTAGTAATTGCAAGGGCAAAACCATGCAGAATATTGAACCTGGCAATAAACTGCTGCCAGCACACACAGATTTCCACTTAAGTCTGTAGGCTGTTTCACTGCCAAATCCTGCCTGTTGAGGGGGGCACAATCAGGTAGAACATTTTTTTAAGGATTAAGTTCTTTTTCCAACTTGTTTCTCTCCATATTTGGTTATGTTGTGGTGTGAGTGTTTGGCTGACTGGCTGGTGAGCCAAGAGGGGAGATGCCTGCCTTTGCTTTTGCTCTACGTTCCCTCTTGCAGCAGTTCCCCTCACAGCCCCACTGACTGGCCTCATTACTTGCAGCTTTGAATTGCTCAGGTCTGTAGCTCTTTGTTTTGCCAGTAGTGAGTCATACTACTCCAGTATGGATGGAATAATGTCAGATGGAAATTGTGAAAGCTCCATCTTACAGTCAAAATTTCATACTCTGGAGGTAAGATTGTTCTTGATGAAAAAAGTAGGGAGAGTTAGATATTCATGTATCAGCTCTGGAATTCTTTATGATAACAAATAAGGGCAATATGCAATAAGTTCTCTTTTAATGTTCCCTACATTAAACAGAAAATTTGTTGTTTCCATTAAAAATATATTGACAGAGAGCAATGTGTCCACCACTGGTTGTGCTTGGACCATTTTCCACAGTTAATCTCTGCAAATCACCCTAAAACAAAGGAGTCAAGAAGCCAAATTTATGTAGCTCAAAAAGGGAGGATAGCTGGAGAAGAGAAGGCACAGATAGATCCCTTGGTTGTGGAAACCTCAGTTAGGTGCCCCCTTCAGAGCTCATTTGCAGCTGTTTCCATCTCTTAGAGCTTCTGAGTGTACATCAGGGACCAGAAGCCTCCTCAAGCAGTACAGGGTTAGGTGTAAGCAAAAGCTGGCTAAACCCCCTGTTGGACACATTCCTCTTGCTGCTTATAATTTTAAGTGATTGTCTGGAATTTAATATGTTTTTCAACTAGAATTAGCATAAACTGCCACTTCCTCACCATTAGTGCTGAAACTTATTTTTGTCATGAATGAAAAAGCCAGAGAGGTATAATAACAAGAGGAAGAGGGTAGTCTTGTCTATTAGTCAGTGCATGTAGCTAGGTTCTTTTAAAAAACAATAATTAAGCATAAACAGACTAGATCATAGAATCATTGAATATCCTGAATTGGAAGGTACCCACAAGGATAATTGAAGTCCAATTCCTGGCCTTGCACAGGACATCCCCAAGAATCACATCATCTACCTGGAAGGCTTGTCCAAACGCTTCTTGAACTCAGGCAGGTTTCATGCTGTGACCACTTCCCTGGGGAGCCTCTTCCAGTGCCCTGCCACTCTCTGGGTGAAGAAACTTTTTCTAATATCCAACCTAAACCTCTCCTGACACAACTTCAGGCCATTCCCTTGGTCTTGTCACTGGTCACCACAGAGAAGGGATCAGTGCCTGCTTTTCCTCTTCACCTTGTGGGGATGTTGAAGACTGCAATGATGTCTTCCCTCAATCTCTTCTCCAGGCTGAACAGACCAAGTGTCCTCCGCTGTTCCTCTTTTGGATTCCCCTTGAGGCCCTTCACCATCTTTGTTGCCTTCCTTTGGACGCTCTCAAACAGTTTAATGTCTTTCTTGTATTGTGACACCCAAAACTTCACACAATATTCAAGGTGAGGCTGCCCAAGTGCAGAGCAGAGGGGACAATCCCCTCCCTTGCCTGCTGGCCATGCTGTGCCTGATGCCCTCCAGGACAGGGTTGGCCCTCCTGGCTGCCAGGAGGTCATGCTGAATCATGGTCAACTTGCCACTGACCAGGATCCCCAGGTCCCTTACTGTGGCGCTTCACTCCAGTATCTCATTTCCCAGTTTGTATGTTTGTTTGTCCCATTCTGGGTACAGAATTCAGCACTTGTCTTTATTAAACTACACATGGTTGGTAGATAATTCCAATCTTTGCTGGAAATGATAGGCAGAAACTAGAGGACACACTGAGGGTGCTAAATGTACAGGAGATTCCTAGTATGATTTTGTAGGTCAACCGAAAGATGGGGATTACTCCATGTGGAGGGCAAAAATGCAACCACAAACATTCATTAAAAAAATAATAAAACTGATCATTTAGGGTGTAGGAGGTTGCTCAGAGTTAGCTGGAGGGTTTAATTACCCTGCATTTCTTGGATGAGTAAGCTTCTTGACTTCTTTTCAATGTGCTGACCAGAGGACATATGTAAGCTTCACTGTATTTAGTAAATACCTTAGGGTAGACGAATTCCAAGTGACATCCACATGGTTTCATGTAGCAAAATGGTGACATGTCATCACCACCATGTTATCATCACACAAATTGCCAACATGGTCATGTTATTCACTACTGAGTGTGACACCTTAATGACATGGAGTGACATTTTGTTCCTTTTCCGCACCTGTAAGTCTCAGAAGTGTGGCTCCTTCCCAACCTAGTTTTAAGTCCCATCAATTATTTTGTATTGACACACAAGCATGACTTTTGCACACACACTACAAAGCAGGAAGTCCCTACTAGTTACATATTGAAATTTTACGAAAGCCTAACGCAGAAGGAGCTGGCCACCAAAGGATCCTGAATAGCAAAAAGGCCCTGCTGAGGCAATTCAAATTTAGGAAATCTTTGAATAAAGCTTTAACCCTACTAGATTATTTATGCCATATTCAACAGCTGAAGTGAATTTTGAAGCTCCAGAGGCATGAAGCTTTATGCTTGAGGAAGAAGCTAGAAATATTCCTGTACAATTCTACCTGGACTAGGGAGTCTGATGTGTCCATGCAGACCAGCAAAGAAAATGTCTCCCAGTCAGTCAGCGAGACAATGGGGCATCCTCTATTTAACAACCTCACTGAGAACTGTGCAAACTAGGGGTGCAGATCATAAGTGCTCAGTTAGATATTTGTCATCCTTAGATGAAAGGAAGTGACATGTTTGATATACATTAGCTTAGAGAACAATAGCAAGAAACTTTTTAAAGCTGCATAGGACCAGTATTTCAAGAAAACGAGTTTTAGAGGTATGCTAGTTGAATTTAATCAGTCTCCACTTATGGTCATTACATATAGATGATGCTCCATCTTCACATAAGGCTCCAGATTTCTCCCATCTATGTGTGGAATTCTCCCTTAGCACTTTGAAGTACTGTATCCATTGATGTCTTTGCAGCTATGCACACACACACAATTTTAAGAATTCTTTTATATTTTCAAATGCTCTCTGCACTAGGGGATCACATCTAGCTTATTATCCACTTGGCTATGGACTTCTTTGGCATCTGTGCTTTGCCTGCTGGGAATCAGGAGATTCAGCCAAAGATATAAATAAAAAAAAACACAGTCTAGGCTTAACTTTATTTTCTTCATTCAGGTAGCTTAGATGTAAAAGTTAAACATGTTGTACAGTAGATGAGTTTGTTGGGCAAAATCAACATGAGTATTTAAAAGAGAATATTTTAATGCTTGATCTGACATTAACTTCCAAATGGTGATATACTTGTTCACATAGCTATTCAATTTAACTTCACTAACAAAATAATTTCTATTCCATTTCTTGCAATTATCATGCTGGTTTTATGGTAACATCTGAAGGAAATAAGAAAAAATAAAGCTCTATATTTTACAGTACCTTATGTATATATACACTTCTAATATTATGCTTCAGCTTACCAAAAATGTACCATCCCTTTGTGGCTTATAAAAGGAGGTCTGTGATAAAAAGCTGGCATATACCTCTCAGTATTTCTGCTGTTAATTGCCCTGATCTTATGAATCTACATGCCATGACTAAAAGTCTTACTGTTTTTTATGTAGTCACACACTCCAGCATGGAGAGTGAAGACATTGTCTAGTGGGTCTAACAACTGTTTTATAAAAATCTCTATGAGCACTAAATATTCAGATCTAATAGAATGCTCTTACAGAAGAAGATGTTAACATTCCCTGGAAAACAGATCAAACTTGTTTATTACCAACACAAGGATGCCTCTCTGCCTATGAAGGAAGTACCTCCAAAAGAAAGCACAAATATATAACACTGAAGAGTTTGAAATGCCTTGTCTTAAGGTTCTTTCTCACAATCTGTTACTCCTTTTGAACACTTCAATTTTAAAGCCATAATGCTAACCAAAATTGCTGATAACACAAGTTAGTCCATGAGCTAATGGAAGTGTTTCACTACTCTTTCTTTGATAACTCTCAGTGCCTTGTTCTTACACTGACAGTGACAATTTTCTGTCACTTGTGGCTTTTTTATTATTTGGCGGTTTATTATTTTTTAATAATTGTATTTCTTAAATAATTTATGGTTTGCAATCTGATCTTTTTTGGTATGCCCCTTAGGACCAGGTACAGTTTGTAATTCAGTGAGTGTGAAAAACAGAAGTGAAATGATGGTCCACTGATAATTAAGAAAATAAAGGAGATAAGATAATTAACAGGAAACTGATCCTATTCTTATTTAGCATATATTTTATGCCTTGAGAAAAAGAAATCTTTTTTCTGTGTTTGCTGTTAAATGTAAAGATCAGTGATCACTGCAGTCCAAGTGCTATGTAGCAAAGGCTTTGAAAAGAAGTATGAGCTACCACTGTGTGTTGTGCATCTCTGCTTTTAAGGCCAGATATTCTGTTTCATGATTTATATCAAAGAAATGTTTGTTCCATTAACTATATTAAGAGTGATAAAAGCCAGATATAAAAATAATAGACAACACATCTGATGCCCTGAGCAAAGATCCACTAACTGAAAATCCCAATCCTTTTGCAGGATTTTTTGGATACCTGATTTCATCAGGCAGTGGTACCTCAACATATAATGGTTTTTAACAGCTAATGACATAAGCAGATGGGACTTCTTGCTGTGAGTCAGCTCCATATTCATGATACAACTTCATCAGCATTTTAGTCCAGGTGAGGAGGGCGTGCTGAAGTGACTCTCAGTTCCTGTACTTAGCTTTGGCCTAGGAGAGCACCAACTGGATCAAACTCCAGCCACAAAAGACCAATCACTTCTTGCACTTCTTGGAGTAAAACAATTCCAGGGACAGAGATTTTGGACATGGTCTGTAGAGCCCCTGCTCTTGCTCTGTGCTGATTGCTTGTGGAGACATGGCTTCAAAGTGCTCAGTGTTGCTACTTCAGTAAAATGTTGGTGGGTTTTTTGATGATCAAATCACATCACCTCTGACAGTATATGTTTCTTAAAAACAAAAGGTCTTGGGGGGGAACAGACCATATTAATGGAGGGAAGGGTTGGCAGGATAACTGAAACAATTCAGTATCATGGAACTGACTGGGAGCTGGGGGCTTTTTGATTGACTTGGTTCCAATTTCTTACAGGATTTTAGCTTTTCCTATATATTAAGCTAAGAATAAAGTGTTTTGACTTTTTAAAAAATGCATTTTAAAGTTATTCTGTTTCCAAATGAGTATATATTACCTCAAAACAAGCAAAAAAAAAAACAAACAACAAAACAAACAAACAAACAAAGAAAAAAAACAACCCGCCAAAAAACAAGACAACCAACCAACTAACGAACAAAAACAATTTATCATCTATATCTGTGAAAAAACTTGCATGATTTTGAAATTCCAGAGTTTCTTATAGGATTAGGTTTCATTTTCAAGGAAGCTCTTTCCTTATACTATTTCTGAACTAGCAGAACTATAACAGATATGACCAAGCACCTGTTTCAGAACAAAACCATATACTCCAACTCCTTTCAATAGCTGCTGCCACCTTGCACCCCCTCTCTCTGCTGTGAGCTATTATTTCCCAGGAATAGGTGGCAGAAAATTAACTTGTAAATCCAGATTTGTGGTAAATGCCCAAGGAAGCTCACCTTTGCTCTTGTTAATATGTTCTCCTGCAAAAAATTCCACAGTGCTCTGCATTCATGAAGTTTTGTGCATTTGCAAAGACTCAAAAGAAAACAAATTTCTTTCTCGTGGTGCAGGCTCTGCCCCTTCCAAGGAAGAATGTTTCTGAGCAGGCAGAATGGCAAATATTCCCTTCCTTTCCTCACCTAATGCCCTGCCACCACCCACAATATTTGGACTCCTCCCAAGGTGAAAAATGACAGTTGTTTCTGCTCTCAACCTGAAAGATATGGCATTAAAAACATTGGCATGAAGGTGTGTGAATCTTGGAGAGCATGGAGCTCACCTGCCCTGCCAAGGCAGTGGAAAGATTTATAGTTTCTAATTTATTTGGATTGCACCACTTTTATTGTGGTAAAAATTATATTGCTTTTTAAAATCCTGCTACTGCTGTTCCCAGACAGGAATAAGTGGATGCATTTTTTTTAGGATAGCCACATAAGAGTGTGCATAGTCAACTTTGTGCTTATACAACAGGTTTTGGACATTCTGGTAGAGCATCTAAGGTCAGGAATGGGCTTTGCATGTGACCCCAGTTACGGCCGTTTGTCTGCAGGCATTTCGGTTTTATTGGGCATTGTCTTACCTCACTTTCTGTGCAGCTTCTGCCTTTTGCCACCCAGCAGGAAGGTTACCATTTCCAGCAGAACAAAACCCTCCTGTGATTTCAGCTTGGACGCTGAGAAAGAGAGAGATCTCCTCAAGGAAGCAAGGATCAGAGCAGGGAAAGATGCTCAGGATTAGGGCAGTGGTGCTCAGCTGAAATGGTTCAGGCAAAGGGAACCCAAGAGAAACCAGAGAATGTTTTTGGTCATTGTACCATGAACAGCAGCAGGCAGCTGAGCTTTGATACCATGAATTACCACACATGAGAGGCAGTGGGATGATTTGAGGCCATAGAGGGCCTGACTCAGCCTCCTGGGCAGCAGGGGTGGAAGTGCTGGGGCAGACGTGCTGTGGCCATTTGGGTAACCCAAAGACAATAACCTCATTTGAGCAATTCCAAGGTTTCCAACAGTTTCTTAATCTGTGGGTAGCCACTCTGCTGTGTCATGCTTTTTAGGGAGAGAGAGACATCTTCTCCAGGAATGGCCAGCTTCCTTTTCTCCTGGTTCAGTTTCAGCAGCTCCTTTTCCTGCCTTTGCTGGGGCATGGAGATAAAGAAAGAATTATATATATGTATATATATGTTTAAAGTTGCTGTTTATACTGGAGAGAAAGGAAAAAGTTGATATATTAGCAAAAAATTACAGAACTTCCTGAAGGTCATATTAAGACATGCTTCCTGACACCAGCTTCAATTAGTGAATGGACTCTCAGATTGCTTTGGAATTCTGCCCACGTCTAAGAGCTTTCTCTTAACCCTTGGCTTGACTAGTTTTCAAAAATCAAATCGCAAACAAATAGTATCAGTTTGCCAACACTGTGAGCAAAACGCATGTTACTTTAATTCCTGCTAAAAAGCAGCCAATTACAATGCCCTGTGACTCAGTTATTCATGAACTGGTCTAATTTTCCTGTGAAAACTATAAAGAAACTTTCAAATTGCTCGTACACAAATGCTTTTTGATCAGCTCAGATCTATTTTTGGAATGAGCTCTCATGAGCACATTAGCAGCCAGTCCTTCTCATATTTATATTTTTTGTTCTGAGTTTAGGGGAAATATGTGTCATTTATAAATTGGCTTATTATAGCTTTGTGTTGAGCTCATATGTGGAACACATTGGTCTAAATTAGATTCCTTCATTATTTTAAATTGTAGCCCGAACAGAGGAGCTAAATACACAATTATATACTCATAATAACATGACTCTGGTCAAAGTGCAGTGGGGAGGGGTAAGATACTGGGTGAGCCAACTGGTCAAGCAACAAGAGAAGTCCTTTGTACAGCCAGCCATTTTCCCCAGGGCTTCCTTGAAACCCAAAGAGCACTGTTTACATTAGAAAACCTTCTCATAGAGGAAGCCCAGGCTGGGTTATGAGCACTGGCTAGCCTTAGAGGGGTCTTCTCCCTCTCTTCACTGCTCTGGTGATATCTGGCAGCCCTGGCTTGGCTCTGAATGTTGGACTGGCCTTTAGATGCCAGCTCCTGTCCATAATGCCCACCTATCCCTGTGTACAGGAAAATACCTGACTGTGAAGTGCATTACTGATGGATTTCCATCACAGTATTATGCTGGGTTTCTGGGACTTTGGGTTAAAATTGATGATGTTTTTAATGAGATCTGGGATGCTTCTGCTCTGGAGAGCTGGAAGCTGAGCTCAAGTAGACAAAATCACTTGATACTTACTAGGCACCCTGAAGGATAGGTCCTGCTTGGAAAAGTCTCATGAACTGAGAGTTAATCACTCAAAGAAAAAGAGGAAAGATAGCAACAAGATGTAGGTCGTGCTCTGGAAGAGGAGATTAGGGATGGATCATTTGCAAATGCCATCTGGCTGGCAGCCAGTTTCACCCTCCTGGTAATGAAATAAACTCAGCATTTGCTATCAGCATGAACAGGGTTTAAGATTATGTATAGGCTGGACTTGCAAAGCATGACTTTTCCAAAGGCACAGAATTTTTTAGCTTGTCTTCATCACACATTTAGAAGTATGATCCACAGCTATCAATATATACTACAGTGCAGGATAGGGTAAGATGTCCATCACATTCCTTACTGAGATAGGTAAAGAAATTTTTTATTCCAAAGCTCCATTTCATCAATATTTTGAGACGTTTCTGATTTGTGAAGAGGCTCATAAGATAACTATACACATGCATTTATAGAATGTTCTTAAAATATATATCATCAAAAAAGTTGGTGATGAACCCAACTCATAAGGTACTGCAAACCTCCACACTACTGCACATTTAATGAGGGAGACAGCAGAGCACAAGCTCAGATTTAACTCATGTGGTGCCTAAACTGCTTCTCAGTTAGGCCAATGAAAAGGAGATGAAAACAAGAGACCAAATTGTAACAGACTTATTGCCCACTGTACATGGAAGAAAGAGATTGCAACTTGCCCTTCTAATTTGTTCCTCCCTCTTCCTATTGGGCTGGACAACTTACCTATATGAGTGCTTCTGCACCCCACAAAAGGATAATACAGCCTCCATGCACTGAGCTCCCTGTTCTCTGGGTCTGCTCCAGCCCCAGGGCACAGCCTGAAGCAAAGGATGTAGGGGTGTGTTTAATTTGCATGACCTACTCCTTCACAACTAGAAAACCAAGCCAAAAATAATTTCCTCAGGGTCTTTCCATTGATTGTTACTTGAAGGTGCTGTAAAAATACAATACAAGATATATAAATATTCAAGCACCACTCACAGATCCACTTCTGAATAGCGTGAAGAAGAGAGGAAATAAAAGTGCCTAAAAATCAGGGTATGGATGATTACATGTGTATTCAAAGCACCAGTATTAAAAAAATTAGGAAGGAAGAGGAGACCGTAAGCTTGAGTAAAGCTCTGCTGCAATAGACAGTAACCACATCATATTTCACACACAAATCCACCAAGAAATATATCCTCTCCTCAAATTCCCTAGCTGGCACATTGTCAGAGGCCACTGTTTCCTTCACTGCTTCTTCTACATAAGAGTCTGTAACATCACCATTTTTCTCAGCAGTTACACACACTTATCTGATAAAGGTTTTCCAGCATATCTCTGGATGCTTTGGGACACTCTGACCTTGAACGAGAAGGTCTACATGCACCTACCTGCCAGCCAGGGGCACCTTTTGAGTGGGGTGAAAGGAGCACCTGCTGTGGGAAAGCAGCAGTTCAGCTGTTGCTCATTGCTCCCTGCCATGAGGTAGGACCAAGGCCATTTTGTGCAAGAGCACGTTGCAGGGACCTGCGGGAGTTTGGCTTCCAGAGCACTTCTCTGTCTCAGGACAGGGAGAAGGGGTTAGCCTGACTCATTTGTCAGTCAGGCTGAGCTGCTGAGAGCCAGAGGGCAGGGATTCCCACCCCCTGCCTCGGTTCAAAGGGATATGCTAGATGTATGCAAAGGCCATGAAGTCAGATGCAACAGGGAGAGGAAGATTGATTATCTGTGGACCTTCTAGAAGGCTGCACTGTGCTGTTGCCTCAGGGAGGAAGGAAAAAGCTCCTCGGGACACCATGTGCACTGGGTCATATTTGCTGTGTCCTTGCTTCTAAGCAGGGCCAGTTATTCTTTTTTTCCCTCTCCTTCAGCAGTAAAATTAGGGGTAAAATCAAGAGAAAAGAAAGTGTGTTGGCTCAGATCAGGACAGAATAAATTGTCAGAGCTTTCTTGTCAATATAGGTAAAAATAATTGTTGTGGACAATATAAAAATTCAATCATGTTCATGGATAGTAGTGGCCAAGATTATATTGCATTTTATGCACTGGCATGTAAGGACATGGCACATTCTCCTGTTCATTATCAGTGAAAACTCTGATTCCATAAAAGATGAAATTACGTTAATCCACTTCCCCTGCTATTTTGGAGGACAGTTGATGTCTGATCACAAAGTGCTCAGAGGTGCGTGGTGACCCTAAGCAGAAGAAATGGAGAAAACAGGTCTCTTGGTGCCCTGACTGGAATAGTTATGCAAGAACCAGGCACAAACCACTTCATTATCTAGGGCAGGCACTGTCCCAAGGGAAGGGAAAGGCAGGGAGCTCGAGGCAAGAAGGAGAGGTGTTGTCAGGGACAGGAGCATGCGATGAAACGTGGCAGCAGAAGGCAGCAGCCAAAGAGGCTTCTCTTTTGGGAGGAGAGATGAGTAAACCTTTCCAGGTGCCTCAGCTGAGGTCTGATCAGCAAAACTGCACAGAGCTCTGGTACTCTTCTTCTAGAAAGCAAAGCCTGCTTTCTAATTTCTGTCAAATCCCTGAGCAGAGGGAGGTCAAGTGGTGCCAGCAATATTTTCCGGGCTGCAAGGACTGACTTGTCCATGCTGGGAAAACTGACTTGAAGAAAATTAGGAGAGCTTGGGTAAGCTACAGGCAATTTCTGTGACAAGATTATTTGAAGGGTGGAGGTGAAAAAGGGAGACAAATAATCTAAGGGAGAGTAAGCACTATGGCAAGATCATTATGTACTTTTACAGCACTTAAAGAGTGATCAGACATTTTATAAAACAAATAAAAATCCATAGTCTGAGACCCTTATGCTCTAGTCAGAGGCATAACAGGATGCATGACTAAAGGAATGAAAGGCAAGAAAATGGAGATTGAGGGATATAATAGCTGTAAGTAATGTGCTGAAACGAAGACAGGACAAACTTAAATTGAAATTAAAATTCAAATAGATCATTAGGGCCATTGCAAAATCATCCAAGGAAACTGATTAAATATTCCATTTATCATACCTGAGCGAAATGTCATGTGTAGTATCACTTGCAAAATGCATGAAAGGATTTCTCCCTAGGGGAATTCACAAACTGTTTCATACAGAAGGAACAGGGATGAAGTCTCAGCAAAGGGAATACAGAAATATGCAAAGAGCAGAGCACTGGACACCAGCATTGGCCCCTATGGACATTGTCTCATTTGTCCTCAGAAAATGCAGAACAACAAACATCATATAAAGACCCATTACACCAGTGATACACTGCTCAACTGGGGGTTTCATAAACACCAAGAGTGTTTCTGGAAGCTCTCTCTGTTGTGTCAAGCATTAGGGCTGGGCCTGTATCCTGATTTCCAGAGAGATATGGGCTTGATTGTTTGTCATCTTGCTTCCCAGTAAATCATCTAATACCATCAAATCCGTAACACAATTCTGTGTCCTAACACTACCACCACACTTCAAAAGACAACCCAGGATGCAAAATAGCTGTTCTTTAGTAACATTTTTCTCTAATATTGAAATATCAGATGCATACAAGACCATCTCACAGGAATATTATGCCAGAAAGTCCACTGGTGTAATTGCTAATTACACAGGACCTAGATTGGGATCAGCTCTCAGGGCAATTTTATTGATTTCCTCATTCTATTTCTGATTCTTACACTCATTCCTCACTGACTTAGCAGCAGTGAAAGTGCTAATTCCTAGAAAAGTTGGGGCAGAGAGAGAGACTTCCCTCACATTCAGCACAGCCTCTGGGAGTAAACTGATCCACATCTTCATCGCTAGGTGAAGTAACAGTGCTTGCAAAATCGGCCATCTTTCAAAAATATTTTCATTGTTCTACTTTACAAATCATATTCCACAGGTAAACACATTTCTCAAGAAATTGGTGCATCATTCACAATTTTGTTTTCCTACAGAAACTTGCTTAGGACTCTAGGAGCTGATGGTTCAGAACTGACAGAGTGATCCGAGTAGTGTAGAAAGTTATTTCCAGTGCGGCTAAGCCTGAACACACTCATTTTTGAACAGATAATATAAGTAGAACAGATAAAGCTTGCCATCTAGAGGAACTATACAGAAATCCACTTTTTTTTCTACTGAACCTGTTCTTGCAGTTACTCATTTGAGTGTGAGCAGACCAACAAGATCAAGTGACACATTTTAGTATTGATCATATCTCACCAGCTACCAAAGAGATTGGAACAAGATGACAGAGAGACCTGCCTTCAGCTTGTTCCTTTTTGCCATCCCTTCTCCTTCCTTTTGCACCCAGTATAAAGACCCCTGCTCCATCTTGCTCCCACAACTACTCCATGGTGAGATTCCCTTCCTACTGCTTTCTGTGTAATAATGAGAAGGGACAACAGAGGGTGAATCCCTGCCCTGACATTTTGCTGAGGTGGAGTCTGGAGGCTAGGCAAGGGAAATGCCTCAAGGGACTTAAGTATCAATTCAAGACATCATTCTCTGCTCACCACAGAAAGACAGTCTTTAGACCATGAAGAAGATCACAGGGACAGAAAAGGATCCAGGCCACAAGCTATTGGAGCTGCCTGAAAAATGCAATTGATAAGGCAGGGGTAGGATGGTACAGCTGCGTCCTGCTAAAATCTCAGAGGTACACTGTAGTCCCTGGGTAGGAGATGCCTCTTGGTGGGAGCCCCAGAGCAGCCACCTATGACTTGCTTGGTAAAGTTGACAGGATTCCCAACCCTGTGTGTGGCTTGGAGCGGAAGGAAGGTGGACATGGTGGGCAGGGATGAATGCATCCGGGCAGCAAGGCCAAGGAAAATCAGGTCTCCTGCTCTTGAGGTGAAAGCAAGATGCCCTGGCTGTGTGCAATCCAGTCGAGGCTGCTGTGCCACTCACCCTGGCCAAACACACAAAGTGACTCCCAGCTACTTTCTCTTGCATAAGAGTGTGTTACGTAAGCACCAGCGGTGGTGCAATTATTGTCTGGATACAGCACTGGGCACAAGGTCAGTGACACTGTTTGTTAAATTGCCTCAATTTCAGACCTTAGCTTCCGCCTCGAGTGCAGATGCTTCAAAGAGATTGTGAGAAGAATGAGTATCACTCTCATTTCACTGGATGGAAAGTAATACATCCTTCCAGCTTCAGGCCTGCCAAAAAATAATAAGCTTCTCATGAATTTCCATTACATCTGGGAGAACTTCATATAATTAAGCAAATGACCGTGTCCTGCTTCCCTTGAAATCAGAAGGAGTTCTGGAGTTTACAGATCAGGAATTAAAAAAATATAAGTGTTCACTGTGCTTTTGCTTTTTCCCAGTCACATTGACATCAGAAGAGTCACGTCGACAGAAGTCAGTGAGATGCTGCCAACTTAGACCAGGGGCGGACACAACTGATCATGAGCTGTCATCTTTCAGGCTAATTATGAACTCTCATCAGTTCAAGGATTCTTCTGAGTTCTCTTTTAGGGATCAGTGTGGTTAATCCTCCAAACCTAATTTTTAGCCTTACAATGACATACCTAAGTACCTATGTTTAACTTCTGAATTACCACTCCTTTGGGCTGGGAAGCTGATAACAATTAGATGAGTCGTCCCCAGAATAGTGCTGGCCTCATATTTCACCCACCCTGCTGTACCCTGTTGTTTAATCATACCTCACTGCTCTTAATGAGACTCATTTGTCTTACTCTGAAGTTTCATACTATTTCCTGCTTTACTGACTTTTATGATGAAAGCAACAGAAACACTGCCAATTGATGGCTTTCAGATGACATTAGCCCTTGCAAGAGCATCAATCAGTGGTGGTAAACATTTGTCTGATAAGAATTTTCCTTTTTATATTCCACTTCGGAAATTTAAAAATAACTAAAGCTCTGCTGATAAAGGATGAGCAATACACAGCCTTCATCTGAGAAATTACAAGGACAGGGAGCATAGTAACAGAAGTCTCTCAGACCTTTGGTGGCATGGTGGTGATTATAAGACCAAGTTAAGCAGACTGACAAAACCCTTTCATCAAGAGCTGCCCTTTGCACATTAAGTTACAAGAGCATAAGCCTGTGAACACAGTGTCCATAATAGTCTGTGTGCACTGTCAGACTGGGTCAGCTCAGGGACAGCAAGAGTCTCCAAGTTCAGCTATTAGTTGAAAGATAATCACCTTGGTCTTTGGTCCACATCAGTTACTTGGCAGAAAGTAAAAGGGAGAAAATCAGTGGAACTGACTGACTGAGCTGTCCAGGCTTGCGCAGAAGCAGACTGACTGCTTTGGTCCTCAGTCAAAGTAGCTACTGCTGCTTTCTGTGCCAATTGGAGAATGATCCTGATTGTCACACACAGAGAGCTGTGTGTTTTCAAGAGCACTCGTCCCTAGGTTCAGGCCTTGAGGGCACTGATATGCCACGATTGCCCTGAGTAGTATCCCAAGACCCGCCTCTGTCCCTGCCCAGCCCAAGAGACCTGTCTCAGCTCTATCTCGGCACTCTGTTCAGCACTGCCCTCTGCTGCAACAGGCTGGGGATGAAGAAGGCTGGAGCTAGGGAACCCTTTTTGATCCCTTTGTCAACTGCCAAGTGATGCACTGCTATATTTGGTGCTGAGGTAAATATTTGATAACGTCTCAAGGACTCTTCCCCCAGCATTTTTGTTGCTCTTCTCTAATACACCAGGATTATGTTCATCCTTGAGATCAATTGCACACCACTGCAAATATTGAAGCCTTGGGAATCTTCCAATGATCTGCTGGAAAAGCCTGACTTTGTACAACTTCTCTGTAGTTCAGCTAGATAACGTGCAGATGAGGATATCCCATCAAAGGGAAGAAGAGCCCGTAAAAGCAAGAAGTGTTGACTGACTTACTAACAACTCTGCCTAGTCATAAAAGACTTGGCTGCAAGGATTTTCAGATTCAACCCCAACTGCTATGCTTGCAACATAATCTAATACAACAGAAAAAAAAAAACTTAAAAAGGAAAAAAACTGGGAATTATTTTGAGGTCTGCCACCTCAGCAGACAAAGAATTTTGGTTTGAACATCTTCTCAACTTCTTTACAATACAAACATCCTACTGATCCTACTTCAACATCACCTTGGAATTCATGTAGATTATTCATCACCTAAGCATGGGGATTTCAGAATGATACTCGATGGAAGGTTCTCTGCTCCCGTGTGAATATAGTTTTTATATTTTGCACTGGGACAAATAAGTATGCCAGGTGCCAGGGAAAGAAAAATGAGGCTGCTCAGCAGTTCAGGCCTTATTTCGTTCCTGTGATTGCCTGAAAATCTCATTGACCCATTCTGCATGATTCACACTTTTTGCACTGTACATGCTAAAGAGAGAAGCACAAAGATACATTTGTGAACAGCTGTCAACTTTCTCTTGCCTGCTGGCAGTGAAACAGCTGATTAACTGCTTTCAGATGTGGTTCATTTAGTAAATTAGGAAGTGGTACATCTTTGTCTAAAGTTTCAGAAGTATTTGGACTGCATGGATATTTGACTGTTGCACTGTTCAATCAACCCAATTTTTATTGAGTGTTCAGCTCATACTTCTAGAAAATCAAATTTGTTAAGTATCCAAAACTGGGCATGCCAAAATGGAACTGCCTTAGTTGCATAGCAACTTTCTGAATATTGTGGAGATCCATTTAGAACATATTGAGGGAAGCAAATATGATTACCACCAACCTAGAGAGGAAATGTGAGTTTACTCAGCAAAAACGAGTTTAGTTCTGCTGCTGACTTTATTCAGACCAAGATTTCGATCACATTCCAGTCTTGCAAAGAATGTAATAAACACCCCCTCTTTCCCAATCCTTGCAAATAAACTCCCAAATTTTCCTTGATTAAGACAAAAGAAGAATCAGTCAGTAAGACGAGAGTAATAGACTTAAACCCAGAACTCAGTCTAAGGTTTCATTTAAAACTAAACGCAGAGGCACTCTCTGAGGAGCAAAAATGGATGTATCACAACCAAGTCTCTAAACTGACAATAACCATCTTGCCAGGGAAATTATGCCTGCATGAACTGTGTCATGAAATTATGCCTTTCTCACTCATTCACCAAAATAACAGATGAGAGAATGCTATCCTGTCCTGTAAGTCAGTCAGTGATTTTTTTTGAGTTCTCTCACTGGAGAGGAAGGTCTGAAGATTGCAGCACATGATGTATGAGGTGATGATGAGGGAGTGGGTTTCTTCAGTCTAGGGACCAGTCTTCAAAAGATGCATAGTGAAAGGATAAGAAGCAGCAGCCTGAAGTTGAATTTCAGTCTAAAGAGTTCTTCATCAGCAGGTGGGAAAGCAAAGGAAGAGGCTGCCCAGAAACATTGTTTGAGAGACTCAAAACTCAATTGGATACAACCTGAGAGACCTGATCTAGCCCTGAAGCTTGAAGCAGTGTTTTGAACTAGAGGACCTTCAGTCCCTTCAAACACAGTTACCCTGACATTGACAGATCCATTACCAAGAGGCTAACCAAAAATTAATGAATGCTAGTAGCACTCAAAACAAAATTTCCCATGAATGAATTCATATAAAGCCCATCATACAAATTTTAAAAAATGTATTAGGTTGCTCTTGCATAGCAATATTTTGGCTCATTAAATGAGAAAACAACTGGCTTATACTGAAAAAGGATTCACACTGAAATATACAGCTTTCTAATCTCATGTTTTTTTCATCCGGAGTTGCTTTTAGACAGAAATGAGTAATAGCTGAAAGATAGAGGGGAGAGTTCACTTTTAAGGCAGCATTTCCCCATTCTCAAGTCCATTCATGAATCTGTAGTTGCATTTTCAGATGGATTACTGGGCTCATGGCTCCTATTGCCCTAAGGGCACCAAGGGGTCTTGTTCTACTTACAGGCTCTTAAAAGGCTTCATCTCCTCTGCCATTCATGTTCAGACATCCTCTTCCTGCCAGATGCAGTTATTTCTTCCACAGAAAATCCAGGTTAAGAAAGGCTGAGTGTATGTCACAATAATGCCAGCATCAAGAGGTCAAAAATCATTATATTTCTGAACCAATAAGTCTTGCTATAGCTAGAAAGCTTTTCAGCTTTTCATTGCAGTATTAAGGTCAGAATTTTCTTCTTTCTGAGAAAGAGTGCGTCTCTCCATGAGGCCTTCCCTTATGATTTTAAGGTTTGCTCTGTCATATAACTACATTGATTAGCAACTTTATCTCCATGCTCACATCCAGCATGAGTATCTCTGTCAATAATAAACTGATAACAACACTATTTCAGTGACATCTATCCATGATCTGGCAGTTAGGGGGCTGTAAAATCAAGAATTGGTAAGACAAACTGTGGTTTGGATATTCAAAACCCAAGAAATTGCTTGTTTTCATTTAAAAAATTCCATTATTTTGTTGTATTCTGGTACTTTCCATCTGATACCACTTTGCCTCTCAATCTCTACCTGTTCCTTCTGGCATAAAAGATCATCACCAGAGACTTCAGAAAAATAAGAACACCTACTTAAAGTAAATGTCCTAATTTGGGTGTTTCCTGTCGGAGTCCAGGACATCCCTCTGGCTGCCCTGGCTGTCTTGAGACCCTGGCAGGGGGCTCGGAGACCTTGGCAGGAAGTCAAAAACACCTGTGGCTTTGATTCTAGTGGAAAAAGCTGCCAACTTTGTATGAGGAATTACTAGCCACAAGGGTTTGAGTAGTGTGACAGGTGAATTGACACAGGGTGAAAAAGTAGAATTTTGGGATTTTTAGAATGTGATTCAGGGGTACAAGATGGAGGAATTTGGGCGTGTCCTAGCCTTCTTCTTCTTCTTGTCCTCCATGTCTTGCTGTGATGGTTACACTTTTCTATTGGTTTAATGTAGAGACACACTGTCTAACATAGAAGATAGGTATTGGCACGTCATTGTAAACAGAGTACACGTAGTTTTTACTATAAAATGTAATCACCACCCGAGAGGGCGCACAGATTGCCATGGCTTCCTTGCTAGACGGACCTCGGCAGGTCAGAGAAAGAATGTTATAGATAAGGAAAAATAAACAACTTTGAGAACTTGATCCTACGCATTTCAGACTCCTCCCTTGACTGCATGGGCTAGGAAACAAGGACTTTTACAATCTTGGGGTCATTCCAGCATTGCAGACCCTGAGAGTTTCTGAGAGACAAGTGTGCACATCTTATGGGATTTCTCTTCCAGCAAGCATTCCTTTTGAGCCTTAATGTGATGCCTGACTGTCTCTTCTCTTTGACAACTGCCACAGCCATTTTTCCAAACGGCTCGTTGTGTAATATCACCATTCAGCTAATTTGTAGTCTCTGTTCAGAAAGCTGTGTCTTATTCAGGAGTTTTTAAAGTTCAATTCCTCCAACTAGATAGAAATTATTATTTTGCCCATCAATATTTTGGGGATGATAGATGCAATCAGAAGAAATACAACACAGGCTATAATGACCCTTCCAAATCCAAACATTCTTATTTGAAGCAGAATATTGATTTAATATATATGCAGATAAATATGCTAATTGAAATACCTGACAATCTCATTTAGATCACATATAGCTTCTTAAACACAAGATTGATGCTTTTATTATCTATGCACTTAACAAAAAGGGCTGGTAGGAATCCACTTACATTCTTCCCAATGCTTCATGCAGGTTCCTGCACCACACAGCTCTCAATCTTACTTGACTGATTTAACCAATTGTTTCAGATTACCTACTCAATGAAACCTCAGATTTTCTCTTCCTCGACGTAGTCTTCACTTTGCACGTAAATAGCTCCAAATTGCCATGCTGTGCCAGGGGTAAAGGCAAAGAAGACTGAATAAATACCAAGTGACTCCATGATGCCAGTAGGAAATATAAAATAGTATAAGACCTTGACTAAGTCCTTCCCACAGAAAAAAACATACATAACTAGTTAATGAAAAATCCTCCCAGGCTGGTAAACTAAATTAGCAATGACTGTTGGGTTTTAATTGATCTAAAAGCGTCTGGCCACAATATACAACCCCTGTGCTACAGCACAGGGCAGCAGTGGCAGCATTCCAACATTGTCCTTGGGCCACTGTGCCACTCTCTCTCACTTTCCATCTTCTTTTCTAACTGACCAGACATTTCTGAGGAACACTGTAGCTTATTCAAAATTCTGGCTGAGAGATAAAGCAACTCCGACAAGAACCTTCACTTTTCAAGTGTATTAAATCACTACATCGAGCTTTGGATAGCAAGTCAAACACAGAAACGTTACATCATAGAACCATTTAGTCTGGAAAACACCCTTAAGATCATCGAGTCCAACAGTTAACCCAGCACAGCCAAGTCCACCACTAAACCATGCCCCTCAGAACCACATCTGCGTGTCTTTTAAATACCTCTGGGGATGGTGACTCAGCCACTTCCCTAGACAGCCTATTCCAATTCTTGACAACCCTTTTCATGAAGAAATTTTTCCTAATATGCAACATAAACCTCCTGTGGCACAACTTGAAACTGTTTCCTCTTATTCCTTAAAGAAGAATAAAAACAAACACTTGACCCAAGAAAAATTTAATTTAATTTCAATATTAAAGGGTTTGCTGGGAGAAACTTTGACAGGAAATGCAAAGGCTGCAAGGATAAGAAATAATTGAAAGCATTTGGCTAAACCAGTGAAATTATAAATATTTAATACATGATTCACAGGAATTACATCCATGAATGATGGATACTGCAGAGGCTCATCTCCATTTGTAGAATGGGTTCAGCAGTGCAGGGCCTTCTGTAGTCTTCTAGTCTGCAGCTTCTGGAAACAATAACTCACAAACTTTTCAACAGCATTATCTGATTCATCTATCATAAGTACCAGGAAACAACAGACTTGATATTAGATCACTGCTGGCTTTTAAAACACAGCCTCATGGAAAACAGCCCTTTTAGAAATCAAAAGCTGATTTCACTTCTGGACTGAGGAATCGTCTCTGCATTAACAATCCTGGCCAGAGTGCTTTACTCCAGATGGGACACTTACCTCTGAAAGCCAGCAAAAAGCATGAGGGGCTCAAATATGGTATGTACTGGTTATCTAGGAGAAGCTGATGTTGAGTTCCAGATTTGAAGTGTGTTGAGATGTTTTGGTTGCAAGCTTGGAATAGATTGGCTCACAGAAGAAATTTGGTTTAAGATAGAAATGCACCTAGTTATAGGCTATGTATGAGCCATGAAAGGGAAGGGGCTTTACATTTGAGATCAGCATCCTTTCAAATTTGCCATGAAACTGCTGAACTAAATCAAATTTCCTGCTTTCTTACATTTTGTTTTTCTTACATTCAAGAAACCCCTTAGCAATTCTGAGTGGCAAATGCTACAATGAGCTTTTTTTTTTGTTTCTCCCCTTTCCCCATCCTGTCTTTGCAATGATCTGTTCCCCAACGGCACAATCCTTGAATATCACCCTTACAGGAAGACTTCACAGCACCAGCAGAAAAATTACTAACGTTTTCTGTAACATATATTTCTGGGATTATTAGGGAGGTTTCTGATCTACTTTGCTCGTGACAGTGATGCTCAAAGATGCACCATTTCAAACTTTCCAAACTTCTCTCCCTGTCCATAGTCCTGAGTGAGTCACTTCACGCCTCATGCAGGAAAACTGCCTATTTTATTTCCCACTGGAAAGGACACACAAATACCACCATACCAAGTGACCAGCAAAACAAACTAGTTGGCATGAAAAGGAGGGAAGAGAAGCCTCTTAAATGGTTCCTTGCTTTAGAGATACCCCTCTGTCAATGACTTACTCTGACTTCTCAGAATGTGATGTATAGGCCTAAGGATACCTACATACTTTATTTTTTGGGAAAAATAATCACAAACTGGGTGATGAAAGCATGTGCATCACAACTTTCTCTTAAACTCTGACTTTAGAAAATGTCACTTTTCTTTCTCTCCCACATTTTTTCCTGTTCACTCTGGCCTTACCACTGGCATACCTACCAAGTCAGAAATGCAGGTACACTTTGATTTCATCTTTTGATTACTCAAACTCATATTTCCCCTACTGGTGTATTTCAAAACACACTTGGAAGGTTCTTCTCTAGAATTGATGAAGTTCCACCTTTTACTTACACACTGGTGGCCAGAGGAAGGAAACAAGGCTTCCTCTGCAAACACATAGTTTCAAAATGCCCAGTGGAAAGGAACACTGACTTCTCCTCCCCTCTCTGGGGCTATGCCTATGTTTTCCCCCAGCAGCTGCCTCATGACAGTTGTATAATGGAGATACAGGGATGAACCCACATTTCACCTCCACAGGAATGACCTACCTGTTGTGTTGCAGAGGTCTGCTCTTCTTCCCCTCCCACACTCAGTGAATCAAAAAATGCATGAACAAGTAGCTCAAAGTCACGTGTGGATGCTGCCTCACTGTGCTCATGTGTCTCTTGCTGACCCTGTGAGTCACAGATCATTTCCATGTAAACCCCTTGAGAAGGGAGGGACAAGCTTGCCCTGAGATTCCTACACACACCAATTCCTGTTTAGTCTTCCTTATTGACTGACAGGTTAGACAGTGATGAAAAACAGTGTTGGATCCCTCCAGGCAAAGGAGAGGGAAATAAACCATCTCTTCTCACACAATCTCACTCTTGGTGAAAGCTCCAACCACTGGATAACATAGAGATGGATTCAACAGGACTGACTGTACATATTTTAAAGGAAACCAGTGATTATGAGTTCATTTTGTGCAGAGCCTGGGTGTGCAGCTGACTGGCATGTGGCTACACAGATGGAGGGAACACCTCACCTCTGAATCCCAGCAGCGATGAGACATCTCTTCAGTCCTGAGCCACATCATCCATGTGCCCAGCCACGCCTCCAAGCAGAACTGAGCACCTCATGAGCTTGAAGGTCAGGAATGCAACCACCACCAGCAGACACATCAAACACAATACATATTTTATTGGTTTAATTTCCAAGGAAGTTAAAAACCAGATGAAAGAAGACTTGCATAGCATAATCTCTACAATTTATGAAGAATAATCACATTTTTTATGCAGCCCTTTATTTTGATTTTGATGTAATTTTGACTGAAAGATGCCCTAAAATTTTTAGTATACTTTGAAGGACACCATTCAAAGTATATAAATCATAAACTAATCTGAAATTTCTTAGTCATATCAGAAAACACAGAACTCAGAAACTTCTCTTAAAAATGCTTATTTCTGTTTTGTGATTTCAGCCTTCTGGCTATTATTAGAGCTTGTAACAATCACCATTTTTAGCTTGAGATTTGAGAAGGGGCTAAGTCCCACAGAGAATGGAACGTGTCTTATTTACTTGCAATGAATGATAATTCATTGCAAGTAAATAAGCATTTGATTTTCAGACATATAGAGGACTTTCTACATATAGCACTCTGGAAATACTGTATTAAGTACATTTATTATCCATATAAGGTAAATATATATCTGCAATTATTATTTAATTATTAAAAGATATAATTTGGCAGTAATTGGAGTATTTAGATCAAAGAGCCTACATTCATATGAAGTGGTCTTATTTTCTATATACTTGGAAAGTTAAGAAATAAACCCTTATAGAACACATAATTTTTTAATATAGCGTTTCAAAGTGTTTATGCCCCTTTTGTATCTGCAGTCTTTGGGGCTGCAGTATGCTAAATTTCTTCTTCCTCTGAACTATTTTTTCACATTATGGGGGGGTTGTTCTTTCTGCAAACTTACAGTGAATGCCATTTAAAAGTGATGTTTTGTACCTCAAGATTTTCCACAGAGTTTTGTCACTGAGAAGAATTTGTCTTCATCGATGGAAAGACATATCAGTACTGGCAGGAATATTCCACTTACTAGAAGGGAAATATTATCTTTTATTTAGCTGAAAGATTCCTTATGTATCTTCCATCAATCTGAAGTGTTGTGACATTTCCTACCACTGTACCACAAGGATGTTCCTTCTGGGAAATGTACAGACTATACTAATGACTATGCTCATACATCAGAGAAAATCATTCTTTTCCCCCTATAAAATGGCAAAATTATTCTTGATCTAATATTACCAAGCCACAGCAGAGAGAATGTGCAATTGACTGTAAATAATAGGTCAAAATGACCAAGCATGACATTTTTAAAGTTCAAATCCTCTCATCCACAGTTATCATATGTTGCATTATGGATATTCACAAACAGTATTTGTCAAGCCACTGTGTACCAAAGTGACTTATTTTGTACTAAATGCAATAATGAGTGAAACAGAGCTTTTTGAGATTGCTTTCAATTTCCTTTTCTAACTTCTGTGCCATTTTAAACAAACGACACAGTGGTGAGGTGAAGAGGACAGAGCAGAGCACCAGAGATCACTGAAGGTCAGCATACAACAGGTCTCTTCATGTTAAGTCTATGAGCAATACAGAGCTATGCTGGCTTTCTACCCCACAAAGCAATGCTCTGCATAACAGAAAGGCAAAGAATGAAGCAGTTAAGAGATTTAGATACCAGGAAACTGCTTTTCAAGGTTCCAAAAAAGCCTGCTCATTACAACCTCAAATAATTGACTACTAGAGAGACAAACTCCCTGCTTTTAAAAGCAGGCATCAAGGAGTAGACCTTGGGCTCTGAAGTGGAAGGTACAACTCTCAAAACTGATTCTCAGTTTACATACATATAAAAAACCTATCTTCCCACGTATTTTATGGCAGATTGTAAGAAACAGATAATGTTTCTTCTCATTTCCATTACAAAGCTCTGCTGAGAGACTGTTCCAGCTGAAGTGAGTAAAACCAGTTCTTCAAAAGAACAAAAGGAAAAAAACCCCATATATTAAAAAAAAAAAAGGAAAGAGAGAAAGAAGAACATTTTTGAATTCTGATTTGTGCACTGGGTGATGAGCTTCCTTTTTCCCATTCTCTGCTGCTCTGTGGTAGTCGCTCTCCTTTCAGAATGACTGTTTGACCAACTCTTTCACAAAGCTGCCTGCCTCCCTCTGGGGATAAGCTCAAACAACTCAAGGATTGCTTCAGCCAGAAGCACTTTCACAAAGCTGGAGCCAAAATTGCCCTTAAATCATACTGGATGAGGGTTTTGATGGTGCTTTCAGCAGGGTCAAAATTTCACTTCCCAGATTGCAATAGAGCAGCCAGTCTAGGAGAATTTAATTTTCCAGAAGGACTTCCTGGAAGCATGAAATCATCCCATAGCTAGCTGGACACATGCTGAGGGTCATAAAACACTTGGCCTCAATGTATTCAGTCTTGATTTACATCGACTTTCCATATGGGTTTTCTTTTTTGCTCCATGTCTTCCTTTATTTATTTTTTGTAATTTTCACAATAATTGATACTTCAGACTAAGGTTTCAGACTTTTGCTCTCATGAATCAGAAAGCATGAGTCTTGTTTAGGAGCTTCCAACAGCTGTTTAAGAAAGGCATTATGACATGAACAAAGGGTAAGAAAAAAGAATACTTTGACCTGTTTGCGATGGAGAAACATTCAAACTCTCGAGAGTTCCCTTAAGTGGCCATTAGAGATTGCTGAGGATAAACTAAGTTTGTATAGAAAATGACTGTATTACTTGAAAAATCTCTAATTAAAAATAATATGTCAGCATCCACAAATATGTAAGGAAACAAGAGTGTGGAACTCACAGAATCATAGAATGGCTTGGGTTGGAAGGGACCTTAAAGATCACTTAGCTCCAACTCCCCTTCCATAGGCAGGGACACCATTACATAAAAAATCTGAGAGAAGACACCACATAAAATAAATCAGATGGAAAAGTAACAATGGAAGAGAAAGAAGTTGAGAACAAATTGATTGAATTCCTTCACAGGGAATGTGTTTTGCAAATGGCATCCTGAATCCTCATTATCTTTATGCTTTACTGGCATCCTCACACACTACTTCCAAAGGGGGAGACACAGATTTCCCAATAATTCCCCCTTTTCCATTGCTTTCACACTGTCTACATATCACCTTGAGTTTCCTTTTGGAAAAGCTGAATGCACTGCTACTCTCATGCCACTCTTCCCACCCACATTGTTTCTAAAATATGCCTTGCATCCTCTCTCCTAATTGGGGTTTTGACAAAGCAGTAGAAGGAAGTAGTTTATTGTTGTGTTTACTTTCCTTCATTGAGATGCGGCTTTCTGACAACAAAGTTCAGTTTGTTTTGGGAGTCATCCACCAGTAAGACTTGATCAAACCTGTTGCATCCTGAAGCAATTGTGCAAATAGAGTTATGTCTGCTGCAACTTAATCACAAGCAAAAACATGTAGGTGAGCTGTAATTATCAACAGTTTTGCCATCTGATAACATTTACAGCAAACAGAAAATTAACAGAAGCAAATGAGTGGAAGCTTTTTCTTTTTTTTTCTGAGTAACTGACTACTGACTTTTCCCTGTAGATGCACAAAAATTTCATCTCCACCAGAGAATCTATCCTGAACATTTTTCTTCACTGGATGTCGGAGGCTGAATTTCTGTATTCTCCTTCAGCACTGGAAGTACTTGAGACCCAATTGATAAAGTATCTGAAAAGGGTGAGCACAAGGGCTGGTTCATCAGGTATATGCCAAAGTTTGTCTGAAAAAAAAGCAAAATATTTATTAAGATGCAAGGCATATTATAGAAATCAAATCTATAGAGGATCTCACAATCCAGATATGTTCAGAAGAAATACATTGCTTTAAGAATAAGAAGGTATGTACTATGTCCATGTAATTAAGAACATTCTTAACTCATTAATTATAATAGACTGGTAAACAGAAGCTAATGCCATGCTATTCAAGAAGAATAACTTAAGTAAGTGGATAAATAACACAGTATTTCATCATGAGCTCCATAGTATCGTATATCTAATTCACACTCCCTCACAATCTTGTTATTTAATGTCTGCTCTGGCTCCTTGACAAATACAGTTAATGTATTGTCACAAACAAAGGCTCTGCAGCATGGGAACACTGGTATGTTCCAACAGTAAAGAAGTCTTGCATCTCCTGCCATGAATTATTTGCTTTGTTAACAGAACTTTAACCTGCCTGGCCTCTGTGAGTTTCCCTTCATTTGTTTTTTATGAATATTCTAGTATGTTTTACAGAAAATATTCAGAAAGTTTGTTTTATTGTTGTTCCCACTTGTTAAGAGTCATTACCTGTGAATCCATCCTGCATAAATATTAGAAAAACTTAGAATATCTCTTTGGGATACTGAGTAATATAGAAAAGAAAAATGGAATATCCACTTTGCCCACTGACCATGCAACCTTCACAGGCACCAAAGACCTGATCTGTGTGTCTGCATTCTTATGTGAGGTCTTGATCTCAAGCAGTAGAGTGTTACAGTTGTGGGTGTGATCTGGAAATGTCACAGGAAGAAAATGGTGTGGTTCTGTGGTTTTCTTTTCCAGCAGTGGAGAATTTAGAAACATGCAAGAAAAAGATTTGTCATCTCATGACAATATTTTCCAAAGAGTTAGATAATAGTTAATCAAAAAACATGTAAAGTAGAGAAAAAAAGTAACTCTGAATACTATGTTTTTAGACTTCAGAAAGTCTTTTAGACTAGATTTTTAGACTTCAGAAAGTCTTTGCTCTTTAAACTGAGGACCTTGGAAACCCAAATTAATTTTCTTGTCTCTTCTTGCAGATTTTTAAAAAAAGTATTTTGATTTGGTAGACTACAGTCAAAATGTGCAAGTCATTATAAAGTAAAAAAATAAGCAAACCAAATACAAAATTCTATTATCCTTTCTGATTTGTGATTACATTTAATGCCATTGTTCAGATCAATGATCCTGAAATTGAGTGAATTGCATTTAGAGTAGGTTAAAAAAATAGTAGGTAAAAGGGATTGCAATAAAGAAAATAAGAATAGATGAATTTAAGGGGGCATATTTCACAGACTAAATATGAAGGCAGTATGTTGTCTCCTATTCTTTCACTGTGTAATTAAATAAAGATGAAGCAATGATGTAACAGAGGACAGCTCTTAGTCTTAGAATTCATGAGAAGTAAGTTTGAGACCTACTCCCAAGTAAGAGAGATGCTGTAAAGCAGACATCTATCCAAACATGGCCTCAGACCTTGGATTTGGGTCTTTCTGCTTCATTTGTAATCCTAAGCATCAATGAGAAAAAATGGGCCCTAAGCTTAGGTATTTTTGGCTACCTCTGCTATTCCTTCATCTCACTAGCATGTGACATGTAGAGGGCATGAGCTGGACCTCTCAGGCCTATCCTACTGCTGGCACTTTTTGGGTACCAGTGGCTGTATTGGTGTCAATGCTTGGTGGACACAGGGCACATCCTTGTGGTCAGTGTTGTAAGGTTAATGCTGAGGAATGACTGCACTACTGTAAGATCCCAGCCCTCTAGCACAGTGACTCTGTTGGACCAACCATGATGCTGTAATGGTGTCAGTAACTGTTTCATTTAAAATATTAAAGTACATAGTCTTGTTTTTCCATTTTTGCTTTTCTCTCATTCGTTGACAAGTTTCTCTATTGGCATAAATGATGTATTTTTCAGCCTTGAGGTTAATAAGCTGGATTCACCTCCTATACCCTAGTGCAAAAATGACAGTTGCCATGATTTTTTTTTTTAATCAAGCTATTATAAAACAAATATTGTAAAATTAATACTAGTTCATGCTACACCACATTGCACACAGGAAGGAATTTTTTATCTCATCCATGTAAATGAGCTTATTTGATGCATGAGAAGTTTTTATTTATATTTACTGTATTGTCATTTTAATGTATCTTAAAATGAGACTAAAATAAATCTGAGCAGATTGTTCACGGTGAAGAACTTAATTTAGCAATTTTTGTTATTGAAAATAATTTAGCAGGAATTTTTTTTTAATGCACTTAAAACATTCAGAATTATTTAAGAAAATGCATCTTTTCTTCAGGAGTTCTCAAATACTGTTTTAATACTGGTCCTTAGTATTTTCCTTCTCTGATTTGGCATCTAAAGTCTCAGTGTTTTTTTCAGTGAGTAATGCCTAAGGAGTTTCCAAGGTGATAATACACTGATGGTATACATATTTTAGTACTAATGCCCATTCAGAATCGCCAACCACTTTTTTTTTTTTTTTTTTTTTTTTGGTGAGTGTTCTTAAACCCAAAATTTAGCCTGTAATTGCCAGAAGTGGATTTAACATCTTTTAAGTAAATTTCCCTGTTTTTTTTCAGTAATTACAAATAATGACTCAGCAAGTACTGATAATAGCAATCATACACACACCCCTGCCAAGCAACTATAAAAGCTGCATCTGCCACTTCAACTCTGTTTCAAGAGAAAGATAAAATGTAGAAATCCTCCCATTTCTGATGAAAAATGAGGCTTTCAGATGCAGAGATTACAGCTCGCAGTTATTACAGTGAACCACATAATCTCTGCTTGCTACCTTTTCCTGACTTCAAGGGCATTTTATTCTGCATATAATCTTCCCAGAACACACCAAGAACTGGGCAGGGAGTGCAGGACTGTGAGCACCATGGCTTTATCTGGCAGTCAAGATTCTTCCCATCACTGTAAAATGTTAGAGGAACAAAAAATTAAAGCTTCTTGATTAGGAAAAAGCAGACCACTTCACTGCTGGGAGAAATAGACAAAACATACATATTCTTGCCAACAGTGAATCATATGATAGTCATCACACTCACTTAAAGGAGGAGCTATGAAATGCTGTCATTTTTGCATGTTGTTTCAAGTTCATTTACTGAATCAACAGTAATACGCTCTGCTCAGAAATTCACTGACAGAGAAATACCCTGTGTGTACTATCCCCTTTGGTAAACCTGAGGGGCTACATCTGACAAAGGCCTGAGGTGAGATGCCTTCAAGCTATGACTCCAAAAGAATCAGTTAACACAGACTAGAACCTGGTAGGGAAATTCCTTGCTAGAATATGTATCAAGCACATAAATCATACTGCATGCTAATACTTAG